>NC_072481.1:83869424-84174632 GCF_027574615.1 Eptesicus fuscus
ACACAGTTTCAACAAGACAGCGATGAAAGCAAGCCCAGGTGTGTCCTGCCACTTGCTGCTCAGGTGTGCACACCAGGCTGGGCTACACCCAACTCACCTATCCAGAAAGGCAGCAACGGGTGCCTAGGCACCAGCCTTCAATACACAGTGAATCATCGGACATTTGATATATTGAAGTTAAGAAAATGTCCTTCCCCCCATTTTTCTTCCTTTCAAAACCTAGGGTTTCTTTAAAAAAAATGCTCGCACGCACACACACACACACACACACACACACACACTTAGGAGTTTAGCTGTCATTTACTCACTTTTTTTTTTTTTTTTTATGACTGGGAAAACTTTCCTATGTCCTGAGAAAGAACACAAACTCAGAGGAGTTAGGTCCTGCCCAGCCTGCATCATTTCCTAGCATCTCAGACATGTATATATATTGGTGATGAAATTTCCAGCTTGGGGAGACAGAAGGAAAAAGGGCATTCCCCCCTACCCCCCACGCTATAGGCTGATGGAAAAATCACTGGCCAGTGTGTTGTGCCACTCAGTCAAGCTTAATAACAATCTGCTACCCCCATCACAGTTCTCTGGCCTCTCCACTTACCAGGAATTGGTTGATAGATACTTGGTAAACACTGAAAGCCACCCTGAGGAGAGGGGAGATGAGATCTGGTGGGGAAGCAGGATACCCCTAGAAGGAAGGCAACAGAATGAGGCGCTGAATGTAAAGCCTCTGCAGCATGCTGTGTCCTTACTGTTAAGGGCTGCCTTGGCTGTTAGGTCTTCCTAGTGAGCCCAACTAGCAAATGTCAGGGATTCTGGGTCAGAAATCCCATGGATTTGATTTCAAATTATTTATCTCCAGAATACTTTTCTCTCAGAACTGACAAGATTTCAATGAGTAGCAAATGGATTTACACTTGAGGATACGCCTTATGTAAAATCAAGATACAAGAAACCTTCCTTTCTCACACCGTAAGGGTCTCCCTAAAGCCCTCCTGCAGCTCTGAACTTTCATAACAGGGGCTGTAGGCAGCATTTTGAAGGGACTCCAGTGCACAATTGTATACAATGTGTCAGATATATAACATATGTTTAGTGCAAACATGCTCACTAAATTAATTATGGCTTATCAAATTAATTCCTAGAAGCAAAGAGAAAGAAATTCAGTAAGTCTAATTATGTTTATTGATTTTTTTAAGGTCATGACTAAAACAAAGAAATGAAAATGGTGAAGGTTTAAAAATTACAATATAACTTAATGAAGTACCTGAATTTGAAATTATGCTTGACTTCTATATTTATAACAACTATCATTCTCTTTATCGATATCTAGGGTCCTATCTTCAGAATAATGTCCTGTGTTCATGCTGGGAAACAGACAGGTCTAGACATGATTAGGATCTGAGACACAGGCTCACCAATTTAGGGCCTATTTGCTGAGGCTTAAGAAATTTCTAGGAAAGAAATGGGGGAAAAATAGATACAGAGGCAAAGAAGCATTGAACAGACTGCCAAACTACAGCGGGAAGGCAGGGGAGGTTGGGGGGCGGGGGAGGGGGGCTGTAAGAGATCAACCGAAGGACTTGTACGCATGCATATAAGCATAACCAATGAATACAAGACACGGGGTGTGGGGGGGGGGGCAGATGAGGGCATGTACTGGGGGGTAGGGGAGGCCGGGGGGAGGTCAATGGGGGGAAAAAAAAGGAGACATATGTACTACTATTTGTAATACTTCAAACAATAAAAAAAAAAGAGGTTTCTAGGAAATAAATTATACATCTACCATCCCAACCCAATGACATACTAATCTGTGACAAAGAGCAAAGTGTACAGTGGGATGTCATATGATGCTTGTATTCTTTTTTTTTTTTAATTTTTTAAATATATTTTATTGATTTTTTTTACAGAGAGGAAGGGAGAGGGATAGAGAGTTAGAAACATCGATGAGAGAGAAACATTGATCAGCTGCCTCCTGCACACCTCCTACTGGGGATGTGCCTGCAACCAAGGTACATGCCCTTGACCGGAATCGAACCTGGGACCTTCCAGTCCGCAGGCCGACGCTCTATCCACTGAGCCAAACCAGTTAGGGCGATGCTTGTATTCTTTTGATGCTCCAGTAATAAGTTTACTCCAGGACCAGGATTCACACCTGACCTAAGTTTCATTGTTAACTATGCACCCAAGACATCTGATTTAAACAATTGTTTCTTGAGGGGAAAAATGGCACAGTTGTTAATGAGACAGGAATTTATAAATAATTTTTAGAGGTATAATATTTAAAAAGCATCATTTCTAAAAGATTGTTTAGTTTATTGAAAATAGATATATTCTAAACAAGCTTCATCTTCGAGAGAGAAAAGGAAAACCAATTCTAAGTGTTTAACTTCATAGATAGAAACTCTGTATTGTTTCTGGACACATCCATACCCACACTCACTCTCCACTCACCAATTCCTAGCAATTATGTGATTGTGCTTCTGAGCAGTGGTCACCACGTAATACAGTCAAGACTGTTTTACCCAATATGAGGTTGCATTAGTGATCATTCATTATTCCTGGGGATGAGTACAGCTCAATCATGGACTGCTTGCATGGAAGTGGGGGAATGACTTATTACAAAGCTGATTCTTGACCCTTCCCCACACCTATTGAAGCAGAATCTTTTGGGAGGAGAAATCAGGAATTGGGTTGTTGTTTTTTAAGAGCCCCAAGTAATTCTTATGCACAATAAAGTTTGGTGGTGCCAAAAAGATTGCAGAGTATGCTAACTCAGCAAAGCCTCAGTGAAAACTTTTGTTTTTCAGAGTTCACATTTTCCGATGCATAAGCTTCTGGAACTAGGCCCTCAACCTTTCTAGATGCCAGGAATTTATAAACAGTTGTTAGTATTTAGTGGAAATGGGAACATGGGATAAGAAACATTTGACATGACAGCAAAAAAAAAAAAATGATCGGACCCCTTTAAATTGCCTGTAAGGCATGAGAATTGCTCTATCTTGTTCCCATTTGGAGATTTCACCCCCTGATGCACAGCACAGAAGAGAGGATAGCTGGATCTAGTTGAGTTACAGCTGAAGGAGGACATGCGTGAGGGAAACCACCTTTGGAATGGGTGAGTTTAAGTCTACCATATCCTCACCCCTGGCATCAGTTGGATGAAACAATGGGGCTTCTCCTTGGAAACAGTGGCCAAGAATCATGGAGAAGGCACCACTTTGGCCACATCTCTCTTCCCTCAAGGCAAAGGTGAATTAGAAACAGAAACAGAAACAAACTGCCTATGAGTTTGAAGTTTTTTTAATATTATTTTTTATTGATTTCAGAGAGAAAGGAAGAGGGAGAGAGAGATAGAAATATCAGTGAGAGAGAATCATTGATTGGCTGCCTCCTACATGCCCCACATTGGGGATTGAGCCTGAAATCCAGGCATGTATGCTGACCTGGAATCAAACCATGACCTCCAGGTTCATAGGTCGACACTCAACCACTGAGTCACACTGGCCAGGCCTGCCTATGGGTTTTAAGATGCTTTGCTATAAGATCTAATTATGAGCACAGGGATTTACCAGAATACCTCAGAGATATTGTAGGTTTGGTTCCAGACCACCGCTATACAGTGAATAGTGCAATAAAGTCACACAGATTTTTTTGTTTTCCAGTGCATATCAAAGTTATGTTTAAGTGTGGAATAGCATTAGGTCTAAAAAAATTTACAGACCTTAATTAAAAAATACTTCATTGCTAAAAAATGCTAACCATCTTTTAAGCTTTTAGAGAATCATAATTTTTTTGTTGGTGGAGGGTCTTGCCTTGATTTTGATGAAACTCAATATCTGGAAAGATCAATAAAGCAAAGCACAATGAGTGAGGCATGGCGGTATTTGTTTTAGAAAATACTAAGTGTTTTTTAAACCTACTAAATGTTATTTAGAACCTACTAAGTTCTTACTCTTGAGCCATTCACAGTCCAGTAGGGGAGTCTAACATGTTCACTAGCTTTAAAAATATAATGTAACAAATGACTATTTGTTAAGACAGTGATGATGATGGTGACAATGCCTAACATTTATTGGAAGCTTTCCCAATGGCAAGCTCTATTGCCAAGTGCTTTACATAAAAAAAAAAAAAAGCACAAGACAATACTTTGGGAATATAGATGCTAGAAAGATCGTCAGGTGAATATACAGCACATTATTTTTCAAAATTTCCAAGAAATTTTGCATATAAACAAAGCAAAACTCTCATAAGTTATTTAGTGAGATAACATAGTAGAGCAATTTAGATATTAGATTTTATTTGTAATAATTTTCTTTTATATTGGAAACATTTTAGATTTATGGAGTAGTTGCAAAGCAGGTACATAGGGTCAGAGAGCAATGGCTTCAAGTCCCAGTTCTGTTATTTATTATTGTGTCCTTGGACAAGTTACTTAGCCACTCATATCCTCAGATGTGGCTTCTTAAATTGAAAAAAGGCACACTACAATGGGGGAAAAAGGAGACATACGTAATACTTTCAACAATAAAGAATTTAAGAAAAGAAAAATGGCACAATAATACTTGCTTGAGAGGGTTGCAAGAAAGAAAAAAACGAGAGAATACATGTAGAGTGCTCTGCACATGCTTGGACCATTGATGTGCTCAATAAACCTCAACACTTAATATTACTTAAATGGACCAATGTATTTGGTTTTCTTTTTTAAATCTTTATTGTTGAAGGTATTACATAGGTCCTCCTTCCCTCCCCCCCATTAATCTCTTCCAGCCCGTTCCTGTCCCGCCACCCCCACCCAGGCCCTCACCACCCCATTAATTAATGAAAATCATATGTTAAAATAGTTTTAAGTGGCCTATGTATATTGATTATAGTTTTAGCTCTTCAAAGGATAAGTTCCATGTCCTCCCTTATCCTGCTGCTTTTCTAGACAGTGGAGAGAGCTCTCTTCTAACCTCCACCCAGGCTCAGTCCACACCAAGCCAAATGGACCCATCATCTTTTTGTGTCACACTGTCAACAAGTCTCTTCCCAGCTAAAGAAATGGAGGGAAGATGTAATGGGTATACTCATTGTCTTAGATCAGCGATTTTCAACCTTTTTTTCATCTCATGGAACACATAAATTAATTACTAAAATTCTGTGGCACACCAAAAAATATATTTTTTGCTGATCTGACAAAAAAAACAGATATAATTTTTATTCATTCACATCAAATGGCTATTGTTATGTTGGCTGTTGTCATTTTTTTCATTTGACAATCTAAAGAAAAAAAGGTCCATGCCCCCGACTAAATAGTCAGGTACTGCATGTTTTAAAAATTCTTGCCTCTGTATCTATCTTTTTGTTCAAGTTTATAATGTTCTTTATTATCCATAAATGAGTGAGATCATGTGGTATTTTTCTTTCATTGACTGGCTTATTTCACTTAACATAATGTTCTCCAATTCCATCCAGGTTGCTGCAAATGGTAAGAATTCCTTCTTTTTTATGGCAGCATAGTATTCCATTGTGTAGATGTACCACCGTTTTCTGATCAAGTCATCTGCTGATGGGCACCTAGGCTGTTTCCAGATCTTAGCTATTGTAAATTGTAAATTGAACATAGGGATGCATATATCCTTTCTTATTGGTGTTCCCAGTTTCTTAGGATATATTCCTAGGAGTGGGATTACTGGGTCAAATGGGAGTTCCACTTTCAGTTTTTTGAGGAAACTCCATACTGTTCTCTACAGTGGCTGCACCAGTCTGCATTCCCACCAGCAGTGCACGAGGGTTCCTTTTTCTCCGCATCCTCGCCAACACTTGTCGTTTGTTGATTTGTTGATAATAGCCATTCTGACAGGTGTGAGATGGTACCGCATTGTCGTTTTGATTTGCATCTCTCGGATAATTAGTGACTTTGAGCATGTTTTCATGTGTCTCTTGGCCTTCCTTCTGTCTTCTTTTGAAAAGATTCTATTTAGGTCCGTTGCCCATTTTTTTATTGGATCATTTATCTTCCTTTTATTAAGTTGTATAAGCTGCCTGTAGATGTTGGAGATTAAACCTTTATCAGTGATGCCATTTGCAAATATGTTCTCCCATGCAGTGGGCTTTCTTGTTGTTTTGTTGATAGTTTCTTTTGCTGTAAAAAAGCTTTTTATTTTGACGTAGTCCCATTTGTTTATTTTCTCTTCAGCTTCCATTGCCCTAGGGGCAGTATCGGTGAAGAAGTTCTTTTGGCATATATCTGAGATTTTGCTGCCTGTGGATTCCTCTAGTATTTTTATGGTTTCCCGTCTTATGTTTAAGTCCTGTATCCATTTTGAGTTTATTTTTGTGTATGGTGTAAGTTGGTGATCTATCTTCATTTTTTTGCATGTATCTGCCCAATTTTCCTAACACCATTTATTGAAGAGACTGTCTTTATTCCATTGTATGTTCATGCCTCCTTTGTGCTCATTTATGGATAATAAAGAACATTATAAACTTGAACAAAAAGATAGATACAGAGGCAGTAAAGCATCAAACAGTCTGTCAAATTACAGCAGGAAGGTTAGGGAGAGGTGGGGAAGATAAGAGATCAATCAAAGGACTTGTATGCATGCATATAAGCATAACCAATGGACGCAAAACCCTGGGGGGTGAGGGCATATATGGGAGTGGGGTGGGGGGGCAATGGTAAGATATGTACACATATAATAGCTTAATAAAAAAAATTGGGAAAAAAAATTCTTGCCACATACCTCTGTGCCACAGCACACAGGTTGAAAATCACTGTCTTAGACAGTTCAGGCTGCTGTAACAAAAGAGCATAGACTGGGTTTCTTAAAAACAACATAAATGCATTTCTCACAGGTTTGGGGCAGAAAGTCCAAGATTGAGGTACCAGCAGATCCAGTGTCTGATAAGGGCCCACCTCCTCGTTTGCAGATGGCCATCTTATGTGAAGAGCAGAGAGAGGAAGCAAACTCTGTCATGCATCTTCTTATAAGAGCACTAGTCCCATCTTGAGGGCTTTACCCTCATGACCTAATTACCTCCCCAAAGCCCCCTTCTCCAAATACCATCAAATTAGAGATTAGGGTTTCCACACGTGAATTTTGAGAGGAACAAATGTTTAGTCCACAGCACCCATTCAGGATAGGAAGCTGAAGCATTCTGCTCAGATGTGTTCAGTGTGGGTTCACTGAGAGGACTCCCTGAGCATCCCCTTAGGGCTCTGAGAATGGGTATAAGGAGTCCCTTTCTGTGGACCTGGTGAACAGTTCACAACTCAGCCTCCCATGTCTCTCTGCTGAACTGGGGATGGCACTCAAAAACGTGGGAAACTGGGGGACCAAGCAACTTCTTCCCTTTCTATGATTTCTGAGGTACTGAGGACTGTTTCTCTACTTCTCAAACACAGAGAACTACCAGGATTCACCAGGCCTCTGAGTGGCCCATTTGGGCCATGCACACTCAACTCAATCATTGACTAATAGTCACTCCTATGATATGAATTCTTTAGAAGGAAATACTTCTAACTAGACAGTATTTGGGCAACAGATTCAAAATCAGTTTTCTGGCTTCATAATTTGGCAAACAGTTGAGCACACTTGAATTTTTCTATACTTCTCTCTGCTACCTAGGACATACTTCTAATTATAACTTACTATCCCCCTTCATTAAAACAAACTCAAATTGAGTGTTTTCGTTTATTTAACTCCCTTGTCTACATGAACTTGCCCCTCAGTTCTCTCTCTCTCTCTTCTCTCTTTCTCTATCTCTCTCTTTCAGAGAGATGTGATGGTAATTCATAAACCTTAGTCTGTAGGTCAATTTCAGTTGTTCTTTTCAATTCCTAAGAAACTTACCAGGGGCATTGGGAAATTCTGGGTCATTATAGTCTTAATGGAAAGCCCCAGGTCAAGAGTTACAACATTTTTCCAGTTTAAAAGCTAATGCTGATCTTAAGACGACTCTGCAATATGTTTGAGAATTATTCTCATAAAATGTTTTCTGGAAAGAATTCAGGCTTGCAGTGGAGAGCCTACTGATAGGTTTAGCACTTCTACTATGGCACTCACTGAAGACACACTGCAAAAGTTATTCCTGCAAACACACTTCCTAGTGGCGAGATACGTCTTGTGCCCCAGATGGGCATTCTGATCAGGTGGTGGCCATGAGGACAGTCATTCTCCCAGGACCTCCGCTATCATAAAACCTAATGCTTATTGGGCACTTACTATCTTAAGGGCTTTATCCTTGGCATTCCACATGTACTGTTTCATTCAGCCTGCACAGCAATACTATGAGTTGGGCACTATATTATCTTCATTTTACAGTTGAAGAAGCTAAGACATAGAGAGTTTTATTAGCTTGCCTATAGTCACACAGGTTGGAAGAAGTGAAACCAGAACTGAACTAGGGCACACTGACCTTAGAGCCCACACACTTGGCCACTGTGTAGAAATGTTTTACCTCACTTCACTTTGGAGTCCATGCTTTGTTAGAAGCCAACATTTAACTGTAGGAGCCTTATCAAAACAATAGAAAGCAAATTGAGAGCCACTCAAATCATCCAGCAGCTTGCAAACATTTCCTCAGTCATCCTCTTACTCTCAGTGTCTCCACAGTAATGGCACTGATGGTACAACAACAGCAGTGTCAGGGCTGAGGGCTGCATTTTCCTACTTGGCCACTTAGCTCAGTGGCTTTGAGGTCCAGTGTGCTCTCATTTTGCTCCTGGGCCGGTGCTTACTTGGAAAGTTAAAGTCAGATTGATGGAACGAGGGATGCTTACACTAATTCAACTAAAGAGCCAAAAACTACATAAAAACTGTTTTATGTTACTACAACTGTGGGGGAGGGTGTTTTTAGGCCTGTAGTACAGAAATCATTGTTTCCAGAACAGGGAAAAAAATCAGTTCTCTCGCACTACAAGTAAGTTCATTGACAAAGAGGCCTCATGGTTTGAGAACAATCATGAGGTCAAGTGGGTAAGCTTCATAGAGTCCCTATGTAGGCCTTTTCTGAATCATTTTAACTTGTCTGCCTCTGTATCTTGGAAGGTGAACACAGAAGGGGAAATGTCAGACTATCATGAAAAAATAAGTTTTGACATCTTTGAAGCATAGTATACAAAGGGTTGGTATTGGAGTAGAGGGTCAGGAGGAGACATTTCTTCTAACCAGCTGATAATCGGCTGTACTTCTGTCTCCAGGAGCTCACAACATGTAAAGCATTCTTATCCTGAGCAGGCCAAGCTTCAAAGAAATTGAGTTTGTTGAAGGTACAAAGAGAGAAAAGCTGATTTTATTCTGCATTGGCATGAGATTTATTTTAGGCCACAACGAAAACTGGAATCACTTTGAGTAGCCCCAAAGAGGAGATTGTTGGAAAATGCTTAGTGATCATGGATACTCCTCAACCATGGATATAAGTGAAGTAATTCCAGATGAATAATTAATATACACTAATTTAGATTTGCTTGGTAGGCAGAAATGCCAAGGAAGCCAACACATTTGACCTTAAACTTCAAAGTAAACAAAGGTCCTGGGAAGTTTGTTTCATTTTCATATAGTTTGAGAATATCATTTTTATTCAGAGGGCAGTAAACAATTAACCAAAACAACTCCTTTTGACCAAGTAAGTCAACTCTGGAAATGAACAATCTCACAGCTTCTGCTACTTCTTCTTCTTTTTTTTAAGTTAAGGGGATTTTTTATTTAAAGCCCAGCAAACTTTTCCTTGCTTTTATAAAACACTGCCCTATGTTTCCAGGCAGAAAAGCAAAAACTTTCAAAGGTCATGTGATGTAATTCTAGAAATGTAGAAATAAGAAAACCAACTAACAAGCAAAAAGGATGTATCTGATAAAAATCTTTGGCAGCATGTCTTAAAGCAGAATACATAAATATGCATGCATATATGTGTAATACTAAGAGGATTTCACCTTGAAACTTGATAGCTGTAATTTCTTAATAAAGACCACTTGTTTGACAAGGGCTAAATTAGTCTCTGAGCTGGGTTACACAGGAAATCAAATTCTGTTCCATAATAGGAGCCCTTCTCAGTAACCTCTCTGAGTACACGTATGGGCAGAGGTGGAAAGAGGCAAATAAAGCCTTTTTCTCTTTCAAGACCAAAGAAGTTGGTGCATGTAAACACAGATTAAAGTGCTTCCATAAGGCTTTGGGGAAAGAATACATTCCCCTCTCCCCACAGGATCATGGCCTGTCCTACAGAAGGGGCACTGAATTCTTCTGGTTTCTAAAGAGCAATTGAGGATGATTTCCTTCTTAGAAGATGAGGAAAATGGTACCACTGCCTCAGAAGGATCATGTTATGTACTACTTTTTACAATCAGGGCAAAAAAATGTAATTGCCCATACAGCAGCAAGATGCCTTTTACCTGTATGAAAAGTATAGTCACTGGTGCATACAGCATCCTGGATTGTGAGAGGGATGTACAACTGCTGGTTTAGGCCCGACATCCCCTGAGGGGTCCTGGATTGCGAGAGGGCACAAGCTGGGCTGAGGAGACCCCCCCCTGTCCAGCCCCCCCCCCCCCCGCGCCTCATGCATGAATTTCATGCACCGGGCCTCTAGTACCAATTAAAAGACAAACATGGGCATCGTGAATTAAAAAAAGCAACATGCCCCACTATATTGTTTACCAGACACTCAATTTAATGTCAATGATATAGGTAGCTTGACAGTAAAAAGATGAAAAATATCCTATCTAAGAAAAGGGTAATATGCAAATTAACTGTTACTCCATCACAAAGATGGTGGTGTCCATAGCCACAAGATGGTGGTGCCCAGTCCTCTTAGCCCTGCTGGAGTCCCCCAGTTCTGCAGGGGGGAGGTGTGGCTGCTGAGAGTGGGCAGCGTGAGCGGCCTGGCAGAATGCTTGCTTTGTCACTGCAGCGACGAGGCAAGCATTCCACGCCCGGCTGCAGATGGGCCTCTGGGCCACAGACAGCCTCTGTGGGCACAGAGTGGCCAGGTCCCGCAGAGAGCTACTGGCGCACGGATTTGTGCACAGGGCTACTAGTGTACCAATAAACATAGAAGGAATAGCAATATAAATATCAGAGCAAAGAAAGTTAACAGAGACAAAGAGAGACATTACATAATGATAAAAAGACGCATCAACAGGAAAACATAGCAATCCCTAGGTATATGCACCAAACAATAGAATCTCAAATGCACAAAGCAAAAAGTGATAGAGCTGAAAGGAGAAATAGACAAATTCATAATTATTGTTAGGGATTGCAACAGCCCCTTTCCAGTAAATGATACAATTATTAGATAGAAAATCAGCAAACAGAGTGCAGTTCATGTATATGAGTGCCCATGACTCAGACATGTGTCTCTATAGACTGCTAAAACAAGGTAATCAGAGCTTAACTGCTGTTGTACTTGTAGTGAATTTCCCAGGAAAGCAGGAATTCACATGAGATGCTCAAAACTTGAAAATGAATATGCTTATGGTCAGCATTGAATATATTTCTTAACCTTGCTGATTAATTCAAGGTATAAAAATCTATATTAAATATCTGAGTTTCCTTGTGAGAGAATGTATGCATTTCTGTAAACAGGGTATTTGTAAAATAGTGAAATTTGAGAGTGTAAAAAAGGTGTTCCTTTTAATTAGATAGTTTCTCTTTAATAACGTCATCAGACCTCACATAATCAAGTAACATGCAAACGTATTCATGCAAGAGAAATTCACTTGAAAATTCTAGAATTTGGGTACAAAACAAAGTAATTCAAGAAACAGTGGGAGCCTCCTGTACTGGTTATTAGTTAAGAGACCTGTATTCTGGTCATTACTCCCCTATAGTTGTGAGACTTTGAGGAAGTCCCTTAACCTCTCTGAGCTTTCATTTTCTCACCTGAAAGATAAAAACGTTGAATCAACTGTCCTCAAATGGATCTTTACAGCTCTAAACTTTTAAAATAATGTGAGTAAATTTCATGCTTGTAAACAGGAAGCATTCTTTAGACTCCCAACTGAAAATGTACCTTCAAAACTATCAACAGAGAACTCTGCTCGTCTGAGTGAATCTGGGAAGATCACAGAACACTGATTTCCTTGTAAAAACAAAGCTAGAGATCAAGGAGTAAGGCAGTTATGAATCAGGTTTCCCAATGCAACAGACAAAGTAGAATGGTAGGCCAAGAAAGTTCTCATAGTAAAAGAAAATAGGTTCCAGTGCCTTTCAGAGTTGGTTTGTTTGGTGGCTGAAAACCCAAACATGTTCTTATCAAACAGACTTCAGATGGGGGGCCTTTAATAAATGTTCTAGTTTTTAGTCACAGTAACCTCTGAGAAAAACAAATACTCTTAGCTGTGGTATAATGAGTGAGCTTCATTCTCAGTTCTCAGCTACATGTACAGCAAATGGACAGGGACTTCTAGGGATGCGAAGTCCACTGGAAGGAAGATCCTAGTCTCCCTTCACCTTGGTTTCAACAGGGCAAACACATATTTAATTATTTCCAGCATCACCCACCTTTTATCAGGGAGAGGAATTTAGAAGACAGGGTGATATTGGTTCAGAGGCAGTAGGGGTGGCAGGGAAATACTAACAGCACTGCATGAATGAGGAATGATAAGAATCCCAAGGGCTAGAGATCCTTGCTTCAGGAAACAATCAGCACTCCAGAATCCCTGGACCCCATTTCACTTGAGGAAACATCCCAATGAGGCTGATGGTTAACAAGTCCAAGGTTACACAGTAGATTCTGGCCCAGGTTTGATCCCCTGCTCTTTGTACCTCATCACTCTGTGATTGGCCTAGGAATGAGTTATAATCCCTATCAGTCAAAAGTGTTATGTTTGCCAGTGGCCATGACCACTTTGCTCAGAGAGATTACTCTAATCCTCCTCTCCTCTTACATGATATCTGAAGTTTCCCATGATTTACTCAATGCATTCATCTTTAACTCAAACTTCTGTATATTCAGAATGACAGAATAATGTGCAGGATAATTTAGGTTCCATTAGTACATTATACATGCCTCTATTATAGTACTTATCACATCGTGCTGTAATTTTTTTGTTTATATATCTGTCTCTGCCATTTGACTATGAGTTCCTCCAGGGTTTAGGATATGTCTTACTCATCTTAGTATTCTACCTGCTTCCCAGAACCCAAGCAGCTAAACATTTTGAGAATACTAGATTTTAAATGAATGAGCCGGCTTTATAGTAAGACTCAGTAGACAAGTATGCCTGATATGCACATATTCATTTATTCAATAGATATTTATTAAGTTTTTATTGGGTGCCCAGCACTATGGTAAGTTCTAGGAATCCAAACACACCCCCTTTAAACCCTGGGAGATAACTGCACATAAAAAGATTAATTCCTAATAGTTATAGAGTAGATGTTTTTGTTTCTCCAAAATTCATATCTTGAAATCATAACTGCCAAAGTAATGGTATTAGGAGGTTGGACTTTTGAAAGATGATTAGATCATGAGGGTAGAGCCCCCATGAATAGGATTAGTGTCTTTACAAAAGAACTGCCAAAGAGATCCCCAGCTCCTTCTGATATGTAAGGACATAGTGAGAAGACAACTGTCAAAGAAATGAGCTCTCACTAGCTGGTGCCTGTATCTTGGACTTCCCAGCCTCCAGAACTGTGAAAAATAAGTTTTTGTTGTTCATACCCAATGTATGGTATTTTTGTTATAGCACCCCAAGTGGACCAATACACTAATTAATTATCATGCAATTTACATATGCACAAGGTATTAGGAAAGAATAGAAGGGGTTTTTTAATACTAGAGGCCCAGTGCGCAAATTTGTGCACAGGTGGGGTCTGGCCGGCCCGCCCCAATCAGGGCTGATTGGGTTAGGCCAGCCAGGGGGAGGGGACACATGAGGTTGGCTCGCCTGCCCCCCCCCTCTTCCCAATCAGGGCCAATCAGGTGTGGAGATGGGCCGTTGGTGGGCCGGCCCCACCACCTCTTCAAACTCCCAGATGAGTTCCCGGTTGAGGGGACAATTTGCATATTAGCCTTTTATTATATAGAATAGCCTGGTTGAGAGAGGCTCATGTAAGAGTTCCTAGAGAAGAAAACTGATGAGCTGCATTTTGGAGGATGGATATGAGAGAATCAGTCAAAGTTATGTTGAAAGAAGGCATCAGGAAGAGGCGAAAGTGGGAATAAAGGCATTGGGACATGACATAGTGAGGTGTGGGTGGAAACCTCTGCCAATTTGGTGGTGTTGAAGGAACATCAAGTGTGAGATAAGATGAGGCTGGAAAGAGTAACAAAGCCATAGGGAAGTGGGAAGTTTATTAAAAGCTATGGAATTTGGATGTTATGCTGCAGGTGATATTGATTCAGTAAAGGGACTTAAGCTGGGGAGGGATGTGGTAAGATTAGAACTTCTGATAAAATTCTCCCTGGCCTTGTGAAGAACAGAGTTGGGGAATAAGACTGGAATCAGGAAAACCTATTAGAAGACAGTTGCTGTGGCACTGGAAAGAAATAAAGCCAATTTGAACTAGGACAGTTGTAGAAGGGTTGAAAAGAAGAGGACTGATTTGAGCTTGGTTTGGGAGATGAACCTGGCAAAATTTGATGGTTAATTAGAATTGGGGTGAGAGAGGAGGCAAGGAAGATAAGAGGTTGATGAGGGCATTCTCAGAAGACAGAAAATAGAAAGCCCAAGTTTGGGGAAATGCAGTGAGTTCATTTTAGACATCTTGAGTTTGAGGTATAACCGACACATTCAGGAGATGTCCAAAAGTAGTTGGATATGTTTGAAGTTTTATGGGGATGAGGAGAAGGCTGGGACTAGAGGTATATAATTTGTGGTCACAAACTGTAAAGTAGTGGTAGAAGCTAATAGTTGGCAAAATCACCAGGATAAGTATGTTGTGTGAAATGGGCAGTGGCTGGCCCAGCTCCCTGGGAAATAGAACATGTAAGGAGCTAGTAAAAAAAAAAAGGGACAATCAGAACATGTTAGGAGTGTTGGGAGGACCAGCCCTGCTCACATGTGGCTTCCTCAGGGCCAGCTTTTCCCTGACCTCCTGTCTACCCCAAGTCTGGTACTATATTATCCCTTTAATAAGTCCTTTGTGTTTGCCCTTCACAAAAGCTACTATAATTATAAATTATACCCACTTGTGTTATTATTTAATTTCTAGACCTCCTGTTAAAATATGAGTTCCATGAGAGCTGGGATTGGATTTCTTATTCCCTAAGGAATCCCCAGAGCCTTCATTGCTCAATAAGTATTTGTGAAATTAAAAAATTGTTTTCCAGCCTTGGTCGGGTGACTCAGTTGGAGCATTGCCCCATACACCAACAGGTTGAGAGCTCCATTCCCAGTCAGGGCACATACTGTTGTTGCAGAATGCACGGGAGAACCATCAACCAGCACTCTGAGGGAGGAAAATTTAACCTTTATTTTGAAGATCTGTTATTCCAGGGGAGTTCTGGATCCAAAGCCTGAACTGAACTCGAGGGGAGGCTCTGATTTATATATCTCCTCCTGTGGCAGGCCCCTGAGGGTCCCTGCAGCTCTGCCCAAGGGTCCCCACAGCTCCACCCAAGTCAATCAGAGTGGGGAAGTAAGACTACAGTTTTAACCAGATATTGAACTAGGTTGCAACCTCCCACCCCCTTTTCCTTTTCACAAACTTCTTTTACATTGGAGGGTATAGTATATTTAACACTTACAGTAAATAGGGATGTTTACAGGCAACAAGCTTATGTGCTCCCTTGAGTTTGGTTAAACCTCCAGGGGTCTAAAAAAGAGGATTATTCTGACATTTCAAAGGTGTGTTAACTTAGATGCATAAAACGATGGACAGGGCTGCTTAAGGCAAAAATAAAACTCTTACTAAGGAGGTTATAGTCAACCATGTCCTGCCCAGATCACCCTGTGAAGTTACTTTTGGCCACTGCTGAGCTTCTCTGATTTATCACATAGTCCTCTTTTTGTTCATACAGTCAACAGCAGATTACATACACAATGGTGGTCCCATAGGATTAAAATGGAGCAGAAAAATTCCTATCACCTAGTAATGTCATGGCCATGGTAAAGTCACACCGTAATGCAATATACAAGTTGCCTACAGTATTCAGTATAGTAACACGCAGTACAGGTTTGGATCTTAGGAGATGCAAGGGAATGGAATTCATCAGCCCAAAATATGTCTATTTGGTGTAAAGATTGTTTTGGGCTGGTTAATTAATTAATTAATTAATTAATTTTTTATAAAATATTTTTATTGATTTTTAGAGAGAGAAGAAGGAAGAGGGAGAGATAGAAACATCAATGATGAGAGAGAATCATTGATTGGCTGCCTCCTGCACACCCCCTACTGGGAATTGAGCCAGCAACCTGGGAATGTGCCCTTGACTGGAATTGAATCCAGGACCCTTTAATCCACAGGCCGACGCTCTATCCACTGAGCTAACCCAGCTAGGGCTGGGCTGGTTAATTTAAAAAAAGAGCAGACATGGGAGAAACTCTGAAAATCAAATAGAAGTTACCCTTTGTAAGAGAAGAGAGGAATTACTTTTTCTCTAGAAACTCTTACCAAAGCAGAAGACAACTTCCAGTTAAATCTGCGTAACAACCTTACCCTTGCTTGCTGTGCTTTTCCTGGTAACCTCCCATAACCGACTCCCTCCGCCTCCAGCATCTTTTGTCTTCAGCTGGAGATTTCATTTAAGGTGTTGCTTTAGTCATTTTGGCAAGTTACTCAGCTTTCCTGGGTCTCTCCATGTTTACAGCATATAAATATTATATGTTATAGGTGCTATTAGACTTTTTGTTTTTTTCTCCTGTTAACCTGTGTTTTATTTCAAGGATAACTTAACCAAGAACCCAGAAGGGAAAATTATTTTTCATCCCTTACAGAGAAATAGGATATACTGAAAAGCCTCGGTGTGTAGATTTGCGTAAGTGCACTCTGGTGTTTGCACAACAATGAAATTGCCTAACGGCACATTTTTCAGAATGTATCCCATTGTTAAGCAGTGCACGACTGTTTATATTACATGTTACATCATTTATTAAAATGCTAAAAATTGAATTTCAATGTTAAATGTCGAACTTCTTACAAATAAATTGAAATAATTTTATCAATATTTATGAAAGGCCTCATCTGTGGGCACTGAGGCTAATGCAGGAAAAAAAGTCCAGATGTTGTAAGGTCAGTCTCCAGGTTTGAAGAGACACATTTCAGAGATTTGGGTCTTTTCCTCTCTTTTCCTACTTGTGCCTCAAATCCTTACCCATCTGCAGACCTATACTTGAGATGTTTGCATAAAGGAGTAAAATACCTACATCTACAGTAATATTTACCATGATAATGTCTGGGAGACATAGCACAGCAATTCATATGTGCACCAAGTTTCAAAACATCATACAGAGAATTTTCTGATGGGAGAGGAAGAGAATTTAAGGGGTAAGCAGAGAGTGGATAAATGCAAAGGCAGCCTGAGGGTGTGCTGAGCAAACATGGTTTCTTTAGGGTCAGACTCCTCTGTTAGAGTGCAGATTGCAGCTCTGCCTCTTAAGTTTCTGAATGCTCTATTTTAGCAGCCTGGGCTTCAAGTTCCTCATCTGAAAATGAGGATCATAATTGTTATAAAATAGTAAAAAACTAGGAAAATTTCAGGACTAGCAGAATAGGGAAACTGAGACAGATAGTTAAACAGCATTTTGTAGTCACCTAGTAAATCCTATCTTCCCTAAACCAAGGGCACTTAAGAGTAAATGGTTTGCACTTTTCCTCCCCAACCAGAGGGTAAATAGCTAAACACTCAGGGAGACAGATAACAGAAATTCAATTAGGTGCCATTTGCCAACCACACCCAAGGACAGATAAATTAAGAAAATGAATCTCATTTTGGTACATTGGCATAAACATGATGAATATTCTATTTTTCATCCCTAAGATCTGCCCTAAACACCCAATCTTTAAAACCCCTGAAAATGAAGGTCCCAGTGTGTTCTCTCACTCTTTCTCCTGGGAGTATTCCCATCCCATTCCCTTCCTTCTGTCCTTTCCCCACAGGCATGCATCCCCAGCCTCTAAGGGACCCCGTAAGACTTGCAACCAGGGGAGCAATGGGCAGCAGTAGCTGGTCCTGGACTAACCCCCTGGACCTGTCTCCAAGGCCCCCTATTCTCTGACTTCCCAGTGAGGGAAGGCAGCCCAGCCTAGGCTCTCCTATTGCTTCTATGCCCTTCCTTGTTTCACTGTCCTAAGTACATTTTTGCTGTGGTCAATAAATTCTTGCTTGCTTTTCTACACTTTGTCTCTTGATTGAAATATTTCCCTCAAGAAGTCAGGAACTCAGGGTTCCTTGTCCCGCCGATAACAATAATAGTACTTAATTCATAGTCATGATTAGAGGGTAAATGAGTTGATGTGTGTGTAAAGTAGTTGGGAGAATGCCTGTCATGTATTAAGTACCGCAAAGTTATTAGATGTTATGGTTGAGAGGGTTAACTTGAAATGCAGGCAGATAGGGCAGGGTCCAGTGGAAAACAAAGGCAGGTGGAACAGAGGCAGGGGCAGACATGGCAGTTTGAGCAGCCTAACCACAGGAACCAACCACGCAGAAATAATAAAATGTTTCTGGACTCAAAGCGGGAGGCAGGAGAAACCAAGAGAGGGCCTGCAGTAAACAAGATGTACGAACACATAGAAACAGAAAAAAATCCAGCATAGGAACATAATAACAACACATAGAAACAGGGAAAGTTTAGGTCCGTTGCTGGGCAAAAACAATTGAGGGGATCAATCAGGTGATGACACAGATAGACATAGAACAGGCTTGTAGCAAATATATACCCCTGGACTACAAGGCTTTTTAATGGGCAGCCCAGTATTGGGTCCCCCTCCCTTGCGGGGAGTCTGACTCTGCTTGTAATAAATTTTCCACACTTTGCTTAAATCTTCTGGTCCGCAGAGCTCATTCTTTGGCATCGCGAGACACGACCCCAGGAAAACATCTCGTCTCACTGTTCCGGTCATCATTGTTATTTCCAATTTTAACCTAGGCCATGGAATTGTGTGCTGTTTTATGTCACCCATTTCCCAGATCACCTCTCTTTTGGGAATGTTTACAGTGCAGACCCTTTATTGCTAGTTCAGAGTTGCTCTACGCCCATATGCAGTGTCTAAGATTTGGGATCCTATGACTGACTCTTGGATGGTGGCTTTGTTTGGTTTTGTCCTACATGTACAGCCTGAAGTTCCTTTTTTTTTTAAAAAAATATTTTTATTGATTTCAGAGAGGAAGAGAGAGATAGAAACACCAATAATGAGAGAGAATCCTTGATTGGCTGCCTCCTCCACACCCCCTACTGGGGATTGAGCCTGCAACCCTAGTATGTGCCCTTGACCGGAATCAAACCTGGGACCCTTCAGGCTGCAGATTGACACTCTATCCACTGAGCCAAACCAGCTAGGGCATGCCTGAAGTTCTTTCTCCCAGTACTTGTAAACCCTGGTTAAATTATTGTACAGCACCAACTACATACTTACAACAACTACGTTGAGAGCATTTCTCTTAGGGATTTGCTCAGAACCCCCTTAGTGAGTTTCTCAGGGAAACAAACTGGTGATGACACAAGGTTTCACACTTCCAGCTCTCAGGTCCCTTCCATCCAGCTCGAGGCAGGATTCAGTTCTTCAAACTGCCCAGCCTGAGCATATTCTCATTCTCCCCAAGGAAATGTCTAAACTCAGGTATGATGGGGCCATGGCCACACACTTTGGTTTATTTATGCTTCTTTAGCCACAGATGGCTTGCTATGCTTCTGTCCTCCCAGGGTATTGAAAAACCTATGCAATAAAAGTGTCTGGGACAGCCTTGGGTAACCCTTGGTTCTCCAGGGAATAGATACAAAATTAAAAAACAAAAACAAAAAACCCTTGGAACTGCTCTCTGGAGGTCCAACTGTTGTTTCAGATTTCATGGGGCCTCAAAGACCTCAGGAGCAAGATTACAATACCTTTTCCCTTTTTACTTACCTCCCTCCATGTCCTAAACATCTCTCCCTCCTGGTTTACCAACCTGCTCCTCATTCTCTCAAAA
Source organism: Eptesicus fuscus (assembly GCF_027574615.1). NCBI lineage: Eukaryota > Metazoa > Chordata > Mammalia > Chiroptera > Vespertilionidae > Eptesicus > Eptesicus fuscus. The sequence continues at coordinate 83,889,483 of NC_072481.1, forward strand.
GATATTATTGCAACTTCCTTGTTCTGCTCAAATGAAAAGGAAAGAAGAGAGAATGCAACCGTGACAGGATTTCATCAGTTTAGTGGTACTTCTCAGTAAGGTCTCTTAACCACGCCCCGTCCCAGCCTGGTAGGGCAAAGTGCAGCTCTTGAATTGATCCTTGCCTGTACGGAAATCTGCACACTACCTGTTATCTAACCGGGACATCTGAAAATAAACAATAATCCTGTCACAAAGTTTATCAGGAGGGAACCTATGAGGGAAGCAAAATTCAATCTTGGAACTCTCAACCAGAGGGGTGTGTTTTACAGCGCCTCCGCCTGCTGCAGGATTTCAGCTCTTACCCAACACGAGGACAACAGACGAAAGCCACTTCAGACGTTCAGTTTCCCGGCCAGAGTGAGCCATGACGAGGACTTCTACATGCGTATACCACTTCCTTGTTTTGAGCTGGTATATTTTCCTCAATTATCACATCTCACAAAAAGGAAGGAATAAGCAGATGTCCAAAGTCTTTCTAAATGGTGGACAGTGGAAGTACTTGACACTCCTTAATCTGGTAAGTCTGTATGACCATTTCAGGGAGCAATCTATAGTATTTATCTATAGTAAAGTGTATCACCTTTAAATTTTATTAAGTACAAAATCCCATTATTTCTCTTCCTTCTTCATTGCTTTTGAGTTCTGGCTTTCTCTTTTACCTAACAGTTTGCTATGAGACACTCAATTTAGAAGTCACCCAGAGCTACATTTTGTGCTTTTGTGCTGGCTAATTGTTAAATGCTTTTTTGAAAAGACTTCTCTTGGGGCTCTTCTCAATTGACCCCAAATAGAGGGCTAGATTGACTACAAATGCAAGAGGGATTTTGAACTTTATTTGGGGAAGTCTGTGAGGAAGACAGAATGGCATATGTTGCACAGGAAGTGGAATTTTCAATGGAGGAAAATGCCATTTTACAGTACATACAGACTAACAGATTTATCTGAGAAAAGCAAACACATTTTGCCATGTTCAGATCCCACTTCAATTTTTTATAGGCTCAAGGCTCTATCTTAAAGGATAAAATCACCCAACCAAATAACAAATACAGATTTTCAACTATTTACAAACCAATCATATGACTTGATCCCTTCTTGTCCTTCTAGCCCTGCTGACCTCATTCTGATGAATGAAGTGTGAATGAACGGGAGAAAAACAGACTTTTAAAAAATATTTTGGGAACATGTGAACATATTTTTATAGTTAAAAGCTAAAATTGGCACATCCTTTGGGGATGCTAATTAATATTTGATATTTTTAACTAAAATATAGAGTGCCAATGTCAACATCTGATTTCAGAAACTGGACAAAACATGCCAATCCTTTGGAATCATACTCCTAAGCAGAGGTTACACATGGTCAAAAACAGTGACACTCTGAAATGCTGAGGATTGGAAATTCAGAAAGTTCAAATCAAACAAGCCTGGAGGTTCTGCTTCTCCTTCTCTGGTCAATTGCTGGCCTTTGATTTTGGCCTGAAAAATCTGAGGCCTAAACACAGCTTCAGTGTTCTTGAAAACATTAAGGTGACAGTTTATTTCAATCCTAGAAAACAACAACAAAAGAAATGCTTTTGTGGAGCTAGAATAATACAGTAAAAATCTCAGCTTTGTGTATTTGTTGACTATATTAAAAACTAGAGGTCCAGTGCATAAAATTACCTGCACCCTCTCCAATCTGGGACCTCTCATGGGATGTCCAACATCACTCTCACAATCTGGGACCTCTCACAATCTGGGACTGCTGGCTCCTAACCACTCTGCCTGCCTGCCTGATTGCCCCTAACTTAAGGTGACCAGATCGTCCCGCTTTGGGCGGGACAAAACCGATATTTAACAATTTGTCCTGCGTCCCACGGCGTTTTAAAAAATCTTTCCAAAAAAGGGACTTTTTAAAAATGCCATGGGACGTGGGACAAATTGTTAAAAATCGGTTTTGTCCCACCAAAAGCGGGATGATCTGGTCACCTTACCCTAACTGCCTCTGCCTGCCTTCCTGATGGCCCCTAACTGCCCTCCCCTGCTGGCCTGATCACCTCTAACTGCCTCTGCCTCGGCCCCCACCACCATGGCTTTGTCCCAAAGGAAGTCGGACATCTGGAAGATGGCCGGTAGACCCGGTCTAATTAGCATATTACCCTTTTATTAGTATAGATAGATTATACAGGATAGAATTGCTTAAATGGGCAGGGGGGGGGAGCCTTTTTCAGCAGGAGGAGATGCTCTTGACAGACAAAAACACATAATCCCTATATCTGGACTGTTAGCCAGCCATATGCACTATACTGCCAAACTGGTCATTAAAAAATTGAATCACTTTCTTACACCTTACACCAAACAGCTGTTGCCCTTAAAACCCCTCCTCAGCCCCCACTTTAGGTTCTGCCTTCAAAGTTCACCTAGATTTGGTTCTAATTGGTTGGTTTCTATGCCAGTCAGCATCTCTGGGCCTATCTCCAGGCTTGATCATAGAGGTGGGGTTGATCAGCAGCCTCCTCAGGCTGTTGGTGAGTGGGCTGAACTGCTGACCTCTGGGAGAGAGAGAGAGGCTTGGCTGCTGGCTAGGCCTGGAGAGAGAAGCAGGGTCTAATCAGCCCCACCTCTCTCTCTCTCTCTCTCTGAGAGGTCAGCAGTTCAGCCTGCTCACCTGCTGTGGTGCAGCCTGGCATTCGGTAGAGCCCTGGTCATTTTGGATGTTACGACCCTGGCTGTTTATATATGTAGATGGTCAACGAAAAGAAAGGTGTGTCTGTAGTCAGAATTAAGGGTCTAATCAAATCCAATTTCCAGTGTCCCACCTCATGCTAAGCATGGCTAAGAACAGATTTATCACCTACTCCCACAAACCAGCTCCCTGACTTCTTAATTCTACCTTGGTTACATGCCCCAGAGCCCCCAAAATGGAAAAAAACCCCACTTATTTTTTCAGACATGATTTTTTTCCTAGTGTTAATCCCTTTTTGTTTCCCTAACTAGTTAGCCACTGAATCCTATGTTTTCCATTTCCCTCAGTCTTTCTATCTCTCTCATGATAGGCTCTTATTACCTGGGTGACCAGATCATCTGATTGTCTTCCTGTTATCAATCCATCCATCTACCACTCAGATTCCAAATTAATCTTTCTAAAGTGCTGTTTTTGTTTTTTGGGTTTTTTTTGTTTTTTTTTTTTGGGCAGGGGGTGTTGGTTTTAAACATACTGTAAGCCTGCTTAAGAAGTGTGGTCTGCTACTTAAGAAACTATAGTAGCTCCTTTTGACCTTATGGAACCAATTTCAAATTCCTGATTTAAAAGCTCACTACTTCTTCCCCGCCAAATAAATAAAATAAAATAAAATAAATAAAATAAATAAAATAAAATAAAATAATAAAAGCTCACTACCCAGCCTTCAGCTCCCATGTCTTCCCCCTTCAAGGAAGGCTGCTCTCTTCTCCAGGAATGCCAATGTCTTCTCCAGGGTTGGTCCCCAGGCTTCTTGCTATCATTACTCTACCCTTGTTCACACTATCCTTCAGTGAAAGGCCTACCTACCTCTCCTCCACTTTGTTACTTTCATAAGTCACCTGAAATCCCATATTCTCTTTAAAATCTCTACTGACCGACTCCAGTCCCAATTTGTTTTTACTTCCCCTAAGTTTTTACAGCATCTCTCAGTGTCTGCTTATTTATGTTTAGTATGGTTTTCTAATTTCCACCCATATGTGAGTCTTAATTTTCCAATCAAATTGTAAGTGGCTCCATAACAGAAATTTTGTCCCCTAGGTCCTTGCCAGTCTTAACCCTTTGCACTCGCTTGCTTTTTTCTCGATTCCTTTATTCTAATGCTAACCGAAATGAGCAGAGAGGCTCACCTGTGGCTAGTTTCCTTCTGAGCTCTATTACATGTCATCTTGAAAGTGTGACAATGCAAAGTTTTTCAGTTGGTGAAGATGGATTGAATGTGTTTCAGAGGATCAATTTAAGGATGGATTTCAAATATGTTACTTAAGGTAAAACCTTGAACCTTAAAATTTCTAGCTCTTGAGGTCTTGTGGTTGTGTTTCCTAAAGATTAATTAGTGTTAACTAATGATTAATTAGTTAATGGTTGTGCTTATAAAGTTATCGAGGTCTCATAGCTTCCTATAACATTTTAAAGTTTATTTTTTGTAAGCTTGTGGAAATCTGTACCTCATCCTGCTTTCCAGGAAATCTACACCCCTCCCCTCTAAATAGCTTTACTTTCTAGTTGGCTGAATATCAGTTATGCCCACCCCCCCCCCTTTTTTTTAATCCTTACCCGAGGATATTTTTCCATTGATTTTTAGAGAGAGTGGAAGAGAGAGGGAAAAACAGAGAAAAATGTTAATGTGAGAGAAACACATCGATTGGTTGCCTCCAGCTCGCACGGATACCAGGGCCCGGTCATGGGAGAAGCCTGCAACCGGGGTACCTGCCCTTGACCGGAATCAAACCAGGGACCCTTCGGTCCGCAGGCCAACGCTCTATGCATTGAGTCAAACTGGCTAGGGCAGGTATGCCCGGTTTTAAGAGCAAAGTCCACCTTAGTGGAAGTCAGCATTCCGAGTGTTCCTCCTGGAGCTATCCCAGGGGACTCAAAGAAAAGAAGCAGGATTGGTGGCAGGCACAGGGGTAAGTTGAGGTGCGATGGAGTGCCACTGAGAATTGGTCATGGTGACCAGTTCATGCCTAGTGCCTAAGGCGAGTAAAGAAAGGAGAGGGGAGACCTGAGTCTCTGCCTAATGAGGGAGTACAGTGACTCCTGGGAAGAGGCAGCCAATTCTCTCTTAGTGGGGAGAGGCAGTGTTGACTAATGGTTACAAGCAGAGTTTTAGGTCATGAGCTCTCTGGGATGTACTTCAGTTTCACCACCTTCTAGCTCTGTGACCCTGAGCTAGGTATTTCTTTATATCTTCATTTCCAAATCTGTCAAATAGGAATAAAAATAATTCATAATCACAGAGTGACCATGAGGGATAAATAAGATGGCATGTGGGAAGCACTCAGAACGATGTAAGCAGTGGGTGAGGGAGAGAGAAGATGGGAGGGTGGTGGTGAGCTTCTGGTCATCTCATCTTTGAGTTGTGTTGCAAGAGGGAAGGGTGATTTAGTGGAACATGGGTCTCCTCACTGAGCACCATGCTGGGCGGGTCATGTTTCTAGGCAAGGGTCACTCCTCATTGTTCAATACCTCCCTCTGCAGGCTGCAGGCTCCGGCTCCCCAGGGAGCCACTGCTTTCCCTGCTGCAGCTGCCCAGGTGGAGGCTCTCAGCACTGGGACAGTCCTGGAGGTTGAGTTTGCAGGCTCAAGCAGGCAGCGATGACTGGTGCTAAATGGGGAAGTTCCCAAAGCTGGGCGTGGAAACAAAGCTGTGCTGTGCTGTGGACATCCTCAGTGTGCTCGTGTCAGCTCAGGCTTCCAGCGCCTCCGTCTTCCACCACTGATGTGCCCCTCCTCGCCATCTACTCCACTTCAACCCATTGACTGTCTCTGACCCCAAGGAAGACAAGCTGAGGAGCTGTAGGATGGAGGGCAATTTTTAGCTATAATTTGGCTTGCAGAGTTTACACAATTTTCTGGGTTTTCTTCTTTTTGAAAATAATAGTCCTTCTGAAACATTGTTAGGGGTGTTGCCACATAACTGGGCTGTCCAGGGGAGATTCTGAGTGGACCCCACCGTTTCTCCCACCCCACTTCAACAGAGACATGACCGTTCCCTCCCTCCCCTCTCCATTAATTTGCGCAAGCCTCAGGCAGCTCTGACCTCATTCTCCTCGAGCTCTCAGATGACTACAGTGACCTTATCACATAGGTGCCCAGGGATAGCAAAGCAGGGCTTGGGGAACAGAGGTCCTTGAGGATGCTCCATTGGTCCAGACTCCAAGGCAGCCCACAAACAGTGAGAAGACAAGGATCCATTTATGTTACAGAACTCAGTTCAATACTTGGGGCCAACCTTTAATGTCTGTCATCAGGTTAATGTATTAATTTGTGGAACTCTTAAATTCAACTGTCAAAAATACACTTAACTGTGTATTTTACAAAAATACTTAAGGCCACTGTTTTTAGCTCTGAGGAAGCTGCAAAGGATGAGGGCTGATAGAAGGGAATAGTCACCACTAACATCCAAAAGAAAAGAGATGTAATTAATTGAGCAACCATGATAGCATTTTGGTAGATTCTCTACACACAGTTTAGAGATGAGTGATTGAGGCTTAGCTTCTGGAGTCAGACTGCCTGGGTGTGATTGCTGGCTCTGCCATTTATTTGCTGTGGGATCTTAAATGAGTTACCTAACTTCTCTGTGCCTTAGTTTCCTTATATGTAGTGGATGTTACTCAGATTCCCCCACCTCTCCAGCATGGAGGTACTCATCCCCCAGCTCTTGGGAGAAGTGTGGGCTGCTGGTGACTCACAGCTGAGCGCCTGTCCCAGACCTGGGCTCAGCTGAAGGAGCTGCCTAGGGACCGCGTCTCAGGGACCTCCCTGGGGTTGCTATATCCAATGACTGGTTGACTTGGGGTACAAAGGCTATGCTCCAGGACAATTCTGAAGGGCCACTTCAGCTCCAGGGCTCCTTCAGGGATTAGCTGATTCCATGCCTCTTAGCTTTCGCTGCTGCTCAGTCCTGTTCCCTACTTCCTTCCCTCACTCTCACAGAAGGTCTACGAGCACCCTCAATGAACACTCTGCAGGCTGAGCCTGGAGTCTCAGGTTGTGTTTCCCAAGGAACCTGACCTACATAATATAAAAGAGTAAACATACAGAAAGATTCCTCCTCCTCCTCCTCCTCTATTTATTTCTTCTTCTTCCTAATAAAAACATATTAATATAGAGCCTGCTCTGCCCTGGATTATGTCTAACACAATTTCAAGCACATAGGCACTCTGTGAATGTTGGTTGCATGCATAAATGACAAGAGCATGTTTCTAACTAGTAAGAGCCATTTTCTAGGGACTGGCCTGTAAGACAGTCTACCCTATAGCCATCCTACTACTGAGGACCATGGTCATCAGCTATGCAACTCTGGCCAAGCATTCTTATAATTCTTCTTTCCAACCTGTCCCTCAGTGTTCTTGGTTTCTTCTCTCTTTCCCCCCCCCCCTCATCATTCCAGTTTGTATTCTTCCCTTATGTTCTTTTCCTTATTCTTTATTTCAAATTCTTACTTACTAGTACACTAAATGCATTAATGATTATTGAAATAGTATATGCATATAATACAAATATATCTATACTTGACAAAGGCGTCCTCTACCTGCTCCTCGTGCCACCACCCTAACCACTACACTACAATTAGTCCCCATTTGCTTTTATTGTTAAATAGTCTCTCATTGCAAGTATTGCATCATTTGCAAAGCGAGACCTAAGAAAGTCCCGGCCTGTCCAAGTCAGGCACGGAGTGCTGAGCTGGGCATTGGATTACTTGACTCATCTAATAAGAGTTGTAATGTCTTGCTCAGGAAACTTGTGGAATCTCCCTCTCTGGAATTATTTTTTACATACAAAAATTCTCATTTCCTGCAATGGTTTAATTCTGGCTTAAAGGCAAAGCCATAAACTTGATGACTTAGAGAGACTAAGTTTCCATGATTTCAAGATTTTTGTGAATTTTTTGAAGACACATGAATATAAAAATTAAATATCCTCTAGCTATGGTTTCTTTCTTAAATTGCACTAGTTATAAAAATGTATATTCAGCTCTCCCAGGGGCTAAGTTTGTCAGCAAGCAACAAAAATGGAAGACATCTACCCAAGTAGGACCAGCAGCATTTCAGAAAAAGGCACAAAAGAACAAACAGAATTCGAGAAGGACTGGTAGAAAAGATAAATCAGAGAGCAGCTCTGAAGTGGGTCTTGATCAAGAGGATACCATTAGCTCTGCTTTCCTGGGAAGTCAAAATAGTTGAAAAATGTAAATGACAGTAATGTTGTTAAGACAAGGCCAGTTGTTGCTATCTTATTTTAAGGCTGCTGTGTTATTCTGCTTGGGCTACCATAATAGAGCACCACAGACTGGGTGCCTTAAACAACAGAAATTTATTTCTCTCAGTTCTAGAGGCTAAAAGTCCAAGATCAAGGTGCTGGCAGGGCTGGTTTCTCCTGAGACTTTTCTCCTTGACTTGCAGATGGCCACCTTCTTCCTATGCTTTCACATGGTCTTCCCTCTAGGTGTCTGTGCCCTGATCTCCTCTTATGAAGGCACCAGTCATAACTTAATTACCTATTTAAAGACCCTATATCCAAATGTAGACCCATTCTGAGCACTGGGAGTTATAACTTCAACATATCACTTTTATGTCAGGGGACACAGTTCACCCCATAACAGCTACCATTTTCTCCCTTGACTATTCTTTCCATGCATGTTTTGTAAAACCTTCCATTGTACTCTCCTTAGAGACAGAGCAGGCCATTGTGCTCTTCAGTGAGCTGATCCAAACCTGTCCTTGAGGCCCCCAGAAGCCTCCTCACTGAGTTAAGCCATGGTGCCTCCCTCTCCTTGCCCTCCAGCTCTGCTGTGTGGTTCCTCTGTGCCCCAGTTCTTGCCTATTTACTTCTCTTGGCTACACCCTAGCTCCTCCCTCCTGAGCTCCTGTGTGAGGGCTCCATAATATTCCTTGTTGATACAGATGATGGCACATCAATGCAGATTAAAATCACTGGGGAAGTTGGTATCTTTACACTGTGGCATATGCCTGTGAAATAATATGTGAGCTGAGGGTGGAGGGGGAGGAGTGATTGGCATGTTTATGGTGTGGAGCCAATTTTTATTGATGAAGGAGAAGCCATGGAAGTTCTGAGTAATGTGTTCTTTTCCCCAATTCAATTTCCACATTCTGCAACTGGGGAAGGAAAGAGAAAGTCAGGAGGAGCTTGACTCATGATGATCTGGGGAGGCTCTCGCTAAGGAAAGTGGTCACGTGGACTTCACATGCTGGGTGGAGGCAGCCTCTCCCCAAAGAGGGAACACTGGCAGGCACTCAGTGCTCAGTACATGATTAATTGCTGTGTTGATAGAACAGAGCATGCCTTCTCACCCAGAGCCCAGGCCCCAGGCCTGCCTTTCCTAACTAAAGCAGCTGCCTGCTGTGGCCTAAATAGCTCGGGTGGGGGTGGGAGTAGGGTGGAGGAGTGACTTATTCTCACATCCATGTGCAAAAGACTGCACTTCAAATTCTATAGCCCTAGGGGCCAAATGTCAAAAGTAAATGACAAGTATTGGGATGGCAACCTCTTCATGGCATTTAAAATTGTTGCCCACTCTTCCCTGGAATGCCTCCTTGTTGCTTGAAGCTTTTCCCTTCTGGGACAAAGGAGAAAAGTTTCTGGTACATTCCTGGCTTTCTACCATGTGATCACTCTTTGCTGTTTTGCTGGCCCCTTACCCCTTCTGTCCCTTAGATGAGGGCATTTCCTTGCATTCACTTCCCACTTAGCTCTTCTCTCTTCTCCTCCCTCTCTCTAGCAATCTCATCCCACAGATAGGGTTCAACTTCCTACATCTCTACAACTCCACCTCTCCTGAGAAGACCAGGTCTGATTTTCCAAGTGGAAGCTCCTCTAGGCAAGTGGTTCTCAATCTTAGCTGCCCTGAGTAGAACCACTTGGGAGAATTTTTTTAAATCCTGAAGCCTAGGCTACACCCCCAGACCCATTAAATTAGAATCTCTGGGTCAGAAGAAATCAGGCATCACTATTTTTTTTTTATTGTTTAAGGTATTACATATAGTGGTACATATATCTCCTTTTTTTTTCCCCCATTGACCTTCCCCCAGCCTCCCCACACCCTATCGCATGCCCTCATCCCACCCCCACAGTGTCTTGTGTCCATTGGCCACGCTTATATGCATGCATACAAGTCCTTTGGTTGATCTCTTTCCCCGCCCCTCCCTCCCAACACTCCCCAGCCTTCCCACTGTAATTTGACAGTCTGTTCAGTGCTTTACTGCCTCTGTATCTATCTTTTCGTTCATCAGGTTATAATGTTCTTTATTTTCCATAAATGAGTGAGATCATGTGGTATTTTTCTTTCATTGCCTGGCTTATTTCACTTAACATAATGCTCTCCAGGTCCATCCATGCTGCTGCAAATGGTAAGAATTCCTTCTTTTTTATAGCAGCACTAGAGGCCCGGTGCACAAAATTTGTGCACAGAGGGGGGTTGTTCCTCAGCCCAGCCTGTACCCTCTCCAAAATGGGACCCCTCAAGGGATGTCTGACTGCCCGTTTAGGCCCGATCCCAGGAATCGGGCCTAAACGGGCAGTCGGACATCCCTCTCACAATCCAGGACTGCTGGCTCCCAACTGCTTGCCTGCCTGCCTTCCTGATTGCCCCTAACCTGCTTCTGCCTGCCAGCCTGATCACCCCCTAACTACTCTGCTGCCAGCCTGTTTGCCCCCAACTTCCCTCCTCTGCTGGCCTGGTCACTCCTAACTGCCCTCTCCTGCAGGGCTGATCACCTCCAACTGCCCTCCCTTACAGGCTTGGTCCCTCTCAACTGCCCTCCCTTGCAGGTTGGGTGCCTCCCAACTGCCCTCCCCTGCTGGCCATCTTGTGGTGGCCATCTTGTGTCCACATCGGGGCAGGATCTTTGACCACATGGGGACAGCTATATTGTGTGTTGGAGTGATGATCAAACTGCATATTACTCTTTTATTAGATAGGATAGAGGCCTGGTACAGGGGTGGGGGCCAGTTGGTTTGCCCTAAAGGGCGTCCCAGATCAGGTGGAGGTTCCCTTGGGGTGTGGGGCGGCCTGAGCGAGGGGCCTGTGGTGGTTTGCAGGCTGGCCACGCCCCCTGGCAACCCAAGCAGAGGCCCTGGTATCTGAATTTATTTTCCTTCTACAATTGAAACTTTGTAGCCTGGAGTGGAGCCAAGCCTGGGGCTCCCTCCGAGGCCTGGCAGCCATTTGTGTTGGGGTTATAATTGAAACTTTGTTGCCTTAAGCGGGTGAGCACGGCCAGGGTGTGCAGAAAGCTTTGCTTCCCCTGTTGCCGGCAGCAACCCTGGCCTGCTCTCTCAAGCTCCATTCTGCCGCCATTTGTTTGAATTTGTTTACCTTCTGTAATTGAAACTTTGTAGCTTGAGTGGAGGCTTAGGCCTAGCAAGGGCTGGCAGAAAGCTTGGCTTCCTCTGTTACCTAGGAAACCTTGCTCTCTGTGGCTGTAGCCATCTTGGTTTGGGTTAATTTGCATACTCACTCTGATTGGATGGTGGGCGTGGCTTGTGGGCATGGCTTGTGGGTGTGTCGGAGGTATGGTCAATTTGCATATTTCTATATTATTAGATAGGATAGTATTCCATTGTGTAGATGTACCATAGTTTTCTAATTCATTCATCTGCTGATGGGCATTTAGGCTGTTTCCAAATCTCAGCTATGGTGAATTGTGCTGCTATGAACATAGGGGTGCATATATCCTTTCTGATTGGTGTTTCTAGTTTCTTGGGATATATTCCTAGAAGTGGGATTACTGGGTCAAATGGGAGTTCCATTTTCAGTTTTTTGAGGAAACTCCATACTGTTCTCCACAGTGGCTGCACCAGTCTGCATTCCCACCAGCAGTGCACGAGGGTTCCTTTTTCTCCGCATCCTCGCCAGCACTTGTCGTGTGTTGATTTGTTGATGATTGCCAATCTGACAGGTGTGAGATGGTACCGAATTGTCGTTTTGATTTGCATCTCTCAGATAATTAGTGACTTTGAGCATGTTTTCATATGTCTCTTGGCCTTCCTTCTGTCTTCTTTTGAAAAGATTCTATTTAGGTCCGTTGCCCATTTTTTTATTGGATCATTTATCTTCCTTTTATTAAGTTGTATAAGTTCTCTGTAGATGTTGGAGATAAACCTTTATCAGTGTTAACATTTGCAAACATGTTCTTCCATACAGTGGGCTTTCTTGTTGTTTTGTTGATGGTTTCTTTTGCTGTGCAAAAGCTTTTTATTTTGATGTAGTCCCATTTGTTTCTTTTCTCTTTAGCTTCCATTGCCCTAGGAGCGGTATCGATGAAGAAATTGCTTTGGCATATGTCTGAGATTTCTCTACCTGTGGATTCCTCTAGTATTTTTATGGTTTCCTGTGTTATGTTTAAGTCCTTTATCCATTTTGAGTTTATTTTTGTGTATAGTGTAAGTTGGTGATCTAGTTTCATTTTTTGCATGTATCTGTCCAATTTTCCCAACACCATTTATTGAAAAGACTGTCTTGACTCCATTGTATGTTCATGCCTCCTTTGTCAAATATTAATTGAGCATAGTGGTTTGGGTAGATATCTGGGTTCTCTATTCTATTCCATTGGTCTATATGTCTGTTCTTGTGCCAGTACCAGGCTGTTTTGAGAACAGTGGCCTTGTAATACAGCTTGAAATCTGGTATTGAGATCCCACCTACTTTGTTCTTCTTTCTCAGGATTGCTGTGGCTATTCGGGGTCTTTTTTTATTCCAGATGAATTTTTGGAGAGTTCTTTCTAGGTCTGTGAAATATGCTGTTGGTATTTTAATGGAGAGTGCATTGAACCTATAGATTGCTTTGGGTAGTATGGACATTTTAATAATGTTGATACTATCAATCCATGAACATGGTATGTTCTTCCATCTGTTTACGTCTTCCTCTATCTCTTTTTTCAGTGTCCTGTAGTTTTCCGTGTATAGGTCTTTTACCTCCTTAGTTAAGTTTGTTCCTAGGTATCTTAATTTTTTTGGTGCGATGGTAAATGGGATTGCTTTTTTAGTCTCTCTTTCTGTAAGTTCACTATTGGTATATAGAAATGCCATAGATTTCTTGGCGTCAATTTTGTATCCTGCTACATTGCCAAATTCATTTATTAATTCTAATAGTTTTTTGATGGAGTCTTTTGGGTTTTTTATGTATAATATCATGTCATCTGCAAATAAGGACATCTTTACTTCTTCTTTTCCAATTTGGATGCTTTTTATCTCTTCTTCTTGTCTAATTGCAATGGCTAATACTTTCAGTACCATGTCGAACAGAAGTGGTGAGAGTGGGCATCCCTGTCTTGTTCCTGTTCTTAGGGGAAATGATTTTAGTTTTTGCCCATTGAGTATGATGTTGGCTGTGGGTTTGTAATATATGGCTTTTATTATGTTTAGGTATGATCCTTCTATTCCCACTTTGCTTAGAGTTTTTATCAAGAAAGGGTGTTGGAATTTGTCAAATGCTTTTTCTGAATCAATTGATATGACTATGTGATTTTTATCTCTCAATTTGTTTATGTGATGTATCACATTTGTTGATTTGCGGATATTGTACCATCCTTGCATCCCTGGGATAAATCCTACTTGGTCATGGTGTGTGATCTTTCTGATGTACTGCTGGATCTGATTTGCTAGAATTTTGTTGAGGATTTTGGCATTATGTTCATGAGGGATATTGGCCTGTAATTCTCTTTCATTGTGTTGTCTTTATCTGGTTTTGGTGGCATCACTATTTTTAAAAAATATATATTTTATTGATTTTTTTACAGAGAGGAAGGGAGAGGGATAGAGAGTTAGAAACATAGATGAGAGAGAAACATCGATTGCCTCCTGCACACCCCCTACTGGGGATGTGCCCGCAACCAAGGTACATGCCCTGGACCAGAATCGAACCTGGGACCTTTCAGTCCACAGGCTGACACTCTATCCAATGAGCCAAACCGGTTAGGGCATCACTATTTTTTAAAATATATTTTTATTGATGGCAGAGAGGAAGGGAGAGAGAAAGAGAGAGAGAGAGAGAGAGAGAAACATCAATGATGAAAGAGAATCAATGATTGGCTGCCTCGTACATGCCCCACACTGGGAATGGAACCTGCAACCCCGGGCATATGCTTTGACTGGGAATCAAACTATGACTTCCTTGTTCATAAATTGACGCTCAACCACTGAACCATGCTGGCCGGGCAGTATTTTTTAAAGTAATTTTTAATGCTCTCACCTATGGATAATTGGCTTTCTTCTGACCTCCTGCAGTTCTTTATCTGAACAGTTCTTAGAAATCTGATACTTTAAAAAAAAAAGTCTGGCTCAAGTACCAGACTCTGAGTCTTAAATCCTGGCCTTGACACTTACCAGCTATGAGACTTTAGGGAAGTTTGTTCATCTCTCTATGCCTCAGTTTCCTCATCTGTAAAATAGGTCAAGAGAAGGAATAATAATAGGACTTACCTCATAAGGTTGTTAATTAGAAATTAAAAGCCTAGATCTGTACCTGATATATAACAAGATATCATTAAAAACCAGCTATTATAGCTTTAAGTAGTCACTAGGATTTTTAAGTGATACAGTTATGTCTGATCCAGTGGTTCTAGAACTTCAGCATATATAGGGACCTACCTGAGAGTATCTCTGACCTAGTTTACCTCTGGAACCTCTCCCATCCACACCTTTAGCCTAAGGACTGTCAGGAGGCCAACCCTGCTAGAGCTTTCCTAGAGTTCAGACCCAGAGGTCATTCCCCAATAGCCCACTTGATCCAACAAGTTCCCAGGTTCCAGAACTTGCCTGACACACACTCTCAGAGCAGAGTCCTGACCCTTTCATACCAATCCAGAGCTTTCAAGGAATACGATGGATTCTGATGCAAGCATAATTCAAAAACAACCCCAACTCTGTATGAGAAGTCACAGGTTTGTACAAAAAATCAAGAGTGGGCAGTTTGCCTTTATGTGATTTTACTTCCTTCGAAAAGGCCCTCTTCTCTTTTAGCTGACCTTAAGGATTTCTCAGGAGTTAGTGACTAACCAGAGTCCATGGCTTGCTGTATCTCTGTAGACTTAAATCACTTTCTCAGATTTTCTCTGTAAGGCCTTCAGGCATTAACCCCCTCCCCCTCCTTTTTTTGTTTGTTTTTTGTTGTTGTTGTTGGTTTTTGTTAATCTTCACCTGAGGGCATTTTCCCCCCATTAACTTTAGAGAGAGTGGAAGGGAGAGAGGAAGAAGGAGAGAGAAAGAGAGAGAAAGAGAAACATCGATTGTGAGAGAGACACATCAATCCTGCATGCGCTCTGATTGGGCCTGGGGAACAAAACTGCAATGCAGGTACATGTTTGTCCGGGAATCAAACCTGTGACCCTCTGAAGTGCAGGACAATGCTCTAACCATTGAGCAACATGGGTCAGGGCTCAGGTACCACCTTTTAATGAAGGAAGAATACTGTCTTCTCCCTCAAATAAGCTAAATGCATTTTGTGTTTCCTCCAGGAGAGAAAAGAGCTCCTTTAAGGTGCTCTTGACCCTGATTCTGACTTCTCTAATTAGATTGCAGCACTAGGCATTTTTCTTAATTTTTCTTCCTAGGAAGAACATGTCCACCATCATTGTATCTGGCTCTCAGCCCTTGTGCTGTTTATTTATTTTTTTCCCACCTCTGTGCAGCCAAGGTATCTAGCTCATTGCATTCTCCTTTTAAGCTGACTCTTTTTTTTGTTTCCATTTTTGCTCAAGTCCATTACACTAAATACTGTACACATTATTATCCCCTAAACAATTTTACTCAATCAGTTTTAGTGAGCCAGGTCAGGGCCCAGTGAGCTGGAAGAGCAGCCCTTGAATTGGCTTTCAACCAAAACAGCCAACATCACCCTGCCTTCTCAAGTCCACATTGCTCCCAGAGGGATTGAGCTTTACGTCAGTGAATAACGTATTAATTAAAGCAAATGAAAACACCCTCATTTGTTGTAATGAATTTAGCTCTTGCAGGCCATTTTCTACGGGGTCGCTTGCCTGGAAGATGTGCTGAAGAGAATGAAAGGGAAAAAAGACATTAAGTTCATAACTGCCTTCAGAGACCTGCTTTTCACCACACTGGCTTTTCCTATATCCACAGTGAGTTCCAAAGATGTATATGCAATGTAATACACATGTGCATATGGACGAACGCGTCTCCTGGGTGGCAAGGCTGTTTCGAGTCCATTATTTTAGACCAGAGCCACTGCATTTGCATAAATGTCCTGAGATCTGCATCAGGAGCACAATACTGACAGAATTCTCATTAGCTTTTGTGTCTTTGTGAATGTTTGATGCAAGATTCTTATTGCTGTCCTAATAGGGACATTTAAAGGGCCTTTCTTAATCAAAATACAACTGAGATAACCTTGGTTCCAGCAGGGTGATGGGAATGAAGAGTGCTAGGGAGAAAGATAATTAATTTTCCCTTTTATACATCTTGTTTCACTTGCTACCATAAGCATGTGTTAACTTCTGCAAGTAGAAACCATACAAAAGAGAGATGGGAAATTTCAAAGTTGGCACACGAAAACGGCAATTGAAGCGAGAGACAATCTGTCTGAAATACCTGGTGTGGGGCACAAAATGGGTGCCTGATTCATTTTGTTGTATGAACGGACATTGGAAAGAAGCAAGACATATGCAAGGGAGAGTAAGCTTGTTTGCTGACACAGTCCACACTTCTATGACACTGCTTATGTTTTCATTCATTAGTTAGAATGCAACAAACAGATCAAGCCCGCCAGCTGCCCAGCAGGACCTATAATTAGACATGACTACCTCCTTCCACTTGTCATTGTCCTGCTTCCTAAAGTATTGAGACTTCAAACTTAAATGCAAAATGAAACTCTCCAAACTCCCAGTTCTCAGATTACAGAGCAAGTACTGGTATTCCAGTTTCACTTTGCAGGACACCTCTTCCGACACCCCCATAAATCTAAAGGCCGAGTTTTATATAACAATGGAAGTTATTCATTTTTTAAGGCTTGGAAATTGAAGCTTTGGAATTTAAGAAGATAAGAAAGTTGGAAAATTAATAGTCTCCCCACCCCCATTTTTTCATTGACTTTGATACAGAGCACAGACACTTTGAAAAGACAGCCAAGGGCTGTGTGAGAATGGGGATGAACCTAAACCTCTGAGCAATGGAAGAGATCCAACTCTCAGTTAACTAGCTTGGGAGTTTGTCACTACTCCCCCTCCCCTTCCTACTTCCCCTTGCCATGTCTATGTAGGGGGTGGGCAAGGAAAGTGTAAGACTCAAGACACTCCATGTGGCTGCTCTCAGCACTCCTGGTGAGCTTAAAGAAGAGAGGTCATTGGTTAAAATGAAATGACTTAATGGTCTGCAAATCCTGTTTATCTTTATCCTCTCTGCCTGCCACAGTGACAAATAATTGATCCCTAACTCTCCAGACTCCCCAGAGAATTGATATTACAATTCTACGATATGGAATTTTTTTTCATTTTACATTTTTATAATGTCTTTAAAACTGGTATTTATTTTTATTTTGCTATGTTTTCTTAAAAAGCTCTGATTGAAAACAAACCTAATGCTATTTTTATGTTTTATTTTCCAGTTTGTATTTTTGTCATTCTGGCTACTCTTTCTCTATGACCGAGAACTCGTTTACCCTAAGGCCCTAGATGGTATCTTTCCAGTGTGGCTCAATCATGCAATGGTAAGTGAGGGGGGAATTTAGTGACTATAGAAAGGCAATAGCCTCTGGATTGAACTCCAAAGTGCCTTGTTTGTTTCAGATCTTTTCCTCAATCTCCAACATCCTGTTCTCTCCTCCCTCTCTGTCCTGTCACTATTTATTTAAAGTGCTCATTGAAGATATAAATGAACAAAAACTGGTACTGTGATTTCAGTCACTGAGAGCAGAGGGGTGTCCAGGAATGACCCTGCCAAGTTACATATGAAGTCATTGAAAAGACATGCAACCATAAGGGCAGGCAACTTCTGGGTGGCTGCCATCCTGAAAGAGAAGTGACTTCAACAAGTAACATGTAATGAAAATTCTGGTCCAGGAATGGAAGTAAGCAAGCTTAAGAAAATCCACCCCGACATCCAAAGACTATCTCAGAGCTCAGCAGCAGCTTCTTAGCTAACACCTGATCAGGACTATTCATCGCAAGTGAAATGATTATTTACATGTTTCTATGAATACATTCCTGTTTGTTTTTTTACTCATGCACTTATTTTTAAAGGGCTAAATAGTAAACTTGACTTACTCTGAGATATTCAGGTTAGTAGTGTCTAAATACCAGTAACAGTGACCTGGATAAGCGGAGTGGGAGGGAGGCTGTCCAGGTGTTGGATGAAGGATGGGCCTGAGTCACTGGCAATACATGCATGAAGAAATCGTTCAACGTCTAGCTTAGCTGTTTCATACAAATGCATTTCACGTTAGTTAGGAGTTCAGAATGAGGTTTCAGAGTCTGTGAAGCAAATGACTTTTAAAAACCAGCAAAAATCACAAGGGACTAGCATTATTAACGCGCCCCAAGATCACAGATTTTCTTTTACCTACAGTCTTTCCATTGTCCTAACACACATGGTTTCCAATCCAGAAAAGCAGCTCAGTCCACTGACTTGCCCTTCCACATATCTCATTCCTCAGAAAAATGTAGTTTCAGTTTTAAACATATGTTCAATGAGGTACTGATTACTGACTAAGATATTCAAGTTCTAAAATAATTTAGAGTTTAGGACCAAAAACTATATATTAAATAAATCTCGCTTCTCAGGGACCCTCTCCTACCACCTTCTTTTGTCTGACCACCTCCTTTGGGGAACGTCTGACCACCTTTCTAATTCCCATTAATGTTAATCTGAGACACCTCTGTAGGGAATATTCCTGCTTTTTCATGGTACTTTATGAAGCATGTTCCTCAAATATGAGTTCATTTAAATCACACAACCTTCTTTTGATAACAACTATAATGCTGATTTTTACAAATTAGGAAAAAAAAGCTCAGAGAAGTTAAGTGATTTGCCTGGGGCCACAGAGCTGGTAAGTGGCTACACTAGGATTTAAATCCAAGGCTAATTCTGGTCCCCCTTATCTTTTGCTGCAAGTGAGTGCAGAACTGAGGTTTGATCTGGTTTCATAATTCACCAGGCAAGAAAAATATTGCTTGATTAACACAGCAAAGTGAGAATTCTCACTTAAAAAATCCAGAATCCCCATCTGTATGCTAATAAGCCCAAACTTGATTTACAAAAATGAAGTGATTTGGGACAACTGACTGAGCTAGATGTTACTAAACTAAAAAAAAGGCAGACTTTTATTTGGGGCCAACCACATATATCACACCTTTTCCAGGCTTGGTGAGCTCATGTAGTGTTTTCCTGCAACTGTTCCAAGCTTCCCAGGTCTTTAGGTTCCATTTTCCAGTGGAAATAAGTTTGGATTTATTTCAAATACTTGCTTTGGTGACACCCAGCTTCTGTGACCTTGCTAAACCACCATGTGGATTTTTAGATGGCTGTACAATGTGCATCACAACCAAGAGCAAAGAGGACACTGTACAGCAGAGTTCCAAAAATGTTTTTATGTCTTCACAACCTGGAATTTCTATTTGTTCCTAGTCATTTGGTCAATGAAGTAACCTGAATGTCTTAGAGAGAGGGGGCTAGGGACAAAGGAGGTGGGGCAATGGTGATAAGAGAAAAGAAGAGGTGGCTACCTGTCTTCAATCAGACACAGACTCTGTGATTCCGTTCATTTCAATGGAGAAACTCCCAACAGAGCATTTCTAGGGGAAAAGGTTGGCGTCCACAGAAACAGCTTTGGGTATCCCTAATGTGGTCATCTCCAAACTTCCATGCTTCCTTTGGTGTCTGCTTCAAATCCAGTGTCCTCGTGACTGCACCTCATCCCTCTCTCCAGATTGTGTCTCCTATTCTGGACATTTTCTGTCCTCATCATTAAGTCCTCCTGGCATATTGTGTCAAGGGATGGTTTCTGCTAACTTCTTAAATACTAGTATAAACAAATACGGAAATGGCTGTTACCCAGTCACTTTGTTAACACTATCTACATTTTAACAGTGTCTTTCCATGACAACCCAAAGGAATGAATACCCAGAAGCCACCAGTGTGGCAGCCAGAATGAGGATGGGCAGTCAGGCCAGACATTTGGTACCAGTTGCCTACACAGTATGTGGGAAATTGCTTCCTGTACTTCTCCTTTCTCTTTCTCCTCCACAATATAAGAATTTCTGGCATACATAGCCAGTGTCAAACTTTCCTGAACGGTTCCTTCATTTCACAGTAGTTACATTTTTGATTTTGTCCTTAGCTTTGAAATATTTTCCCTATTGCCATTTGTGATGATGCCCTGCGTTTTATGAGTAATATTTGTCAAATTAATAAATACCACTCTCCCTTTTGGCACAGTGAAGTTCTAAAACTTTCATGATTTATCAAGTCTTGGGAATCCTCCCAGTGCAAGCTTTCCAGCTCACTGGAGACTTGTCATTGCAGTAGGACCATTCAAAGCTGACCATCATCTCTAAGGAACATTTTTCTACCTTGGTCTTGTATTCAAACCAAATAGTAACATAAGTGAAATATTTGCATCAATCATGGACAGGCTGCCATTCACTGGTGCCCTAAGAACTCCCCTTTGAACCAGCTGCCTTGTTTAAAGTACATCAACCTGATCATTTTACTGCTAACAGTTCTCCAGCCTTCATGAAAGAAGGGAAAGTATCCCTCCAGGTTTGCCAGGAAAACATTAGCTCCTCAGGACTTATCAAATGACTACTAGAGCTAGGAGGAGAGCAGGCAGATTTAAGTAGCAGGAAGAGGACTCAGTAACTGAGGAAACCATCAGATGCCAACCCGAAGGGAGCTGGGGCACATATTTCTCAGGAAATCAATCTAAATTGCTCAAGTTTCCCCCAAAGAGGGGTGAGATAGATCAGGGAACCCATTCAGAGCCTCCTCTACGTTTGAAAATAGTACACAATTGTTGAGAACGTGATGTAAGTGTTGCTGTGGAAGTGGGGTCTATGCAGTGTCACAAGAAAAGGCATGTTTGGAGACCCATGAGGGAGGATGAGGTCCGGTGGTAAGATTTATTTGGGTGAAAATAGAAGGCTGCTTCCTGGTTCCCAATGTCCCATCTCCATCTCTCCTGCCATGGACTATCAGTGTCAGAAATACGGCTATTGTCCAAAGTTCCTGTGCCATATTAAAGCTCGTCCAGTCCAGCCTTTCTCACTGTCCAGCTAGCTTAGCTGGAGTTCCCATCTATGATCCACTGCTGTGCTGTACACAGGCTCCTACCTGGCTGCACAGCTGCTAAGGCCACGTGGCTATGGAGAGAGAACACGCTAGCTCAAGGGGTGAGCATGGGTTAGTGGGTGAGAGAGAGCTCTTCTTTGTTCCCTGGAATTATATCATCTCAGGCTTGAGAAGGATCAGGCACTTTTTCAAAATAGCCAATCAACTTCCCAAGCTTTTGATGACTTCTAATGAATGGGTCCACCTCCTAACCAATCTCTTCTTTCCCCAGGCTAGATTGACAGGCCTCTATGGTCAAGCACTACCCCCTGTGCCATTTTGACTTCTATTGTGTATGTGCTTACCTCCCCCTGCACCCCCTCCCTAGTCCAGTACCAGAGGAGGGAAGGGAGGGGTGTTAAACCTTGTGGGGCAATACTGTGATCCCCTGGAGTGTGTGAAGCTGTAGTTTCCTGGTGTAACAATAATGTTTGATTTCCTTTGCTTCCTTTCTTATTAATATCTAGCTACGAACACTAACACAATACTTTGTAAACTATCAAGGACTGAATAAGTATGTTATTATCATGTAAAACTCTTAAACCATGATCAGAGTTTTAGAACTAAAAGACTTCATTCACAAACAATCTGCTCTTACGAGTCAGAGTCAGGCCTTCCTATGGCTGTGTAAAACATCCCAAATACAGCTACTTTGTCACTTAATGTGTTGTCATTTATCACTTGAAAAAAATATTATGTGGGTCGTGACTGAAGGAACTGAAAGACCTCTGAGCCCTCTCCAGGACTCAAAATGTCAAGGGAGTGAAACTCTAACTTTCCAGTTTATTCCTCCCTCATAGCATGCAACATGTTATCTATCATTAAATTCAGACATAATTTCAGATTTCTCTCTCCCACCTTCATGTGAAATTTTCGGGCTGCTATGTTGAGATAGGTGAGTCCTGGTGAGTAAAGAAGGTTGACTGCAGGCATTTCAGCACCAAATGGGCCACCCTTTGTCCACCAACATTATAGAGCCCTCCTGCATGCCTTCCTTATTCACCCAGCCCTTCCTCTGGGCATAGGAGACCCACAATCGATACATGTCTGGATAGCTAAGCTGTTTTCAACCTTCAGAGACTAGACCCCTTTGTGAACCTAAGGAAATCTATGGACCTTTTCCCAAAGAAAACACAAATACCCATAAAATTTTGTGTAGTATTTTAGAAGTTTTATGGACCTACAAAATTCCATTTATGGGCCTCAGGTTAAGATCTCCTAACATAACCAAGCATATACTGGAAAAGAAGGACTCCAGATGATTTCTAATGCTGAGTTCATATCAAAAAGACAAAATTAAGAATACTCATTTTTCAAAGTCATTATTATATGCTTAGTGCTGTTTTCATTTCTATCGGGTAATAAGAGAAATATGAGATATGGCTTCTAACCTCAAAAAGCTTAAATTATAGACATTATATATCTAATAATATATATGTATATTTATTTATATTTCCCCCACAAACACTCAGTTTTGTAACTTGCTAAAAGCAGAGGCTGTGTTCTGAAGAATATTCAGGAGAACATTTGTACGGTTAAAAACAACACCCTCTATTAGTCCCCTGTAAGTCCATGTCTGAAAAGAAAGAGGGACCTGGTCAGGGTTCCCATGAGGGACTCACCTCCCATCCACTTCTGTTTCCACATGATATAAGACATGAGCCAGAGTAAGTTCTGCTGATACAGTGCCCAGCCCATGTCACTCACAGGATGGTAAGTGAGATCCTTTGGAGGACACGTGAAGCTTTGTCCAAACTTAATGAAACCATGCAGCTCTTATACAGTGAGTTGGCCCAAAGTAAAGCCCTGCATAAATATCTTTGTAAGCCACACTTTTATTGACATCAATTTTAATAAAGTTTTCCCTCACCATAGGGAGTCTGCTTATTTTATACATACACACACACACACACATATATAATCTTACTTAGAGAGTGCTTACTATGAGCCAAGCTGTTTTCTAGGAGCTGAGGATGCAGAAATAAGCAAGACACCCCCCAAAATCTGTCCCTGTGGAGAACACAACATCCTAGTGGGGAAGACAGCAATACACATGTTAACCATAAATAAATAATACAATGCACACACATGCACAGGTTTAATCGGGTACAGGGCAATCAAGGTGGTCAGGGAATCCCTCTATGATGAACTGATATTTAAACAGAAATCTGGGTAATGTGAGGGAGGTACCACAGGAAGTTCTGGCAGAAAGGCTCAGGCAGACAGAACAGCAAGGACGAAGACCCTGAGAGGAACCACCAGCCTCTTTAGGAAACAGCAAAAAGGACAGTGTGGCTGGTTTGGGCTGAATAAAGAGGCAAGTGATGGAACTGCAGCCAACATTGCAATTATGCCTCACATGACTTACAAAGGAATTATGATTTTATTCTGAGTATGATGGGGAGGGGATCTTTTCAGGGAGGCCTTTCCTGCTGAGGAAGCACTTTCAATGTTTAAACTATATAAACTATATAAAGACTGGAGAGCAGGCCTTACCTGTTTCTTCCCAATACAATACATATATATAAAATAGTGCTTAGGGTTATGTAAATCCCTCTTTCTTCCCCAGCACTTACCTCTGTATCTATCTCTCTGTTTGTCTATCTATTATCTGTCTATCTATCTATCTATCTATCTATCTATCTATCTATCTATCTATCTATCTATTTGCATTTTACTTATTCATCTTGCTCACATTTCAAGAGCATCACATTCACTGTCGTGTAGAAGATGAACACTAAGGATGGACACAATGCAGGTGTGATGGGGAAGGGAGGAGTGAAGACCAGTTAGGAGGTGTTTACAAAGTACAGTAGGAAATGATGGCTTGGGTTAGGGGCATGGATGGTAGTAGAGTTGATGAGATAAGCTTTTTAGCTTGAGGCACAGGGAAGCGGTATGGACAGAGATGCTAGGAGAGGTAAAAGGATTGTAGTGGATGAAATTATTCCTGAGATGCCTATTAGACAACAAAATCTAGATGCAGAATATGTAGTTGGACGTATAAGTCTAGGGGAGAGTTCTGGGCAGGTGACATAGATTTGGTTGTCTTCATCATAAAGATTGATTTTCAAGTAAAATAATATCTCCTAGGGAGTCAGAGTGGTTAGAAACTATATCCCAGGACTAAGCCTTAGACTTTCAGTGCTTGGGAGGAAAAGCCGGGAAATTCAACAAAGGCAGTTGAGAAAAAGGTGCCAATGACTTAGGAGGAAACCCAGTGTAGTGTAGTCTCTCCTGGAAGTCAAGTATAAAAATGTTTCAAGAAAGAGGAAGTATTTTATGTCAAAAGCTGCTGAGAGGTCAAATAAGATGACACTGTAAGATGACTTAAGTTAAAATTTTCCATTGGATTTGGCAATATTGAACTCTCTGGTATGCAGTTTGTGGAGTGATGGGGAGAGATAGAGCCTTAATGCTGTATGTATTAGTCTTCTTTGTTGTGGTAAGAAATGAACATAACCTTATGGCTTAAAATGAGACAATTTATTAACTTATAGTTCTAGAGGTCAGAAGTTCAAAATGTGTCTTATGAGATAAAAGCAAGGTATCAACGAAACTGCATTCCTTTTGGAGACTCTAGAGGGGAATTTGTTTCCTTGTCTTTTCCACCTTCAGTCTGCCTACATTCCTTGATTCATGGCCTCTTCCTCCTTCAAATTTGGTGTACCATTAAATTCTAAAATCTTCTCTGGCAATTCTCTACTCTATACCAGGTCCACATTAGAAAGAGAAAACATGATGGCCCACAATGACCAGAAAATGGTAATGGTAAAAAACTTGTCATGTGGCTCTGGCGAGGGTGGAGATACACTAGTTAAGACAATGAATGGATGCTTCAATATTGTACCACTGGAAAGACCCTTTTTCAGAGCATTGTTCTGAAGCTCCTGAGCAAGAATGAAAATGGAATCACTTGCAGCACACAGATATTAACTTGGATATTTTTTCAGGTTAATCACTACAGTGTTATTTATGGATTGTCCTCTTGGTTAAAACACTTTCTTGCTGTTCCTTTATTCATTCCATTCACTTCTTACTCTAAGATGGGCTAGACTCCCCAAAGGCATTCACCTAGGAAACAAGGAGAAGCTAAATGAATGGTTAAAGCTCAGCAATGAAACTAGAAGCTAACCTGGAATTAAGAAGCAGAATTAGCTGAGTAAGGACAATAAAGGCATCTTGCCCCTCAGGAAGTCTTAAGGCAAATAGAGGAGATTCTGATAATGAGCTGACAAAGGATTACCAGCCCCTTTAAGATTTTATATAACTAGATCCAAGCATGCACAGTGCCTGCTTTCTTCAGCTCTTGAGAACAGGAATCAGAATGGTGAAAGTATATCTTCTATTTTTTTTTTTAAATTCCAATTCAGAGAATTTTCAATGTGTGCTGAAAAGTAGCTTGCTTTTACTAGTATTATTCCATTATCCCAATATCCATTGGGTCTCTATCCATAGCCTCCTTTTTAAATAGGAGAATAACAGTAAAAAATACATCCCAACTTCAAAATCAAGGTCAAAAATTGTAATGATCAAAAAAATATATCCTGTCTTCTAAGAAGTTACTAGGAATTGAATAGTTGAAATCATTCGGTGCCCCAGAGGGTTTGCTAGTGGGTCTCCTCCCCTCCTGTGTGATGTAATTAATCCTCACTTCCATGGCAACCATGTGTAATACTACCAACGGCAAGAATGACATTATGCTGGAGAATAACCAGGATGGAGAAACTCATTACTGAAGATCCAAAACCCCTCTGAAATTCCAAGAGAAAAAAAAAAAAAAGAAATCAAATCTAAGTGCATAGAAAAGAGCTAAAATCCTGTGATCTCAGAACAGAAATGAAAATGTCCAAGAGCTGCCCAGTGGGTGGGAGAGCCTTTCTGTGAGATTCAAATGGACATCATCCTCTTCCTGATTAGAGGGCAGCACAGAAGCGCCCCCATTGTGCCTCTCATTGCTACACAACCCAGACACTGACTGACAGCTGTGAAATCCCGTCCTTCCCTTGAACAAGGAGCTGCTGACAGGCTTTTGACCAGCCCCCACATCTCTTGCCTGGTCTCTTCATCTTCTCTGCCTACAGAGCAGTCTTGTGGTTAAATGGGAATTTGAGTTTGTCCAAATCCTCCTATTCCCTCTCACCTCCAGATCTTTGTGTTACCAGCCAGTAGAATATTTCTGCAGGGCCTTATCTGGTCGTCTTCATGGTGATTCCACTTGCCCAAAAACTATACACATGGATTCCTAGCTTTCGGATACTTTATGTCTAGTATTTTTAATCCTTAGCCCTGCCTTTATTCCTCTCTCCCAATCCAATGGGCATGTTCATTTACACAGAGGTACTTGCTTTGCCTTCCTCCTAAATTTCACCAACTTTTCCAATCTATCACCATCCTTACTTACTAACTAGCTTCATCCTGTTTCTATCTCCTTCACACATTTGCTAGATTCATCCATTTTCTCTAAAATTTTACACTACAGCAAAGCTAAAGCAAAGCGAGGAAGGAGTGTGAATAAAGGTTTGTTCAAAGTGGGGATCCTGTTTTTATGCTCAGTGCTTCTACACTGAGTGCCAAGTATATATCCACAGTGGACTGACAACTGAAAGTGCTCCATATGCTACTAAAGAGCATCTCCATTAACACAAAAATCTATAAGCATGTTGCTTCACACTCCATCCATCCACTCAAAGAATGAGTCATTTAATTATGAGCGTTTAAAACAGAATGAAAACCTGATGGTAGATAACAGGCCTCCACCAGGGGCAAGATGTCCTGGCCATTGCTTAAAAATGCTGTTTTTTGCTGTTACCTTAAGAACATACGGCCGTAACAGACAATAATATGCTAATATTTCCTTTTTTCATCCATTTCAGGCTTGACAATAAATATTCTTTTGTAGCAATGATTGGCAGAGATATTAAAATACTTAACCTATCAAATAGTATTTAATAAAAGTCTTTTGTCTCTAATCAGCTCAGGGAGTGTAGTTTAAGGCTTATATGTAGGAACATTTTAATTAATATGCATACTTTCACTGACATATTTTAAAATACTTTGCTAACCTAATAATGTCAGAGTTAGTAGCATGGAAATATCATGATGATCACAGGAATTGTAAGCCTGGCAAAAAATAAAAAAAGTGCTTAAGAAGTACTTGCTGAGTAATATTTGACAGTTGGAATATTGAGTGCATGTCCAATGGAAATGACACTTAATCGTGATGGCTTTTTTTGAGGTGGTAACTCTTAGAGCATGGTACAGATAGCTCAAGACATCCCCAGATACAGGTCGCCAGGAAATGAACCATCTTGGAATCATATTCTACCTTCACAAATGTCCTTTCACTATCTGCTAAGTTTCTCTTGGGACTAAAAAGTTGAAAGGGATAGATTATCAGGAAGAAAGATGCTGGAACTTGATTTCTAAAAGTCAGATTGTGGTGAATGGAAGCAAAATGTCTTAGTTCTTTGTCTAAGTTGCAGAAATTATAATCTTGGATATTTTCTACACGTTAACATTTTATTTTATGAAAATAATTTACTTCAGTACTAGGAAATCCTCGATTCTGGCCCCATTTCTGCCATTATCTCCTATGTGGTTTTGGAAAAGTTAATAGACCTCTCTGGATTTTGGTCTTTTAAAATGGGTGTGTTAGCCTGGCAGGTGGGCTCAGCGGTTGAGCATCAACCTATGAACCAGTAAGTCTCAGTTTCATTCCTGGTCAGAGCACATGCTCAGGTTGTGGGCTCAACCCCCAGTAGGGGGCATGCAGGAGGCAGCTGAGCAATGATTCTCTCTCATCATTGATATTTCTACCTCCTTCTTTCTCTCCCTTCCTCTCTGAAATAAATAAAAACAAAATGGGTGTGTTAGTTCTTAATTTTCAGCCATGTTATTAGGAGAAAATAAAATATGTACAACATGAAGTTGTATCAGTAATACTTAAGGATCTATGCCAAATTGTTGTCAACTTGAAATCACTATCTCCCCTTCTCCATTCTGCTCTGTGTAGCAAGGGATAAACCACACACAGCTCCTAGGAGCCCTTTCTGCATGTGATTCCAGGTGAGAGTTACCCAGTGAGAGGCATTCTCATAAGCTGTTAAAGGAAGAGAAGAATCCATTTGTCTCTAGGGAGATGTATAGCTGTGTGAGAAGATTACAGACACAGGGTTAGCAGCGGCTGCTGGACAAACACCTAGGAACCACACACTTTATACTACAAGTTGCTGAGATCCCAATGTTGGCAGCTCCCAGAGACTTGAGATTTGCTCCAGCTTCTGGGCCAGCTCCCTGGAATCCCCCTTTTCCAGCAGAACTTTTCTGACTTTTACTGTCCTACCCTTTCCAACAGCTAGCTGCCTACGCTCTAAAACCTTCCTCCTTGGAAGGCCTTGATGGACTTCTGTGTTCCTGAGGCAATTATGACTGATACATGACCATAAAATTCCTGCTTCCTTCCAAATCATGCCCACAAACCCTGACAAAAGAATCAAAATTCTGAGTGACTTCTGTTTCAGGCTGCAGAGTGGAACAGTAGCCTTAAATAAACAAACATTACAAGGCATCCACAAGGTTTTAAATGTTTGACTTACTGACAAGAAAGTAATGGAAATTCCCCAAAACTAAAAGAAAACAGAACAGTGTCCAACAAAGATAATGAGGTATAGGCAATATTTAAAGAGAGAATCACTGATTATTTCCTGGAATTTATGAAAAATTAATCCTCAAATTTAAGAAGTGCCCAAAAAATGTCACACAGGACAAAGGGCAGGCATCTAGCCACTTGTATGACACCACATACATTTATACAAAAAGAAGATCCAAGACGCAACCAGATTAATAAGATGGTTCCCCAAAAAGAAATTACTGTTAGACTGATAGCTGATATTTCAATAGCAACAAAGAAGCCAGGAGATGATAGAATAATAGCTTCCAAGTATTGAACAAAACAACCTGCCAACCTATTTACTCATTGAAAGTATATAAAGACATTTTCTGACACAGGAAAACAGACTTGATCACTCACCAACCCTCCTGGTAAAGGGGAATGCTGGAGGGCATACTTCAAAAAGATCTCAGAAGGGAGAGCCGAGATATCAAAAGCAGTAGCAAGCAATTTGTTCAACATATGGTGATTAGAAAAAGAATGAATTAAAATACTGGATGAAAATAGAATGTAAGTTGGGAGAGGCATTCTAAAGCTTCCTTGGATTGCTGGTGGACAGAGGCTAGAGACAATGACATATTAGCCACTACCATGTTAAATAAGCATGTTATAATGTGTAAAATAACCACATAGAACTGGAGTGTATGACTTCTGCATTAGTAGGAAGAGGAAAAACTGATGGGAATTTGAGTCCATGGTCAGAGGCTATCTAAGGTGTAAAGAAAAGCATGGGAACAGGCCCTGGTGTGGGTTGGATACAAATCCATGAATATAGGAAGGCCTTTTGTGCAGGATTAAGTTTCCTTCCCCTAGAAATATTTATACTATTTTCAAAGGCACAAAGCTCTTAAGTTATGCAATAATCCCTAATTGGGCTATTCCAGTGAATTGTGTAGTCCAAGCCTGTCAAACTCAATGGCTAACACAAACTTAAAGGGCCAAAAAAAAACAAGGTTTAAGTTTATGTGGGCTGCAAAAAACAAAAGCTTCAATTTTCATAAAAACGTAGGTTTATTTCGATAGAGACATGCTGAATACAAAAGGCTGAAATAAATGAGTAATTGTTAACATAAAATAATAGAACATTTTAATAAAAATTAATATTTTTTCTTGAACATTAACTCACCAGACACTGAATAACTGCACAAATTAATAAGCGTAACGCAAATAAACCTATTTTTCTTATTCTCTGAAAGCGAAATATTTCCTGTTGCTCACACCAAACAAGTCAGTCCAAGACTAATGACGTGGCAATCAGCTGCTAAAATATTCGCTGCTAGTATTAGTGGGGAGAAATGGTGCGCCTGTGCATAAGGCACATAAGGGAAATGAGTGCAACACGATTATGGTAATCAGTCATTACGAACGCGCCATGATTGGTATCTAGTTCTTTATTAATAATTATGTATAACAGGATATTTAAAAATTAAGTTACAAAATTTTTATTGAGATATTTTTTACATACCGTTATATTGGCTGGGCCGTAAAAATATTCATTGTGAGCCATATGTGGCCCGTGGGCCACGAGTTTGACATGCTTGATGTAGCAGATGTGGGGCAGGTAGCAATATGGTAAGGTCAGAAAACATGTGAGAGGAAAATGTGAGGTTTCTAAAGTACTAATTTCAAAGGAGTAGGCATAAACAAAGAGAACTAATGATTAAGTAATCCATTTTGTTCACCCCTTTGTTTACACAAGAGCCCTGTTTCCTAAGGTTTATCCCCAAGCTACTATTGAATAATACTAAATTTCGATTATAGATGAATTGGGTGATACGTTCTCTTTTCTAATCCTGATAGCTGTCCCTGTTGAGGAGGTTCTTAGAGTTTTCTAGCAATTAAGAAAAGGCTCTTGATCATAAAGGGATCTCTTGAGGTGATCAAATTGCCTGCCTTCCATGATAAGCAATGTAGCAATTAAGCACATTTTGGTATTTCTTTATATTCTGATGCAAGCTGTTTATGTGTTTATATATAATTAAAGTTTCAGGGTTGGGTTTTAATGTCCCCAGGATTGATTGATTTACTTCCTGGTTAATGTCAACATGGGTATTCAGCACACAAACCTACAGAACAGCCTGGGCCTACTGGCCAGGGGAGGTGTGAAGTGCAAGTCCTAATTCTTAACTGAGATTTCCCCCACTGGGAGATTTAACCAAATGCTCAGCTCTCCCCCGAGATGCCTAATGACCCAAGATGGAGACTTTGCTAACATAGGTACTACTCCCCACTCCCTGCCCCAATTTCCTGCTCCCTTGAATTCTAGTAAGTTAGATTGAGCTGTATTGTCTCTTTCACTTAGAGCCTCTCTAGAAGCAGGAAGGCAGCTTGCTATTTCCTCTTCTCTGGCATCGTCTTCTGAACTGCCTACTCTATGAGAAGATGAAAGGAAAGACATAAAAAAGAGCATCCCTTCTTTCTATCACCTGAAACAGAGGTGAAGCTCAAGTTATAACTTTATTTTTTCTGAGCTCTGCCCTGAATGTCACCAGGATTTGGGGACTGAGGTGAGGAGTAGTTGTGGGGTTGGCTAGTTTCCTTCAGGGCAGATAGTGCCATTCAATCCACAAGAAAAAGAATGCATGTCTCTCTGAATGGAACAGAGCCTGAGACATTGCCCCGGACCCATGTGTATGATCCACACTTACTCTGTGCATTCCTCTTATTCTAGTCATCAGCTGTTTCCACATTGCCAATCCATGGCTTCTATTTTGCACCCATGTTACTTAACTCTCAGAGGCATTCATCACAGTAGATCTCTCTGTCCTTGAAACTATGCTTTTTGGGCTCTATTGATAGCACATCTTTAACTGTCTACCTGATATTGCTATTATTGGCCCATCTCTGAGTCAACTTGTCCAGACATGGACATGTGATACTTACTGCCAAACCTGACCTGGCATGCTCCTCCTCAGGAAATGGAGCCACCATCCTCCCAATTGCTCAAGACAGAAACCAGCATTGACCTTGTCCCCTCCCTCCATCCACCACTATTATATTCAATGTATTAGCTAATCTTGTCCCTTTCACCTAAAAAATATGGAGCAAATCTCTTCACTTTCTAGTTCCACTGCTAATACCTGGTGTCCACCTTTGCTTCTATGACACAATACCTCCACACTGACCTTCCTACTTCCATTCTCAGCCTTCTCCATACAGCAAAAACAAACAAACAACAAACAAACAAACAAAAAACAGTTGTCCCTGGAACAGCATGGGTTTGAACTGCTCCAGGCCACCTTTACACAAAATTTTTTTCAACGAATACCTATACTGTTCCAATCCATGGTTGCAGAAGGCTGACTGTATGCACTGATCTATACCTTTTTATATGGGGCACTTGAGCATCTACAAATTTTAGTATCTATAGGGGTCCTGGAACCAATCCCCCATGGACACTAAGGGACAACTAAGTTATTGGGGCATCAAAAATTATATGTGAATTTTTGACTATGGGATATCAGGGGAGGTGTTGTGTCCCTAAACCCATGTTGCTTGAGGGTCAACTGTAAATAGGAAAATAGTCCTCCTCCATAATATTCTGCACTTTTAAAAAAATGACCAGCTTAAAAATGACCTCTTTAGACTGGCCTTCCCTGACTACCTTACTTAATGTCTCTCCACTTTTCTTTTGAAACATAGATTCCTGTTTGTGTCCTTCATAGCATATGCCATGATTGGTATCTAAGTCATTTTTTACTTGTTTTTATAAAATCTTGCTGATTAAACTATAGGCCTTCAAGGGCAGGGACCATATTTTTTTTTCCCATTTAATCCCCAGCACCTAACGCAGACTGGCATGGGGTAGGCACTTACTGAAGACTACTGTGTACAGGAATGAATGAAGTCTTTATCACTTAACTCTGGTAGTTTCTCTACATCCTTGACTGACCCCAGAGTTCCTCATTAGGGGTAGAGTGGGATGTGCTGGGACCAGGGAACATTGAAGGTGAAGAGAAAGCCTTTAGCAGCCCTACCTCTAAAATCTGTGGCTGAGAGTATATGCTTTGATATTTTGAGGTGCTCTTTTGTATAGAAAGTTATAAGTGAGGAAATTTCAGGGAGAGTGTTGGTATATTGAAATATCTATGGGGCTTTTAGTTGTTACATCAAAAACATGACATACTAGTGACTGTTTTATATTGAAAAAGAGGCAGAGTCATGGTGATACCATTGCAACTAGCTAGTTATTAATGGTAAGAAAGGAGCAAAGATAGAAGACCAGACATTATAGGCATGTCACTTGGACAGCTTCACCAGGAAGCTGCAACTTTTCACTTCCCAGGGAACCACTGGCCTACTCCCTGAAAAACTCTGGGGGAGGGCATCCAACAATGGAAAGATAGATGCATGCCCAGGTAAAGTTGGGGTGACATGAGGTGTTAGTTATACCTGCGAACTAAGATCATTGGGCAGAATGGGCATGGTCACTGCAAGCACGCAAAAATTTGGGAACACATAATCTCCTAAACAAAAGAGTTCTCCCCGAAACCCATTTAGCTCAGTGGATAGAGCGTCAGCCTGCGGACTCAAGGGTCCCAGGTTCGATTCCGGTCAAGGGCATGTACCTTGGTTGCGGGCACATCCCCAGTAGAGGGTGTGCAAGAGGCAGCTGATCGATGTTTCTAACTCTCTATCCCTCTCTCTTCCACTGAGCCAAACCGGTTTTGGCTCTCTTCCTCTCTGTAAAAATTCAATAAAATATATTTTTAAAAAACAAAAACAAAAGAGTTCTCTTGGCTCTCTTATGCTCTTGGCTTGCTCTAGACTTCCTTGCATTTGCCCCTGTTTCCCTGCAGACCCCACATGCAATGGACTGATGGATTGAGGAAACACAAATTAAGCTGGCCTGATGCTAGATTGGGCTATGCAGACGTAGAACAGAAACTCTGGATACTGGCTCTGATTTTAGCTCTACTAAAGCCCCAGCTATACTTCTTCTATGGAGGGACAAAGGGAAATAGAACTTTGGAAACTCCTCCCATGCGAGAGACTCAGAAAATTCTTTTTCTTGGGATATCACAAGAAATCTACCCCCACTAACAACTGGGGAGACAAGACCCTTTCCCCTCTGTTAGCAATAGTAATGGCATGTATTTCGTTAAAGAAGAGGTGATGTTTGTTTTGATTTGTACTGTGGCTCAAGGATGAATGCTCTTTGGCAGAACTATTTCCAGGCTCACACTTGCCTCAGTTACCACCATTCTTAGATCTTAATTAGGTAACCGGGTACTCATGTAACCAAAGATAGTTCTTAAAAGCCACTGAATCAAGGAAGAAGGGTGGCAAAGGCTGCACTGAAGAAGGAATGAAGACATCACCTCAGAGATAACTAGATGAAAGAAAGGTGGTCAAAGGAAAAAGGAGAGTCAGTTAAAAACAGTTTCTTTCTATCTCTGTGAACTATGTGAAAGGCCAATTACTCCCATTCTCTTCATTGCTGGGCTAGCATTGACCCTGAGAGAGATACTTGATAATATCCAACCGAGGATTCCTACTGATGGACAAAGAGGCTTGTAATGGGGCTCATTAGTGTATGTATGTGAAAAGTGAATCCAAGAATGTGGAACTCCATCAGTATTCTTTGGTGGCTGCCATAGAAACTAACACTTTAACAGTAAAATAGTAATCAAGAGTCTTCTTATTATGAGGGCAGAATAAAAAACTCATAAAGGCAGGGGGGGATTTCATTTCCCTTAATAGGAACAGATTTTACCAGTGAAAATTCAGATTTGAAAGCTGAAAACAAAACAAAAACCTTTGTGCTCTCCCTACCTTTCCTCCTCCCCCCCCCCCCCCCCCCCCCTGAGTTTGGAAACTAAAAAGTGCATCATTTCAGAGAGGTATTCTGGAGAGCCCGCCTAGCATGAATTGGTTGGGAATAAAGCATGTGTGTTTTCGGTGTCTCTCTGAAAACACATCTAGGAACTCATAAGAGCCACATTATTGTGGTGAGAAGGAATTTTTTGACCTTTCAAAGAATTTTGTTTTGTTTTTCTTAAGAAGACCACGATAAGGAAGTGAGCCAAATTTCTTGGCAATGGGAAGATTGTCTTAATGCCACAGGCTTGCATTCCCTGAAGTGTAGAGGGCTCTGAGCAAGCCAACTTATCATCGACATGTCCTGCATGTAGGTTCCTCACTTTCACACTTACAAACTTGTCCAGATTTCCACCCACCCTTAGATTTTGTGGAACAGATGGCAATGGTAGCCATGGAGACATATCCATGTTAACCTCTTAGCTTCAAGAGACTCCGTGGCCCAAGACCAAGAATAATAGGAACAGGGCTTCGAAATCCAAAGATGCAGAGAACTGGATGAGAAATATGAGTGTCACCCTAGAAGGAAGAACAAGCAATGTGGGACACAAAAAGCAAACTCCTGTGTGCTCACTACAGTGTGCTTATCTCTAAAACGGAGCTGGGGGGTTGGTACTTATGTCTTAATATGAATTCGTGCATAGGTGGGTTCCCTCGGGGTGGCCTGTGGGAATCGGGCCCCAGCTCCCACCCCCAGCCTTGCAGCCTCACAGCCTCACCTGGCACCCCGCCCAGGCCTGGTGCTTCCCCCTCACCTGCTTCACCATCCTGCCTGTGGGGCAATTGATTGGGGCCAGGCCCCCCACCCGGCTCCCTTAATGCACAGGTAGCTCCCACAACAAATAATTATCTATTCTACAACATCAGTAGTGTGAAAGTTGAGAAACTCTGGCTTAACTATTGCTGTTCCACAGTGTTTACTCTGAGATCCTTTATTCTTAACTCATACACTCTCTTAGGGTCCTCTCATCTACTGCCATGAAAAAAAAAAGTCATATCTATACTCTGTTGGCTCCTAAATCTCTATCTTCAGCTAAATTTATCTTCTGAACACCAAACTCATATCTACTATCCTACTTGGTATCTTCAGTTTTATAGCCTACAGATAGCCTTTGGTTTTATTTATTCCAGCAAGAAAAAAAAAAGGGTTCATAATTGAAAAATTAATCTGTAATATATAGTGATCTATTTTTAATAAAGGGGAATGACAATTAACTTTTATTTTGAAAGAACAAAACACAACTTAGTAACACTCTCTGAGATAATAAGACACAGTTTTAGATGTCACAAAAGCTGTGGAAGAGAAACCCCTGAGTCTTTTCGGTCAGAGAGATTTTACCTAGTGAGTGAAAGAGAAGTTGGTCTTTGCATTAAGCTAGACCTTGTTCTCTTTCATTGTGGACTCCCAAGTGCTCAACCCAGCCACCTGTTGTTGTCTATCACTTCCAGAGCCTCCATTATAATGCTTTGAAACTAGACTAGTCCTAGTTCTGTAAGGCTACACATAAGTTCAAATTCAATATTTTTTGAGTTCCAGGACCATATCTTACATACCTTTTAATTGCCTGGAGTGCTGAAACATAACCGCTTCTCATGAGATATGTGGTGGATATTGAAGGGGGACATTTCCCAAGCAAACTTCTCTTTTTCCTTTACATCTAGGTCCCTCTTTCAGCCATTTCCTCCTCTAGTGTTAAGACCCACATGGTGAGCTCATGTGTCCCTCATATAGCCTGACATATAGACTAACTCTGAATCAACCAATTATTTGCATTTGGGAAACTCACCAGTGAGCACCTGTCATTTGAGCACAGCAGTGGGTGAGTCCCTGTAGGAACTCCCTGGTGGGTCAGCAAGGGAAAGCTGGAGGCAGGAAGGAGAAAGGGTGGAAACTGGTCCATCATGGGATCGTCATGTGGGGAGTTTGGAACTTTGCCCCAGAGCTTATGCTTACAGGATGCTTTCCTAAAATACTGTTATCTCCCAGGGAAACCAGCTGTCTACACATTCTGAGTCCTTTATTCGCATTGTGGTAAGATATCTGAGAGGAAGGGATGGTGCCCTGAGAGATGGTGGCTCTAAAGCAAGAACAGATTCCCAAGCTTCCCAAACTTTCTCTTTCTTGAAAAGAACAGTCTTCGTCCTCCAACTTGGAGCAGCTTTCTAAAGAGCTGCCCATCTGTCTATGTCTTAAAAACAAGTCTCCATGTGTGCTATGTGCAGCCAGGCACAGAAGCACAGAGGAAGGGTGAATGACAGATTAATACAGGGGAGGGATATAAGAAGATATCAAGTAAAACCTGGGGGTTTTCCACCTGACCAATTTCAGGATGGAGGGCCATAGGCCAGTGGGTCCCAAGATTAACAAAGAACTGCCTTTACTGGCTACATTTCTTCCAGCTTCTGCAGACTTTTTGACTCCTGGATGGTGACACCCCTTTAGAGTCTGCAATTTAGTTGCCATGACATGGGCACCCAAGGGGTGTTCCCAGGAGTCACATTTTCTTGCAAGTTTTTGTGACCCACAACACCCATTTTCCAGAATGTTAGGAGAGGAAATCTATAGCCATGACCAGGGGTAAATGTGACTGGCCTGAAGTGGGACTGACTCTGTGACCCTGCTGCTATGGACACAGCTGATGCATGGCTGCCCATGCCATTTGAATTTGGACTGCAGCTGTTGTCTCCTCATACCAGGACACTGGATTATCTTCCCCATCTATGCAGAAGAGCTCTCTCTCCTTCCTCTTGTGCCCAGTCTATTGTTTTATTGATTCATTCACTAATGCTACAGATATTAAGTGGCCAGAGTAGGTTAAGCACCATGCTAGGCACTGGAGATGAAATGGTGATAGCCCTAAGCTTCTTTGAATTGTTTCCATTTAAAGTTTGTCCAATATTAGGTGAATGCAGTTACGTAGTGCTGTGAGGGGGATGAGCACAGGGAGGTCCAGCCATGCCAGGGAAGAGCACCTACTGGATGTTTCAGATTCTGCCCCAGAGTCAGTGATATGTATGCTTATCCCTGTAAGGTGAGAAGAAGGTGGTGAGGGCTGAGAGAGGGGAGGGATAAGTGTCTATGTATTAGTGGTGAGAGAGGGTACTATGAATGGAGTGCAGAGTAATCAGGAGGTAAGGGTGGGGTGAAGGTGGGGTATGGGCATGAAAGTAAGACAGGACAGTTTACTAGTTCACTAGGGGCTCTGTAAACCATATTAAAGGCTTAATTCTACTTTGCAACATAAAGGTTTAAATGAAGAAAATCAGTCAAAGAGCATTTATAAATCTGAGTTGGGAGGATGTCCTGAAAAAGTAAAGGAGAACTTTGACCTCAAAGTATAATTTAATTCAGAATAGAAGAAAAATTACATGAACTTCACAGGGTAAAAAATAAAACTGAATATAATTAAGCACTGCAGAGTCTAATGTAGACCAAAGGAGCTGTGGGAAGAACAGGAGAGTGAACATCTCATGCGAAGGAAGACAGGGTGTGATGTGGGTATAATGTGGATGCAACATGGGCCTCAGAGGTAGCCGAAAGGGCTGGGCACTCAGCTCCAAGAGGCAGGATGGTTTCTTTGATGAGAGTCTTTATCTGCAGTAAAAGGTTGTGAACATTACCACAGACTCTCTGAGTTCCTCTAAGCATTCAACAGCATCATCAACAGTGTGTAATACTTACACTCCCAGCTCTAAACACAGAATAAAATAATGGCTGTTGTCTGACTCACAAATGGGACAAACACAAATAAAAACACTTATGAAGAAAATAGTCTTTCTCGAGTCCATCTACTGCTCTGATCATTAGAAGGCTACATAATTATACATATTATCTCCCATTCAATAGATTGTGTTTTATTATTTTGTCTTGAGATTTTACAGTTTGTGGAACCAAGACCTCTGTGCTTGCTATGGGGACACAGTTGAGAGCACGGCCTACCATGGCTTAATGTCCCTAAATAAAATACAATGGTAGAAATTTATTTGAGACTTAATTAGGGGTATACAAAATTAATTTCCCTTACAAAAAAAGAACTGTGTACATTCCATCTCTCTCTTTTACTTGGACTGTTGGGAAAGGTATTGCTAAATTTGAATCTCAATAATAGTGGACCAGCAGGTCTCTGGTTGGTGTATTTGTGTTTCAGTGCTCTCCTGGGTCTTGATTTTCTTAAGTATCTTTTCATGTTAGGGTATGTGCTTTTTTATTGTAAGGTATCTCAAAGCTGGGGTGGATGGGAGAGAAGAATTAAAGAACTGATGGGTGAAAAAAAGGAATTCTAGGGAAGGAAATAGGATAAAACACAAGGATTAAAGAGAAGACTGGTTTGAGTTGAAAAGAGGGAGTCTTAAGATACTGTGGAAACTGAGAGAGAGATGGGATTAGAGAAGGAATATATGCAGGGTACAGAGGCAACAGGGAGCCACAGAAGGTTTTGGAGCAGGGAGTAGCAACATGAAACTTGCTTTAGGAGGTTGGTCAAATTGCAATGTTGAGTCTGTACCAAAATAGGGGGAAACTAAGGAGGTGGTGAGAAGAATTTGAAGGAGAAAGCGAACCACATTCAGATATAAGAAGTAAAGGAATGAGTTAGTGATTATAAAAGGTGTCTAAGGCTGTTATTTTTGCCAATGAGTTAAATTAGAGAGAGAGTTTTGTAAAAAATATACATTTTTATTGATTTCAAAGAGAAAGGGAAAGGGAGAGAGAGATAGAAACATCAATGATGAGAGAGAATGATTGATCGGCTGTCTCCTGCACACCCCCTACTGGGGATCGGGCTCGAAACCCAGACATGTGCCCTTGAGCAGAATGGAACCCAGGACCCTTCAGTCCTCAGACCAATGCTCTATCCACTGAGCCAAATCAGCTAGGGCAAGAGAAGGATTTTGATGCTTTGCAGAGGGAGGGAGAGAGAGGAGGAGAGCAGGAAGAAGCAGATATACTAATACTCATGATTATAGAGTCCTAAGATCCCAGATCTTTCTTTTGTCTTATACTTACCTGAATATAATCTAAATGGCCACTTCTTCACCAGGCTGGATGCCATCAAAGCCAACTAGCTTCATAGTAGAAGAATGCTGCTTTGAGATGTTGTGCAAACTACATATTAACCCCAGGGACAACAGTATAGGAAGTAAAACATCACTTAGAAACTCGTCTTAGAAAATTCAGAAAGTTATCATTTAACCACCTGTTAAATCCACACACAAGTTCATAAATAAGGGCATGCTTTTCTTCCTTGGCCCAATGGAGCACTTATTTCTCTTTCCAGGTCAGTAAAGACTATTTGTATTTCTTTCAATATTTTATTATAAAAAATGTCAAACATGAAGCAGAGTTTAAAGAATTTTACAAGGAACACCTATATTACCCACCACTTAGGTTCTACTATTACTAGTTCACAGTATTTGCTCTAGCACATACGTATGCATCCATCCACCAACTCATCT
Organism: Eptesicus fuscus; assembly: GCF_027574615.1. Classification (NCBI taxonomy): domain Eukaryota; kingdom Metazoa; phylum Chordata; class Mammalia; order Chiroptera; family Vespertilionidae; genus Eptesicus; species Eptesicus fuscus. The sequence goes on from NC_072481.1 coordinate 83,929,491, forward strand.
TGTTTTGGTGCATTTCAGAGTAAACTGCAAACATTACTACTCCTCTGCAGTAAATAAAACTATTGGTTTTTAACTTCTGTTTTTGAATATTTAGCAGGCTGGGCTGTCAACTACTTATGTAGACTATGGAGGTCAAAGAGAAGCCTGTGGCTCTTTCTGTGGTTGGTTTATCTTCCCAATCCCTCCTCCCAGGCATTTGAACATTGACTCTTTAATTATAGTGGTGCCCAGCCTATGCACTAGAAAGTGGAAAAGGGAATTTTTACAAATCCAATTATCTTCTGAATTCTAGCATTTGAGACAAAAAAAAAAAAAATCCCTGCAGGTAGTGTAGGAGAGAGAGAGAGAGAGAGAGAGAGAGAGAGAGAGAGAGAGGAATCCTCCCTAGAGATATAAGCAATTTAGCTTATATCTACATTTCAGGGTTGCCATATGTCAGATTGAAAGCAAAATTGCACCTTTAACAATACAGGAACTATGGAAAATATAGATGGTTGGAGGCAGAAACTACATTAAGAGAAGGTGCTAAGGAGCGAGGTAAAAGTTTTTAGCTGGCAAATGGACGGTATTATCAAAACCAAAGATTGTGTTACAAGGACTTACAAAACAACTATTACTGCAGGTAGTTTTCAGGTTTAAGGAACATGATCCACAGTATAATGACACACCTAGTAAAATAGCATTCTATTAAGGTTGGTTTTGCCTCTGTTTTCATGTCTGTTGTATTTACGTTTAAGTTTTAATTGATGTTTTGATCATGTGTTTGGCCCTGAGGAGACTGTGAAGGCTTTCATTTTTTAAATAAATTAAAAAGTGACATGTTTAATATACACTAAGCGAAAATATCCTCCTTAACATACCCAGAAATGAGATGTTGTTGGTGCAATAACACTTGATTTAAAACTTTCTACCCATGAGCACCATAAACCGAAGACATTATCCTAGAGACTTGAGAGACATGGGGAAAGGACATCAGTTTGGGAAGAGGCAATGGAAGAAATTAATTCTCGCATCCAAGTGTTGCCTGAACAGGGGAAGGAAGAAGACAGGTGCAAACATGAAGCGGGCAACATGTAAGTTCATTAGAAACAGCACTGAATGAGAAAGTCTCTCAACGACCAGTCCAAGAAGGTAGAAGCTGCTTTGTTTATCTTAGTCAACTCAACCCAACAGCTAGTTCAATAAGAAAATGAAATGAGGAAAGAGACAGAGATCATATTTTAAATGTTACCTGATTTTAAAGTGTGGAGGCTCCCTGAATTTCTCCCACTGTAGAAAATTAAGTGCTCTTGTTCCCCCAAGAACCTTAGAGGTAAGAGTGTGACCATCCTAGCCTATTGACTCAGTACTTGCAGCCTGTATGACAGTGATGAGCTGTTGGCTCCATGGGTTATCTCAGTGATTAAGCCTGGCCTCTTGCACAAGAGCCAGGCAAATGCATCCTATTGTGAGTTTAGCTTCATATACAGGGAAGCTGTTTATAGCAGCTACTTATCTACTGGTATGAGTTGAGTCAAAGTAAGTGCTCATTGTTTTCCACGTTGCCACTCATGTAACCTTGTAAGAATTTTCTATGGGCTGGTAAATTTTAGTATTTATCTACAAAGCTATTTTGCAACCAGGGACTCTAAATGGCAATTATTATACTAATGCTTAAATCAATATTTCATGCTCATAGTTCTGTCTCTAATATATCCAAATGGAAGCAGGCATTACACCAAGGACGGGAGAAAAGGCATACTTTAGTTTGAAAAGATGGGAAAAGAACAACACTGTCCTTTGAACCGATGCCTTTAAAATGAGATATTTAAAGAAAAATCTACCAAAATGATGGCTTACTTGACAAGGAAAGATAGCTTCCTCCATCCTCTCTGTTTACACATACTATTGTTTAAGCCCATGGTATTTTGTTTACTTTGGAAAGAAATATTTCACCCCCTCTGAGATAATTAATTTTTGTCAGCTTCACTGTTTATAAGGGAAACTGAGAAACTGTTAATTGAAATACAAAATGAGTCACTGTTTTCAGCAAATTTTTGGCAGCATTCTAATTTGTGTCAATCCCAGCCTAATTATTAGATTCTTTTGGAAGTAGAAAGCATATTTGATTTTTCTCTTACTGAATTGTTTCTTCCTCTTTAAAAAAATATGCTGCCTGACAAAGGTTATGTAATTTATATCAACATGAGGTGACATACCAGTACATTTGAAATACCACAAGGTTTAGTGCGTCATGCTTGGCTCTTCACAGTAGCTAAATATTTAGAAAGCTCACAGAATGTGGTCTTCCTCCTCCCCTCATTTCTACCCCCTCATTTCTACCCCCAGCCCAGCCAAAAACTGTGGTTCTTTTGAAGACCTTTTAGTAGGTATTAAGCCACAGTATATGGCCCATCACTAATGACATCACTGGAGTAAACTTCCCAGAGTCATCAGGGAGAATTCACTTGGAAATTCAATTGAATGTCACTTGCAAAGGGCAGGCTCCTAGAAGAGGTGACCAGTCATGCATCCCTGAGTTATCTGTTGTGAAAGCATTAATCACTGTGAACTCATTTTCTCCTAATGCAGACACACTGCATTGTTTCACAGGAATTCTTTTCCAAATGATCATTAATGTAGAGAGCGGAAGCTGCTGCCAGTGGACAGTGCTAATAAAATCTGTCAGATCAATGGCCGGTATAATGGGGCTGTTAATGGTTGCTAGCAGGAGTTGGATCTTTCCTGGCTGTGGCAGAATGAAGGCAGGTGGAGAGGCAGTGGCTTTGCTGGAAGGACAGCCCCATCTCTCACTTCCTGAGGTGGCCTCTGGGGAAAAAGCGGCATGTCCCTCACAGCATATCCAGGGCTCTGAGGCTGGGAGCACAGGCGCCAGCTGGGGGCTGAGGAGAGAGTCATGGGGTGACTGTGGGGACGGCTCTGCTACCACAGCCTCCTCCTACGGGTCAGGGTGCATCCGGGCATCGGGTGCTGTGGGCATCCCAGAACTTTGCCTCTCCTGCTCCACATTGGGTCAGCAATGAGAGAAGAACGGTATCACAGTAAGGGCAATCACAGTTAATGCTCACTACAAGTCTCCTGGGCCAAGGGGCCAGCCCTGTACATGCATTTATCTCAGTTCTCAGAGCAGCGCCCCTAACACATGTGCATTAGTTATTACCCATTTCACAACCGAGGAAGCGGAAGTTCAGAAACTAGTCCGGGGCCAGATTCAAAAGTCGTGCCTTTAAATATCATGTTCCTTTACTGGAGGGAGAGACACAGAAGCTGTAGTCTAAAATCAGACCAAAACAGGAGGCAAGGTGCGACAGTGCACCTGGCAGTCTTTCCATTTGCATATCCAACCAGTCAGGAGGTTCAGGACCAACTTTGGACAGATTATATAAAAGCTATGGTTTGTACCAAAGGCTGTTTCTCTAGGCTTTGCTACCAAAATGTAGGCACCCAGGGCCTTACAGAGGCCTAACTGCTTGTTGCCACCCAACAGCAGCCTTGACTGGGGGCCCCCAGGAGGCCCTCCCCGCTCAGTAACACCCTATGCTTAAGACTTATTTCTTCTCATCCCAACACTTGTCTTGTTTCCCATCATCTAAAGGTCTTTTTAAAAATTTATTATTATGTTTTTAACACTGTCTAAGTCTATATAATGTCTCTTGTCTCATAGAGGAGAGAGCACTGGAATAGGTTAGACTTGGTTGCTATCGCAAGCTCAAATTGTGTCATCTAAAGATCTTGATCTGACTGTACCTTAGGTCAGGTAAGGCAAGAGGAAGCTACTGCCTCCTGGGGCTGCCTCTGAGCACAAGCATAATGGGATGGACAGCAAAGGCCTATAGCTGGGCATGGGAGCATGGTCATGTGGGCACTGTGGCATTCCTAAGCCCCAGGGACTACTGTAACCAAGGTGCTGACATAGTTGCCTTGGGACTCAGGAATGGGAATGGGATGGAGTTTGCAGGAAAAGGCTATGGATGCAAGAGGGATGAAAGAGGAATGACAGAAATGTAAAAACTGTAAAATGCTAACACTATTAGATATTCCCAATAAGCACAGAGCATGGCAGAAGGGCAAAATTTAATTCCCAGATCAGTTCCCACAACTAAGATGGGAGCGCCTCTGTAGTCTTTCCACCTGAAAACATCACTATTACTAAAGGCTCATTTCCTTGATTGCATTATTTTAAAAAACATGTTAAGGGTTTGAAAGATGTGAGAGAAGACAGATGGTTATGAAGGAGAGGGTTAAGCATGGAAGGAATCGGGAGGACATAGAGGGTTTTGGAGGGAGTCTCTCACACCTACAATACCTACCCCATCAACAGGAAGGTTACATGGCGCCAAGTGCAATGGGGATGCAGAGATGGGCTAAGATGTGTTCTCTGGCCCCCAAGATCTTACAAATACACATCATAAGTGCTAGACTTCATGGAACAGGATATAAATGCAGTTAGACTGGGTGAGAGCAATTAGCAAAAGGAAAATTTAGAGACAGCATCACGGAAAATTGCATTGGCTATGAGAACACAGATGAATGTGAATACAGGGAGAGAAGACACGTTTCACACAGTTGAGGAATGAACTGAAGTGTGAAGGTGGGATCAAGCATGCTGGGTACAAAGAAGAATGAAGGAAACAGCCTTGTTTCAGTGGAGGAGTGAGTGTGTGTGTGCACACATGTGTGTGTGTGCATGCATGCATGTGTGTGTATTAGGAGAGGGAAGTAGCAGGCAATAAGCAGGACAAGATTGGGCAACAGAACATTGAAAAGAACCTTGGTAGCCAGACAAAGGAGTTTGGATCAGTATGATAAGCAAGAGAGAGCCACTGGAGGTCCTTGGACATCTAAGGAGCATGATCTCAGCCCAGTTTTGGAAAGTTTCCTCTGGTAGTTGTGGAAAAAGTAGACTGGAGGGGGAAGAGAGAATTAGAAACACTAGGAAGCCAAGGCACTGACAGGACTGCCATCTTTTCTCCTGCAGCACACGTTCATACTCCCCTTTTCCCTGGTTGAAGTCATCCTCAGGCCACACTGCTATCCACTGAAGAAGAAAGGACTCACCTTGTTGGCTGCTGCGAGTCTTGCTTACATTAGCAGGTAAGAATTGCAGAGAGAAAACCAACTTAAGCTTGTCATTCAAACCTCTGAGGAATATTCCAGAGGCATACTGTTCCGTAAGACTGCCTTTATATTGAGTTAATGGGGATTTAGCCATCTTTAAGTTTTCAAGCAAAAAGAATTTTGATTGTTTTTGATACTCGTGGACACATCACAGCAAAAGAATACACAGCTGGCACAACACACACACATATACACATGCAGCAAGTCACGAGTTCCTCTCTCCTCATGAAGAATTAATCAATGCAAAGCTACTACACATGTTACTTTTCCCAAGAAAATGTTGATCTTTGGTTCCACTTGCAATTAAATGTTTGAATAGCTGAATGATCCAAGGCATCTAAATATATTCCTTCTAAAAAGGCATGTGACAGTTGAGCATGCTAGGTGTGTTCCATTCCTGTTGCCTGCATCATTATGGGTTTATTTGCATCAACATCTGGCACTAGAGCTCCTAGAGGGCATTTGGGCAACTGCCCAGGGGCTTGCAGAACAGCCTCACTGGAGTCATGCAAGCTCATTTAAGCAGCTGGCCTAGATTTTATCATTCAACCACCTGGCTACACTAATTCTCAGAAATACTGCCCAGTGATCTGTAATCAAGGGAAAGTGCTTGGTCTTCCACCCAGTGAGTGGAAACCCCTTTCCATTTTAGAGCCTTCTCATCCACTCCATGCTTTTGCTTTACTGAAAGAGGCATGCCAAACATAATGCCTACATATCAGAAGCTAATCATGACGTTCCTTCTCTAGTCTAGACTCACATATACTATTCATATCTGACAAGCTGGGTAATCCCCCAATCCCTATGTAGGGGAAAGTTTAACGGAACACAGTGCTCTGTCAGAAAGAGAACACATTCCTCAGGGGCTTGGGCCCTCAGTGCCTGCTCCATGGGCTTCACGAGGCTTTGTCTTAGAGCAAGTGACCTTCGTGCCAGAACTCAGATGATGGTTCCTTCCTTCCCTTTCTTTCCCTTTCGTGAAGCCTGCTCCTCCCACCCTCGCACCCTCTTTCCCTGAGTGCCCAAAGTCTTCCTTGCTTCTCCTGTCTTAAAGAAAGTACTTGCTCACTCAATCTACCCCAAGATTCCAGTGACCTACACTCTCCTCCAGCCTGGGGCCTCTGCATTTTAACAAAGGTCATTTTAGAGAATAATGCTTAAGTTGGGGACCTACTGGTAGTTGATGTTGGGAGCCCTGTGCTGGGAAAGATTCTCAAGTCCTACAAAAAGAAAATTCTGTTAGCACTCATTGATATCAGCCAATAGCATGAGAATGGAGAGTAACAGGATATATGCCATGTATTTGCCAAATCTCCAACTCAAAGGAATAAACCCCTAAAGACAGAATACTTGGAACCCAGGATGGGGTAAGAGTACATATCCATAATGATATGTCTGTTGTATGTGTTGGGAAGAAGGAGGGCAGTAGCTGGTTGATTATATACATGCATTTCTCTGCTCTGCTTTCTTTGGTTTGTTTTGTTTGGTTTGGTGGACTTTAATCTTATTTACTCTTTCTTGCCAAGGATAACTTGTGCAGTTCATATATAAGATAGTACTTTTGATCTATTAACTTTTTCTACCTAAGAACTTGGAAGTTGATCACTGATCCTCAAATCTGACCCTTGTTATTTTCCTCCTCAGAAACCAAGAACGCACAAGAGCACCATGGCCACTAACATTTGGGGGGAAATTGCAGTGGTCGGAAAAGATAAGAAACAGTAGTCAAGAGGGCTTGGCTTGTTGGTGCCTGGCATGTGTTCCGACAATGCAGGGAACTGGGCGGTTGGGGAGAAGAGGTGCAACAAGATGGGGGTCAGGTGTGAGTACATCAAAGTCCATTCAGTTATTCACTGTGCTGAGTTACCAAGGACACAGGAATGTACAAGATACCATGCTGCCTCTCAGGGCTTTCTGGGAGAGAAGAAAGTACACACACAGTGGGAAGACAGGATAATGAGACTGTAATAGGGACAAGCACAGGGCATTGTGGAATGCTGAGGACTGTCTTTTTAAGAAAAGAATGTGTAAGCTGAGGCCCAAAGAATGAGTAGGAATAAGTCAAAAGAGGCATAGGAAAGACCTTCAGGCAGAGGGATCAGCATCTGTGAAGGGCTGGAGGAGCTGAGGGTGTGGCTGAATTACAGGACAGGGTAAAGCTAGATCATGAATTCACATCAATGAGTTTGGACTTTTAAACCAGAGGGATTTTCTGTGGAAAATGTTTTAAGCAGAGGAATGAAATGATGTGGCTTATGTAAGAAAGATGATTAAAAAGTTGACTTTGGCTGGAGTGTGAAAATTAAAGAGAAAAGCATGAGGAGACCAGTTGGTAGCATTTGTGAGACTTAGTAGTAGCCAGCTGATGACAATATCAATCCATTTCAAATATAATTAGAGAAGGTGGGCGGGATAAGGTGACTTAGAGACCAAGTAGCATTGGAGACCTGAAGCCTCAGTGGGTTCAATGACATGCCCAAGGCCATAGGGGCAGGGAAATTCAAAGCTGGGACTTAAATGCAGGTCTATTTCAAAATCCAGTTTTCTTTCCACTCTATTCACATGGCCAGGTATTTGTTCAGCTCACTGCATGTGCAAAACATATTCCGCTAAGTGCTGCAAAAGAGCTTAACATGGGTATGCAAAAAAGCTTAACCTGGTCCCTACTGTCTAAAAGCTTTCATGATGTAGTGTCCAGCACTGTGCTTGTGATGGAAAAGTGATGCAATGCAGCAAGTAGGAGGAAGCACCAGCAGAAATGTGACTGGGTGCACCCAGTGATTTCGGCTTTGGACCTTCTTATAAATGAAGCAGTAAATCAGCATTTGGTCCATCAGGCCCTTTATTCCAAGACTAAATCAAATGCACCTGTATGCGGCCATGTTATGCTGCACCACTGACTGAAGCTTCCCTGTTTCTGTTCATTCCTTGGTTAAGGGAGTTCAGACTCTTTGCTGCCTGCTGTCTCCACCCTTACGCAATGCTCAGAGACCCATGAACCTTCAAAGCCACAGGTGGCCATCAACAAGCTCCACAAACTGTGGATATCCATGGAGATGTTTTGGGGAAGTGGCTGTGGGTCAGCTGTTAGGCGTGCCTGTTTGGATGGTCAAATAGGGAAACGGTATAGCAGAAATGAGGTCAGGAATATGGGCCCGGGCCAGACAGAGCGTGAGAAACAAACACGAGTCAGAAAAATGGCAATAATTCTGAGCCCGGGAAGCATTTCACTGCAGAAATCACATCACAATGACCTAAAAATAATTGCCGAGACCGTGGGGACTGCCTTACATGTGGAACTTGCTTTTTGTTATTTTTCAGATTGCAAAATTGGAGGCTGGCCCCTAAGTGGGAAAATAAAGCTTTGCAAAGTAGTAATAACTGCAAATCTTTCATTTCCTTTGGAAAGCATTAGTCACCTATAAATGTGGTAGCTCACTCACTCCTCCCTTCTCTCTCACCTCAGAATACCTCACCTAGCTCTCTCTGAGGCCGTGGCGAGGGACAGGAAAATAGAAATGTTCCTACTGCTGGCTCTTATTCATTCTCTTTGTGAACAAATATTTCCCCTAATACAAGGCTGGTCTTACTGGGAGAAGCAGCGTTATATAAGGCTAACCCAGCCTGTAGGGGATTTGTAGTTAATAAGGGGAGATGAGCTGTTCACTCAAATTATAAGACACACAATGGGAAGTGATAAAATGTCAGAACAAATACAAGGAGCCAGAGAAACCTGGAGGAGGAAGTGGTTGTGTCTTGCTGGCCAGTGTGGAAGAGGTGCGCATTGGGTCTGGGCCCTGAAGGACTGGCTGGCTTGGAGCTTCAAAAAATGGGAGAAAGTAGACAACACAGCATAGTCCCAAGGCCAAAGGAGAACAGGTCACAGAACAATGGTCAGCAATGTGCTCTTACTGGAAGAAACTGATAGGAAATCACACTGGAACTGCCCTCTTCAGGGGCTTGTGGATGGCAGGCTAAAAGCGGAGACATAGTTTAGACAATGTGAGATTTGATTGTCACTGTTGTTTATGTCTATGGCATGGAGGTGGGAGTGAGAAGTATTAGTGACATGGCCAGAGAATTATGCTTTCAAAAGGTATCTTGGCAAGAGTGGTTAAAATGGGTTGGAATGGTGAGACATAGGAAGCAAAACAGAATAAAACAATATACAAATAAAAGTTATCTTGAATATTCTTTCCATCTAGTTTAATCACATTGTTTTATTCTTTATCCATGGTTTTTCCATAGTCCCAATGTCATTCCAGGTCCAAGTGCTCAGAGCACCTACCTCTATGGAGTCCTAATAATCCAATGAGTGCTCACACATGCCTGTGTGGTGCATAGTCCTGAAAACTGCTCTCCTACACAGACCATAGAGCCACAACACCTAGTGTTCTGGACCCAACATCACCTGGCTCTGCTTTAGGGTTAGTACGCCACCCCCATTGCTAACAATGCCACACTACCATTGCCCCTATGATGGTAGAAATAGAACCATGCTGCTGGCCACTGCCACAGCCCCAGCTAGCCTGGAGGATATCACCACCTTGATATTGGTAGACCAGAAATCTGCTTATGCCATAAGTATTTCTGCTAGCGTGCAAGGTATTGCATGCCCAGTGCAACTGTTGCACAGATATGCAGCCGTAAGTCAGCCTTGGGGAAGATATCTGCAAAGTCACTTCTCAATAACAGTTTGTATGAGATGAGAGAGATGATTCCTTTCTTCTATACTGTGCTTACTGAGGTGAAGACCACAGCTAAGCTGCCAGGGCACCTGGCAGGTTTAATAGTCCTCTAAGTTAATGCACCCATTTACACATACACACTTCTGCATACAGACATCATATCCCCAGAATCCCTTAAAAACTGCCAGAGGGCTGGGCTAAGCTGAGTTCCAGGGTCAGCCACCTCGCCATATTTGGCATGACCATACTCTTCTACTCCCACTAGTGCATTGTGTGAATTCTCTCCCAGAGCCAGTTACCCTTTCCTGAAATATGACCCCCTGGGGCCATCTAGATACTGCATAGTTTTATAACCTCAAATTTTCATGGGGATCGGAATCCCAGCCCCATTTTTCCAAAGGGCTCCTTAGTCCTCTTGTAAATTAATATATGAAAATAAATATAAAAATGCCACACAGCTTCCCTTGTTATCAATGTTTGGGGCCCAGGCTAGCCAGCATGAATGTTGAAGAGGGGTGGGAGTGAAGGGCTAGGAGAGGAAATGGCTAGCTATGCTTCTCACCCTTCCTGTCCAAAATCAGTTCCTACTCACCCAAAATGCCTGTTACAGAAATTAGAAATAAGAACAACCTGAAGAGGGATACAGCTGTGCAATCAGGAATGAGGGACATACCTGAGATTCATTGTTGAAGTAACAGAAGATTCTATGGATTGATTGGCACATAGCAGGCAAATGCAAAGGAAAATATCAAGGATAATTCTCAGAATTTTCAGCCAGCAGCCTGGAAAGATAGTTATTCCATTAATAGATGTAGAGAAGTTAGGAAAGAAATAGTTTTGGGTATAAGTAAAAAACTCAGTTTAAAATCTCATATCTAAGTCTCATTTCAAACGATTCTGATTAAATTGGTTCAGGATATGTCCTGGGCATCAGAATCTTAAAGCCCCCAAGGCAATTTAATCATCAGTCAAGGCTGAGAACCACCTACTCAGAGAAACTTCCATTTGGTTAATCAAACCTGGCTGCAGAGATTCAAAGAGTTTAACCCTCCTGGTGAGATGAGATTGCTGGAGTAGTGAGAGGAGTCGGGGAAGGGAGGAGGAGGAGGGAAGAGAGGGAGAGAGAGAGAAGGGAAGGGGAGAAACATGGGAAGAGAATGCTGGGGAAATGTCCTCATCTAAGGGACAGGAGGTGTAAGGGAGCAGCAAAGTAGCAAAGAGTAATCAGATGGTAGAAAATCAGGAATGTACAAGAACCTCATGGTCCCTGAAGGGAAGAGGAAGCTTCAAGCCAGAAGGGAATGTTCCAGGGAGGGATTGCTAACAGTTTGAAATGCCATAAAGAGGTTGCCATCCCAACTCTCACTATTGCCAGCATTTTCTTATTTTTTTAAAATATATTTTTATTGATTTCAGAGAGGAAGGCAGAAGGAGAGAGAGAGAGAGAGGAACATCAATGATGAGAGAGAATCATTAATCTGCTGCCTCCTGCATGCCCCCTGCTGGGGATCAAGCCTGCAACCCAGGCATGTGCCCTAGACCAGAATCAAATCTGGGACCCTTTAGTCCATAGGCTGATGCTCTATCCACTGAGCCAAACCAGCTAGGGCAGTTGCCAGCACTTTCAACATCCAAGTAAACTGACACTTGAGCATCACAATTTCTTTTCATTCTATCCATTATCTATCTATCTATCTATCTATCTATCTATCTATCTATCTATCTATTTATATATCTATTTATCTACTTACTTTTGCTTCACCTAAAATTTATTGAATGTTACGTAAAACATGACAGGAATTTATTTTTTGAGACAATGGTAGAAATTCACAACTTAATGTTAAAAATCAGATTGAATTTTTGTAGCTATTAAAGCTAGAGGTTGTTTTTTAATATGTCATTATTTATATTTGGCTAGGAGCATTTTGTATGGGATAAATAGAAAGTCTGAGAAGGTCGGTGAATTGAGGTGTGACAAGGGGGTGGGTTTCATGGGCTGCAACAGACTAAAGCTCCACGCTAAGGAATCACCAGGTCACCCATTCTCAGGGACATTCTCATTGTGGGAATTCTTCTGCTAATTTTTTTGAATTCACTTGCAAATGTAAATGCAGGCTGTGCTTGCCTCTGGCCTTAGATGCAGACATGACCCTCTCACATGTTTATGTATGAAGTCAGCATGAAATGTGAGACAAGAGGGTCTTTATTCTATTTATTCTGATGGGCTAGAAGGATATGACATGAGGGTTAACACTTTAAGAATTAAGATACTTAAAGCCCACAAAATTCCTAGCTATCTACTAATCTCTAACCCATAGACTTCCACTATTTCCCTATTGATAAGACACAGAAAATATGCATTTCATGATAATCATTTGATGCTACAGGATGAAGGATGGGAAGACTATAAGATTAATTTTGGCTACCAATGTGTGCTGCCCACCCTGGCTCACATAGAATCACATGGCAGACAGTTCCAGAAGAACATAGATTATTGATATCTCAACTGAGGGTCAGAGCCATTGACCTCTTCAAAGTATTAATAAAGTAAATGTCAGATTAACAAATTTGGAAGGTTCCTGGGTACATTTCCGTTTCAAAGGATGTGGAGCTCTTGTTGGGTTGGGCGGCTGATAGCTGTCTAGAGCAGCCACAGTGGACAGCAGTGGAAAGGGAACTAGAGGTGCTAATAGGGCCATCCAAAAAGCCATTCATTTAAAAGCATAAAGAAATGGCTGTGTTCCAGCACATAGGAAACTGATGTATATAACAGACATGACCCTTGTCTCACTAGCTTCCAGGCTAGTGAGAAAGAGTCAAATAAGCAACACGGCTAAGTTCATGGTAGAGGAAGCATGTGGCATAAGAACCTAATAGAAGGGAGTTAAAGGATATTCAGGAAATCTTTTCTAGAGAAATTGAATTTTAAGCTGAGCCTTAAAGCATGAGTATGATTCAGCCAGACCCAGAGCAAGAAGAAATATGTCCCAGGAGGTGAAAAGGTCAGAGGTGTTCCAAGCAGAGACAGCAGCACAGGTCAAGGTCTAGAAGCTGCAGACCTTGGTTAGTTCAAGAAACAGAGAGGGCCCAGCCGGCATGGGTGGCTCAGTAGTTGAGTGTCGACCTATGATCCAGGAGATCACGATTCGATTCCTGGTCAGGGCACATGCCTGGGTTGCAGACTCGATCCCCAATGAGGGATGTGCAGGAGGCAGAGCATCTGTCATCATTGATGTTTTTATCCATCTTTCCCTCTCTCTTTCTCTCTGAAATCAATTTAAAAAATAGAAATAATAACAATAATAATCCTATCTAATAAAAGGGTAATATGCAAATCAACCCTCACTCCATCACAAAGATGGCGGCACCCCGTCCTCTCAGCCCTGCCAGAGTCCCCCAATCCCGGGGCTGAGAGCGGGGAAGGGGGGGTGAAATGCTTGTGTCCGTCGCCCCAGCGAGAAGGCAAGTATTCCGCGCCCAGCTGCGGATGGGCCTCTGGGCCACAGAGAGCCTCTGGGCAGCGGGTGTGGAGCGGCCAGGCCCCACAGAGAGCTACTGGCGCACAGATTCGTGAGCAGGGCTACTACTACTACTACTACTACTACTAATACTAATAATAATAATAATAAAGAAACAGAAAGGGATTCAATATGGATGGACTGCAGATCTAAGGGTGGATGGGTAGGCAGGGCAAGGTCAGATAGGCTGCATGAAGGAGCTTGGATATTTTCCTAACGCAACAGGAATCCACTGGAATCAGGGGAGTGCCATGAACACATCTCTCTTTTAGAAAGAGTATTGGATTGCTGGTGGCCTAGGGTGCGGAAAGTGAATTAAAGGGAGCAAGAAAGCCCAGTGAATAGACAATTACAGAAACCCAGGTGGGATGATGAAGGAGTCTAGACTGAGATCATGAAATGAGTGCACTGGAGAAACATTTAGATATGATTTGATGGGATCTCATCTGGGACTCAAGAAAAGCTGACACTGACTGAGACAGAGAACAATGACATTCCGTTTTGGACTTGCTAAGCCAGTTCTTCCTCCCTCCCTCCCTTCCTGTCTTTCCTTCCTTCTTTCCTCCCTCCCTCCTTCCATCCTTTCTTCCCTCTTTCCATCTTTACCTCCCTCCCTCCCTTTCCTTTTCTCTTTTATGCCCCTCCTCCTCTTCCTTTTCTCTCCCAGCTTCTCTCCTCCATTTCTCTCTCCTTTGAACATATATTCAGGCAAGCCATAAAGAAGCAATACCAACTGAGTGACATCTCCTCACTCAGGCCTCTCTGCTGACTGCCTTTCATTAAATAACTGCATTCTTGCCTGATATTCTATTTGTGTTCTCATTACTTTTCTCACTGTCAGTTAATACACCTATAACTTTCTTTGTACTTTTTCTGTGAAAGTACAGACTTTCTTATCTTACTTCAGAAACTTTCCTTCCAGAACCTTATGCTGAAGGAAACAAAAATGAAGTAAATAAACAGAAACTTTCCAGGCCTATAGAGCAATGTCCTTATTTGTAGACTATCTTATATAAATGTGCATGGGAACTAGCAAGCCCTAATTTCAAGTATACAAAGTAAACAAGTGAACTAATCCTAATGTTTAGAATATATTCAGATGTCCTTATTGAGCCCAAACTCCTAACCCTAGCTCCTTGGGGCTGTTTACTTCTTGTCCCTCACACCTTCCAACAGTGGAATCCTATGAATGTGCATCCCATTGACACGTGGTTTTAGAAGGATATTCGCAGCATTCCTTTCCTCCAGGAATCGAACTATGACCTCCTGGTTCATAGGTTGATGCTCAGCCACCGAGCCACACCGCCAGGCCTGATGCCTCCTTTAAAAAAATTTTTTATTGTGGTAAAATACATATAACATAAAATTTTTCATTTTTAACCATTTTTATGTATATAGTTTTGTGGCATCAAGTACGTTCTCATTGTTGTGCAGCCATCACCACCATCCATCTCCAGAACTTTTTGCTTCCCAAACTGAAATTCTGTCCCCATTAAACAGTAACTCTCCATTTCCCCCTCCCCCACCCAGCCATTGGCCACCACCATTCTTCGTGTCTCTATGAATTTGATGACTCTAGGTACCTCATAAGTGGAATCATACAATATTTAAGACTGGCTTATTTCACTTAATATCCTCAAGTTTCATTCATGTTGTAGTATGTGTCAGAATCTCCTTCCTTCTCAAGGCCAAATAATATTCCATTGTGTGTAAATATACCACATTTTATTTGTCTGCCCATAGTTGGACTCCTGAGTTTCTTCTATGTTCTAGCTATTGTGAATAATACTGCTAGGAGCATAAGTGTACAAGTATCAATTTGAGTCCTTGCTTTCAATTCTTTTGGGTACATATCCAGAAGTGGAATTTCTGGATCATACAATAATTCTATGTTTAATTTTTTTGAGTAGCTGTCATATTGTTTTCCACAGTAGTTATACCATGTTACATACTCATCAATAGTGCACAAGGGTTCTAGCTTCTCCACATCCTCTACAACACTTAATATTTTCTGCTGTTTTGATAATAGCCATTCTAATGGGTGTGAAATGGTATCTCATTACAGTTTTGATTTGCATTTCCCGAATGATTAATAATGTTATAGGGAAATGCAAATCTTTTCATGTGATTGTTATCCATTTACATATCTTTTTTGGAGAAATGCCTATTCAAATCCTGTGTCCATTTTTAATTAGGTTGTTTGTAGGAGTTTTTTATATATTCTGAATATTAATTTCTTATCAGATATAAGATTTGCCAACATTTTCTCCATTCCATAGCTTCCATTTTCACTCTGTTGTACTCTTTGATGCACAGAGATGGCCCCTGAAATTTAATGCCTCATCCTAGTCCTGGCCCTTATATTAGTCCTTGTCTCATCCACATGCATTTGACAAACTTCAAGTTTTGAAACAAGATGACACTTGGGTTTCTGAAAGTTTAATTAAGCACAGAATTTCATTCTTCCTGAAAGATGAAACAGAGGGCCAGAGACCATGGGATACCAGGACACAGGCTTTATTGGCGATCACCCTGCCAGCCGCCTTCCAGAGGGGAAAGGGAAGAGAGAGAGAGAGAGCTGAGAGAGAGAGAGAGAGAGAGAGAGAGAGAGAGAGAGAGTGAGAGAGAGAGAGAGAGAGCTTGCCGGGGTGAGAGTGCCTTTTAAGGGGAGGAAAAGAGGGGATGGGGCTTAGGGCACTCAGCACACGCTGATTGGTGGTTTCATGTAAGGTACATGGTTAGGGGCCTAGGGATTTAGGAATTGGGGGCTTAGGGTATATGGCAGGTGCTGATTGGTGGTTCAATGTACAGTCCATATAAGGTGCTCAGGAATGTCCGGCTGCAGGTGGAGTTTACGTCATACTCCGTCCATCAGTTGGGAGAAGGGAGGATCTATCACTTCCACCTTTTGATAACTTGAAATATCCAAATTTGAATATTGTTTATGAAGCATAACCTAGCCTATCCTAGGTTACAAGAGATGAACTGCCTCAAAAGAAAGGTTTCTGAGAAGACTCCCTCTGTGCTATCCCCAGAGGAGATAAGCTTTTAAACTGTTATTAAATTACTACAATATGCCAGGCAATGTTCTATTTTATGTGTTAACTCCCTTAATCCTTACAATGGCCTTATAAGGTGCATGATATTAGCACCCCCATTTTATACATGAGGGCAGAGATTGAATAAATTGTTGAAGGCAATGTGACTAATAGGTGGCAGAACAAGGATTTGAATCATGGAAGCCTGGTTCCAGATTCTGTACTTTAAACCAGTTATAAACTGTAGCTGACACATCATCTTCCCCATATTTAATTTTATGAGACTGACGCACTGCCTACTGCGCTTAAGAGGGCAACCTCCCCATATTTAATTTTAAAAGTTATTTCAGACTTTGGCATCTTCCAGTGCAGTTGATTTCCAGAGAACTGCATTTTTAGGCTTCATTTAAGACATTGTAACTCCTCTCCTAGCATTTTTTTCCTTCTCTTGGCTTACAGAAATGATTTATATTCTATCCTCACATGAGCAAGATCTGAGCCTCCTGTAATTTCATCCATTCCTACTTAACACTCTATCCATGGCTATATCCAGGAAGTAAAATCAGGGTTGATAATGAAAATCCAGGCATATTGTGTTACAGCAATAATGTTCAATCTCTGTCTCTCCTAGCCCAAAAGACTTGGAGAGCTAATAGAAAGCAACACATGATTCAAGTACAGAAATACAAAGCCCACCTGTCTGGCTGAGAGCCAGCAAATGGGTGCCATCTTAGTAGGCTCAATGTTTCAGCAGGTTATACCTCTCAGGGAAAGGAATGACTCATGTTCTCCCATATTGTCTTTGACTAATGATATATTCAATGTCTTCCCACATTTTTTCACCATCATTGAATTTGATAGATTAGGTAAAATAGCCAAGCCCAGCCCATGAAATAGGATGTCTCATTGAATCAAGTCTATCTAGAAAAGACTCACTTCTATAGGTTTTTGGAACACCTGAGCTATTGGAAAATATCCCCCATGACTTTTTTTGTTTGCCTGGGCTCTAGAATTCATTGATATTGAACAACATAAACTGATGAACAAGAACAGATCCAGAGGCAGAGAAGCATAGATCAGACCATCAAACCTCAGAGGGAAAAAAGGGGAGTGTGGAGGGAAGGGGGAGAGATCAACCAAAGGACTTGTATGCATGCATATAAGCATAACCAAAGGACACAGACACTGGGGGCATGAGTGGGGAGGTGGGGGGGGGGGGGACAATGGAGGGTTAAGAACACATATGTAATACCTTAATAAATAAATAAATAATAATAAATAAATAAATAAATAAAATATAGCTTTTCTTCCTACTGTCCTAATCATTGTGGCTTGTCATTTTCTGCAGGGTCCTATGGATCTACTCTGAGACTGGTACGTGGGTGTATCCTGTGTTTGCCCAACTCAGCGCAGTGGGTCTAGCAGCCTTCTTCTCTCTCAGCTACATCTTTATTGCCAGCATCTACCTACTTGGAGAGAAGCTCAACCACTGGCAATGGGGTCAGTTTATTTCTATTTTACCTGCAAACTCTTCTTCCTTGTCCTCTCTCCATTCCTCCTAGAAACAAGAGAAATTAGTTCAAAGCAGAAAGCAGTGACCTTGATGCCTGTGCCAAAGACTCAGATGGGTCTTATCAAGTTAAGCAAAGGAAAAGCCTGGGGAAGTTCATACTTTCTCAAAGAACCCCATCAAATTATCCCCCCTCTTCCATAAACCTTTAAGGCTAGAAATTATCTTTAGAGAATTTAGGACCCAGAGAGCAAGGTGTCACCATGCCTGGCATGAAAAAAATGGATTCAGGGTCATTCTCCCTTAAGTAAGGGCTTGAAGGATACAATATGTTTTGTTTTTTTTTTAATATATTTTATTGATTTTTTACAGAGAGGAAGAGAGAGGGATAGAGAGTTAGAAACATCGATCAGCTGCCTCTTGCACAACCCCTACTGGGGATGTGCCCGCAACCAAGGTACATGCACTTGACCGGAATTGAACCTGGGACCCTTGAATCCGCAGGCCGATGCTCTATCCACTGAGCCAAACCGGTTTCGGCAGGATACAATATGTTTAAATGTCAAGGCTTTTTGTTGTTTGTTTTGCTTTGGTTTGGTTTGAAGGAAATGACCCTTTTAGCTCTTCCAACCTCAGCAGTGCCTTCCGGGATGAGTTCCCATCCCTTTCCCATTAGGTTGCTTTTCAACCTTTAGTGAAGCATTTACCAGATAAGATCACATCCTGTACTTGAGATTGAAATTCTCATTTAGACAGGGTCTTGGGCAATGTGAATATGTCAGCAAGCTAAGCTTTCTAATTATAGGTGGGTAGAACCATGTTGCTTCTTCATAAGAAAAAATAATCTTAATGTAGTTGATTTTAAAATGGAAAGTTTTATTCTCCTCCCTGCTTCCCCCACCACCCCATTGCCCAAAATATTATTTTGTTGGAAAATTAACCACCAAAAAGTCAAATTGCACAATACCCATGATTTTTTCCCCACCCAAGGAGAAGTACAGGAACTCTACCCTGATTTTGTATATAAGGAAGGCAAGAGTCACATACAGTCCCCCACGTCACACACCCACATGCCATTCTGTTCTATCAAAATAGAAGTGGCAGAAGTGGCATCTTCCACCCAATTTATGAACTGGTGTGAAAACATAAGCCGTGTATGAAAAAAAAACACACAACAGTTTCAGAAGGCTCAGTACAAAAGAGTATATTTCTGAGAGGATATTGGGACCCTGGATAAGCAATTTGTCTTATTCACATGTTTTCTACTTGTGAAGAATTTAACTGGTTAAGAAAGTCCCAAAGGTAATTACCTCCTTGAAAGCACTTTAAAAAATGGAATACTAAAAATTAATCCCAAAATCAGACTCCAAATCACAGGAAACTCCAGGAAAAAAAATGTGTTGACATTTCAAATGTGTTGATATCTAATTCTAACTTATTTTGGCTCCTTGAAAATCAGGATAAAGATTTCTGATGCCTTCCCCAAATCTATCTTTATAAAAGAAAAGAAAGAAACAAATCCATATAAAATTTGGCAGATAAAAATGTACAGACAAAAAAAAATTGAGCTTAGAGAACAATAACTTTTTTTAATCAAATGTATTTAGTTCAATAACGATTGATTTTTAAATTGTTAAACAGTGACTTTGAAACATCCATTGAATTAAAAAACAAAATTTTCAATATTTAATATTGAGTCATTATTTTCAACACCAAGCTCTTTTTAATAAGCCTTGTTGTTTAAGTACTATATCCAATTTTTCACTACAATTAGATCCCAATGAGCAAACAGGCCAGCATCACCATGTGGGCCTTCATTTACATGTGCATATGTGAATGTTTATATGAGGGATAAACTATTGTAAATGGATAGAGACTACTGTGTCTTTCCTCTCTCTAGATTTATAACTCCTTAAAAATCGAATGAGTGAAAACTCATTCATGCTATATGGCATCAGAATAGGATCATAATGTGTTAAATTCTGAACAGATCTTAATTACAAATGGCTGAGTAGACATTAAAAGAGTAGATCACTTAAAATTCCAATGGCAGTGAACACTTTTATTGTCTAAAACTAAACAGAGCTATCTACACAAACACATGTTCCCATGTCCTAGTGGGCTTACAACACTCTAAGGCAGGGGTCCTCAAACTTTTTAAACAGGGGGCCAGTTCACTGTCCCTCAGACAGTTGGAGGGCCGGACTATAGGTTAAAAAAAACTATGAACAAATTCCTATGCACACTGCACATATCTTACTTTGAAGTAAAAAAACAAAACGGCAAAAACAACCACATGTGGCTCGCGGGCCGTAGTTTGAGGACGCCTGCCTAAGGCTTCCCTCAACTATATGACTTGTCTCAATACCATTAGATAACCTCTAACTAGGGCAGCTGTACATCTCAGTTGGGTTCTGGTTAATGCCTGCTGTGCCAATGGGCACATAGTATAGCATTGTCTATGCTTGGACAGTCAATTGTGTGGATTCTCTATCTTGGGTTCCTCTCCAAACCTTCTGTTCTGGATCTATGGGAACACCTCCTAAGTAGCCACCTACTCTGTCCAAATCCAGGGCTAACCCTACTTTCTAATATCCTTCCACACTCTGAGATTCCTTGAATGAGAACAGAAATTCAAAGGAGTGCATTGGTGACATGGTGGGAAGCAGTGGTTAGGGAAAAAGTTTTGCGCCAGAGTGCATGGGATCCTATTTTGTTTTTACCACTCACAGACCTGTAACACTGCAAAAAGACTTGATGTCATTTTGTTTCCATTTTCTCTTGAGCATCATGAAGCCAATATTAGTACCACCTCCTAGGATCCTGGAGAACTCTAAATGACTTGGGTAGTGTCAAGGGCCAAGAACAGGGCCTGGCACATAGAGTTAGTCACTATTGCTGTTAATCTCATTCTCCTCCAGCAAAAATCAGAAACCTTCTTGTCTATGTAGATGTTCCAATCCTCCCCTTCTATTTTTTTCATAAATTACCAATTCCCCCAGGCAAGGCAATTAAAAGTAATAACCACCTAACCGAATGCAGGTTGACAGAGATGGTGCAGTTCCTGAAGAACTTAATGAGTGAAATAGGAGATCAAGCAATTCAAGCTAGAATTGTTGGAATCTCTGCTTCTGAAATCCTGAGGCCAGTATGGCCCAGTTGGGAGTCCTGGACAATAAGCTGACTGCTGCTCTGGCCACACCTACTACATATGGAGACGTGCCATTTTGGCTTGGAAGCCCATGACCACTCTCCTTACATCCTTGAGGGATATGTTCTGAGGCCTGAGATCATAGATCCTTCTCCTCCTAAGAATAGTTTAAGACAGTGGTCGGCAAACTCATTAGTCAACAGAGCCAAATATCAACAGTACATCGATTGAAATTTCTTTTGAGAGCCAAATTTTTTAAACTTAAACTTCTTCTAACATCACTTCTTCAAAATAGACTCGCCCAGGCCGTGATATTTTGTGGAAGAGCCACACTCAAGGGGCCAAAGAGCCACATGTGGCTCGCGAGCCGCAGTTTGCCGACTATGGGTTTAGGAGATGAAAAGTCGAATCTGGCCAAGTGACATGGTGATGGTATCTTGGGTAGAATAACATTAAAACCTTCCTTTAATACTATTTTCTCTAGAGCAATTTGTTGTTTTTTGTTTGTTTGTTTGTTTTAAAGGAGATTTTCATTGTTAAAAGCTGTTTAAAGGCCATCTAGTCTACCTTCTTGGTTTTATCCATGAAGAAATCATTTATAAAGACTGTTCATAACAAAAGGATCTTATCATGAGATTACTCTTTAAGTATTTCTAAAGCTTTTTTGTCTTTCTTGTCCTAACTTCTCCATAAATAGTCTACTCTAGATTATTCCTTATCCCTCTTCCTCTGCCTCCTTACCCTCAAGGTTTCTCCAGCCAGTCCTCAGCTCCATCTACTTCCTGCTACTTTTGCACTGTGACTGTACTCATTGGTACTCAAATCTCATTCCTCTAACACCTCATATCCCTCTAACCATCTGCCTTTTCGCCCTTTTCCAAGCCAACCTGACGAAACTAGGCAAATATTCTTCAAATTCTTAATTTGAAGTCTAGCAGTAGCTTTTGTGGTTGTAGCTACATAGGTGTAAATCTTTGTGAACAGTATGGTTTTACTTAACCCATGTCCTGACTACTTGAATAATAAGATGTGTAATTATATATAATATCCATAGTGATATTGATTAAAAGAATGGTTTCTTTACCATGCCAGCAGAAAATCTTTGGATCTTGCAGAAGAACATTAAATGTTTGGCCTAAAATATCTCCACTCCTTTGTACTACCTAACGAGGATAAAGAAAGGACTAAAGTCAGGAGTGGACCTAACTCCTTAACTGCCAACTAGGAACTGTTCCAATCAGAAAAACTCCCATCAATAAAGAAAAGGGTGATAACAAACAACATAATTTCCCAATTATGTTGGGAATTCAGAAATCCATTTTGTGAACTTTGTTTGGGTAAGATTATATGATCTATTATTAAGTCAACAGTTTCCTTATCTCTGGCACTATGGAAACATGGTGAGAGAGGAATTCTGAAGAAGCCTAGAAACTGCTCAGCCCCATGAGAATTCAAGACTAAGAACCCACCCCCACTTGTAGAAACAAAAAGAAAACATTGTTTCTGTTATATTCACATCATGTAAGTCTCTACAGAATGAAATGACTATGGAAACTCCATGCAGATACACTTTTGGGGCCCGTGCCTTCTCTAGCACAGTGACAGGTATGTGAGAATTCCTTAGTGCTCCATCTAGCTGCTTGGAGTTGGATGTGGGAGACTCTGGTCCAGTGCAAGGAGCCACCTGCTCTCTTCCTCCAGAGGAACTCCCACCACTACTTCCAATCCTGCTTCTGCTGCTTCTCTCTAAGCCTTCATATTCTGTTGTTTCTTAAATAAAGATGGAGTCTCCAATCCTTGGCACCTGGGGTTGAAGGAGTGAGGTTATGATTATAGTTAGACTCAAAGCACTGGGGGTTGGTAAACAATATGGTAATGAAAGCTTTAGGAGCCCTCAGAATGACTACAAGGGGAACAAATCTGAAAAGTTTATATTGGCCAAGCTCTTGAACCTGAGGAAATAAATGTGTTATTTAGTTGAAAAATTATTCATTAACGGCCCAAAGTATATACTTCAGAAAAGAGATGGTGTTTGTACTTATAGACCTAATATAGATAACCTAATTGGGGAGGAGAGAATTCACATCAAAAATAAATAATAAGTGGAAGCATAAATGAAAAGAACAGGAACCCCGTAAAGCTGGATAAATTTGTAAGGCTTTGCTGGAGTGACTGGAGATGGTCTGAACTGATGAGGATGACAAGAACAAGGACGAGGACTGTCCTTAAGAATGTGGAGAGACATGAATGCAGGGATGGCCATGAGAGCTGTTGTGATTAGGAGCTGGCTATCCTAGAAAATCAGTGTGATGACCGGGCCATAGCAGGACTTCAAGTTATCAGTCACTAAACCCTCTGAGAAGGGGCGTTCCAATGACATAAATTAGGAAAAGATTTAGAGATTACTGTTAAGGATATAATTTAAGGGGGTGAGGGGAGTCAGGGTTTAAAGGGTAAAGCCTGAAATTAGGAGCATGAGGCTGCTGTGGTACTACAGAACCAGATCTAACAGGGCTCTAACTTCTAGAAGGAACAAGCAGAGACTGAGTTGAAAAAAGTTTTCAAAGTAGGATTGGTAGCATTTACCAATAGACAGGATAATGAGTTAGTAAAGTTTCAAAGCTTATGCAAAGATTTATGATCATTAAATATGGAGGTAACAACTTGTTTGGGTAAATGGAAGTCATTCTAGTAGTCTAAGGCTATAATTTCAGCTGAATAAAGACCCTTTAATGAGCTTATTAAAAACTAATCAATATGTGAGTACTTTTCTTCCCCGGCTGATAAGTTGATTGAGTGAGAGGTCACAGAATGACCCCTAATTAGGTGAATATTCACTCTTTTATTTCCTCTCTAATTTGATGTGGTCTCTGTCTCCATATGCAAAGCCCCCAAGTTTGTTGATAAATTGTGTACAGCCCTGCGAACATGTGGCCAAAAGCAACAGCAATCATTGGCTCATGTTAGATATGCAGAACCACATGAAGTCCAAGGACATCATTGGTCAACTGGCTGGCTATGAGCTAAGCACCAACAGGGGACAGCAGTGTGGTTTCTTGCTGTTCTGATAGTGGTGGTATGTTTTTAGAACTCCTTGAAGGACATCCTTTTGCCTTGGGAAAAGCCCTTGACTTTCCACTGCCTGAAGTCAGGGTGAATGTCAACCTACATAAGAACCCGTCAGGGAAACCCTGAAGTCTGAAGTCTCTCTCTGTTCTTGTTTGCACAGGTGACATGAGGCAGCCAAAGAAGAAGAAGTGATTATATGCTGTTTTCCAAGAAAAAGAAAGAAAACACAAGAGGGTGTTCTTTTTCCATCTTTTTGGTTTTATTTTTTTGTTTTGTTTATGTGGTTTTGTTTGTTCGTTTTGGTGTAGGGAGGTGGTGGAGAAACATAGGAAAATAAAAAGGACAGAAAACAATATTTAAATTAAGAATAGGGTATGAAGGTAGCTCAATCTGAGGACTCTTGGGTTTTAAAAGGCCATACAAAATTAACTCCTGCTGTCTCAGAATTTGTGACCTTTGTCTGAACTCTGTAGAGTATGGTGTGTGGTCAAAATCTGACCAGAAGCCAAAAAAACTCATAAACTCAGAGTTAGAGAATGTTTAGACAGAGAAAGAATTTAGGATCACCCAAAATCTTCACTTTATAGAGGAGGTTGCCAGAATGTAGATGAGAAGTTACCTGCATGAGGCCAAAGAGTTAGTGTCAGAACTGAGCCAGGAGCTTTTGTCTCCCAAATCTTTTAACTTCCAATCCTGTGTCATGTTTTTAATAATCCCAACTTTCCTAAAAACAAGCATTTTCATAAGCTAGTTATTTTCATGGATTTCTCCTCTATTTTTCCCCCCTCAATCTAGACAGATGTGTAGGGAGATTCTACCTGATATGGTATAATGGCAAATTATTTGGGGCAATGAGAAAATCAGTTATAAAAATATTAGGAAATCTTTCCCTCATATGAGCAGTATTCAGGGCATGTATAAACACTGAACATAATGACATTGTCAAAATCTCTTCCGTTCAAGTATTGATTAGCTTGCCAAATAAATGTTGTACATTTTACTTGGGGAACAGTCTAAGTGGGAAGTGATATGATTATGAGGGCTGCTGAGATTGCTTTGGTACAAAGTACTTTGCTAAGTTAGTTTATGATTTAACAAAGCTGATTGTCAGCAAGCACATTCATGAACCCTGCTTCGATTTTCCTAATGGAATTTTCCAGGTCTGTTTTTGTAAAGAAATACGTGGTGGGTAAAGATAGTCAAATCTATTGGTGTGTCAAAGGCCCAGGGGCATTGGGGTGTGGGCACCAGAATAAATAATACTTGAGCTTTCCAACCAAACATGATACAGGAGAAATTTGGTGAAAATGGGTAAAACCTGGTAACACTGTGTCTGGGACCAAATTAAATCTTGATTGCTACATAACTGATAATTGTGCAATATCTGTTCCAACTCCAGAAATACCTCAAAAATACCTAGAGTGGTCTTGCAGGGTTAGGGAAGAGAGCAGACTATACCAGAAAGGCAGCAGTAAAGGGAAGACTAGGACAGACACCAGGAAACCTGACCGATTCCTACTCCTCTACTCTCATATAAATAGGAGCCTCAAGTCCTTCTGGATTGAGCTGGGACACCCCCTCTTTTCCTATACCTGCTGCTTCTTGACTGCTCCAAGCACCTGGTCTCAGCAGGAGCCCAGAAGCAGTTGTCACAGTGGAAATTCCCCAAATCTGAAGCCTGCAGGGGATCACCCAAATTTTCCACACCCTAAAGATGACTCTGGCTGCATACTTCTCACAGTCATAGTAAGCTCTTGGCTGGAATGAGCCTGCAGATTTCCATTTGTGGCTTTACTGTCCCTAGGACCAAATTAAGCCTCGATTGCTACATGACTGGCCATTGCACAGTAGCTATTCCAACACCAGAACTACCTCAGATTCATTTCCCATTGAGCACATACACAAGCACACAATGATTCCTTGGTGCTGCTGTAGCTTTGAAAAAGAAAAGCAACAAAACACCCATGAAGAACATTGATTAAATATTCATTAAAAGGTATGTGGTGCCCATATCAGGCTGTGTTAAGCTATTAGTGTGTAAAAAACATACAAATGATTACATACCAGCAATAATATATTTTTTAATTTTATTTTATTGTTTAAAGGATTACAAATAGTAGTACATATGTCTTCTTTTTTTCCCCCATTGACCTACCCCTGCCTCCCATCTCTCCTACCCCCTGGCACATGCCCTACCACACACCCCCCCCCCAAGTATCTGGCATCCATTGGTTATGCTTATATGCATTCATATAAGTCCTTCTGTTAATCTCTTACCTACCCCCCCAGCCCTCCCCTACCTTCCCACTGTAGTTTGACAGTCTGTTTGGTGCTTCTTTGCCTCTGTATCTATTTTTGTTCATCAGTTTATAATGTTCTTTATATTCCACAAATGAGTGAGATCATGTGGTATTTATCTTTCACTGACTTATTTCATTTAGCAAAATACTCTCCAGTTCCATCCATGCTGTTGCAAATGGTAAGAATTCCTTCTTTTTTACAGCAGTGTAGTATTCCATTGTGTAGATATACCACAGTTTTCTAATCCACTCATCTGCTGATGGGCATTTAGGTTGTTTCCAAATCTTAGCTATTGTAAATTGTGCTACTGTGAACACAGGGGTGCATATATCCAGCAATAATATTTGTATCGTGTCATATAATTTACAACCACACTCACCTCCATGATTTCATTTTATCCTTACAAAAATCTTAAGTAGAAAATGCATTATTGTTCTCATTTTACAAGTGAATATACTGAGTTTCTGATATTGGTATCCTGATAAATGTTTTAAAACCAACTCACTAGGCCTGGCTAGTGTGGCTCAGTTGGTTGGCTGTTGTCCTGTGCATCAGGAGGTTGCCAGTTTGATTCCCAGTTAAGGGCATATGCCAGGGGTTTCGGGCTCCATCCCCAGTGGGGGCTATGCAGGAGGTAGCCGACTGATGTTGTGCTCTCACATCAATGTCTCTCTCCCTCTTCCTTCCTCTTACTCTAAAAATCAATAAACTATTCTTAAAGAAAAAACACACAACTATCTGGAAAAAATTTTAAGGTTCTTATTTATAGATTTGCCCATTTTTCTGGTGTAAACACTCTACCATGGCCTTTTTCAAGCTATCAACAGGTCACTGAATGCAGACTTGGGAAGAGATATGAACCACCAGTTGGTCCTTGTAAGCCTGAACAAGCTGACTCCAGTTCAGCGCTGGGTTCAGAGAAGGGAAAAGACTGGGCCAAGGCCACACAGGTGGTTGATTCCTGAGCCAACCTTTCTTTTTATCCCAGAGCAAAGCAATAAATGGTCATCTAAAAGCCTTTATTTAAAAAAGCAAAAATGTATGTACATCTGCAAGGCTAAATAAAAAAAGGAGGTCAGAGGACCCCAACTTGGTGAAAACTCTCACCCATGCATGCAGGTAAAGGGAGGAGCGACCCCCCTGCTTCAGGGCCTCACTGCTCCATCCCCATGTGCATGTTCTGGAGGCCTGTCTCACATTGAACATGAATTTTGAATTTGGGGAGATTTATCTTGTTTGCCTAAACAAAACATTAGCTCTACCCACCCACCCCCCAAGAGAGTCATACATTTCTCAAGCTATTTCCAGCTCCTCTGCACCTCCTCGCAATACTTGTCATAACAGGAAGTCAGTTTCATATACTGTAATAATCCCCAAACACGTTGCGCCTGCACATGGGGAGTGTGTGTGTGTGGGGGGGGGGGGGGGGGAAGCGGGGAAGAGGGAGTGCTGGGGGAGGGGCGAGGAAGGAGCGAGGCGAGGCCAGGTCTCCCATCCCTAACCTGGTGTCCTCCTCAGAGGGCCAAGAGTCAGAAACCAGAATCCACATCCAGACATTGCTCTCCTTTCTTATGCAGTTGGCGGTTCTTCTTCTTCTTCTTCTTTTTTTTTTAATAAAGCATTTGAGTAGGCAGCCAAGCCAGCCAGAACTGTTTATTTATAGCTGTGGATTTTCAATGCTGTATAAATTAGAAATCGTTGCTGAATGAGGCCCGCGCCCACTCACACACGCGGGGCCGCTATGGGTGAGTCCTTTCATAGAGCTGACTATACACAGTCTAAAATGGGAGAAAATGACATGCTCGGAGTCAAATGACGGAGTCACAGCTAAACTGCAGAGCAGAAAACCAGCAATTATTTTTCCTCAGCACAATATGGGGAGGACGACAGGTGCAATTATCCAATATTATTTAACAGCACTGGTTTGCGGTATAGGGAGAAAATAAAGGTTTCCATGTCTTGGAGAGGAAAATAAGGGACAGAACCTGCCTGCTGGCTCCGGTCCCTGTGGATTAAGCTGTGTTATGTAAATTGAAACTGGCCAGGATTTCAAAAAGAAAACAGAACCACCTGGCTCCCTCACCTTCCTCCCAGAAGTTCACAACCTGCGCCATTAGGGATTTCTGAGAAAGGGCCCCTTGCCTTGGGGACCCTGAACATTCTCCTGAGGCTGTGGCTCCGGGCAGGACTATGAGGAAGCTGGGTTTGCTCAGATCCTGTCCCCGAGAGGGAACCCTCTCCTGCGTTGGGTCTCCCTCCCTCTGTTGAATTAGGATGAGGCAAAAGAGAAGGCGGCCCACAAGGAATAATTTTCATTTCTTGAATCAAGTCTCTGTCTTTGGCCGCCCGCACACGTTTCTTCCTACTCCTAAGCCTCTCCTTAAACTCTACCTAGAAATACCTCCTTCTTCCTGCTACTATGGAATAAATATGTTGTTCTTCATGGCTTCAGAACTTACTGGAACACCACTTCCTAGTTCTCCTAAAAAGTTTCCTCTTTGCTCTCAGGCCCTGGGCTGATTACATTATTTAAACTCCCCATTGCAGGCTACATCAGTCCTACACAGCATTCCAACCCTCTCTCTTTTATCTCTCCTCTTGGCTTTTGTTTCCATACGAGTATGGAATGCTGGGAAGAGCATAAGCTTCAGAAGCCAACCAGATGTGAATCCAAACCCTGACTCCACACTCACAATTTATATAGAACTTGGGGAAAATAGTTGACTTTTCTGAGCCTTGGTGCCTTAAAGTCACATGATAATACCTACCATAATAAAATACCACTATTTAAAGTGGTGACTGCACATGCTTGGCATCCTGGGTTTCCCATCCCACACTGCTTAACTGCAAATTCCTTGAGGCCATGGTCATGTTGAGTTGTCTGTATCCCCCACAAGGCCTGCCTCAGCACCGTGAGAACATACAGAAAATACTTACAGACCGACTCAAGGATACTTCCAGCTTCTTGCCTATAAGCTTCCTCACTAAATATCTTCCAGCTCTCCTAAAAGTCGGTATTCCCAACATGAGACTCCCTATCTCATTTAAGATACTCTCCCCATCTTATATCCTGGAATCCTATTAACAACAATGGTCATCAAGTCATAGTTCATGGGACCTAGCATGGAAAGCACATTGGTAAAATGGGATACAGAACAAATAAATTTTGATAAAGAGAAAAAGCACATGTGGAATGGCCTGGAGAATAATGGTTGCATGCAGGTGAAGCGCTAGACTGTTATCCCAAGGACAGCATATGGGGTCTGAGGTTCCAAGTCAGAGAAACTGATGTTTAAAAGAGAAATGGAGCAGGGGGAGCACTGAAGACAAACCTTCTTTACATCAGAATTTATTTTCCTTCAGGTGCCTGCTCATCCCTTCCTTATAGATGATATCTGCTCTCATTAAGACCTGGTCTAGTCTAACCCTTGCTTTACCATAATGGAGACTTCCTCAGCCACTCCTATGGTGTGATTCTTTAGGAACCATGGAAAGGGTCTCTGCTTTTACTGCCATCCCATGTATCTTGCTAATGTAAAAAAAAAATAAAAAATCTTTCACCAGGGGTAAAGGGTAAAGCCTTCCATGTGACATGGAGAGACAAATTTAGCCTGAAATGCTTATGAGAGGGGTGACCTATTTATTTATGTTCCATTTCCAATGAAAGATAGTTCATGATTTGAAAGCAAGTGTTAGTATGGTAGGTGGTATGCTTGGCAGAGTGAAAACGGGGATATTGTGAGGAAAAGAACAGCTACAGAATGGGTGAGCTGCAGACTTTGAGGACAGACTTTGCCTCATTCACATTTTACCATGTACGCTGCCAAGAGAAGACTGGGTATGTATCTTGGCTCTCCAGACCTCCCTGGAGAGCTAATCTGTGGTTATCGTGCCCCAAAATAGAGCTAGACAGTGATCCTGGCCACTCGGGTCAATAAAATCCTGGATGCCTTTGGAGGAGTAGAAAGAGGAGACACAGCTGTGACATGTCACTCTTTGTTTCCAGTCTTGATTGCCTGCCTGGCACTACAGGAATTTAAACTCATTTTTTTGGCTGGGGAGAGAAGTCAGTATTGGGCTATCATCATTCTTGAGGAGAGGCAACAGAGCAAAGAAAGAAGTTTGGATTCCGTTGGCTCATGAAGAGATCTAGGATTGAACTTCCCCAAGATTCCTTCTTACCCAAACATCTTAATAACCAGTCCCAGAGCTACTGAAGTGTTGAAGAGAGACTGACACTTATTAAAGGCACACTGTGTGCTGCATTAAAGGCAAAGAGTATATCTTATTCACCACTGTATCCTACATGCATAGCACAATGCATAATCCACAGTAGACTTTAAATGGTACACGTTTGATGTTCAGGCAGATTTAAGTAACATGCTCCAGTGTCTCATGTTGGTATTAGAACTCAAACCTTGATCTATCTGACCCCAATAGCTTCTACTCCACCAATGACTTTTAATATTTCCTGATACCCTCAGAAATACATTTTACTTCTAGGCCCAATAGAAACACACATACGTACTTTTAACATGTATGATATACCCCTTTATTTTCTACCCTATTTTCTTCTATTGTTTGAAGTATATTGTGACAATTACATTGATTTTTTTAATCCAATGATAGAGTTGCAACCAATAAGTTGAACAACACTGCATTCCACCATACCACAGGATTCATTAAACAAGTAATTATAAAGTGCCTACTATGTGTTTGGCCTTGGCCATGTACATGCCATAGCGTGAGAATAGGGACGTGGTGGTCATCATCCAGTCCATCTGCAATAGGATTTGAAATTTCCATCTTTTACCCTGCATCACTTTTGGGAATGCAGAACCAAGCCCTGATTTCCAGTTCACTCATTAGCAGCTGCTCTGCTGGACTGAGCTCCTTTGAGATGCTGACAGGAAGAAGAGAAAAAAACACTTCCTTTATAAGAGCTTGCAAACCTTCCTCTGAGGCTTAAGTCTGGACTGAGCAGGTAGATTTGGTTACATTTTAGGGATTTGTTTTCACTCAACACTTAATTTCATTATAACTTGAATTATGAAGTTAAGATGATGGAGAGTTAGGAAAATAAATACTGTATGATTTTACCTTGCCAGAAATCTGGCACACAATTCTGAAAATTCTCAATTTAGGCATGTTTTATTCCATTTGAAAATTTTTTTAACTACATGCTAAAATGTACTCACATTGTCATTTTATGTGCATGCATTAACTCAGCTTTGCCAATTTTTAAAGTCATGTGATTAAATAAAATTCTTTTTACTATAAAATAGATTGTATTGGCACTACATGTTTTTCCTCTGCTAGACTTACTGCCATCACCACCTCTTAGTGCCCTCACATGTTGCCACACTAAAAGCAAGAGGCCAAGGGATCTATCTGTACCCAATTCGTCAGTCTCCTGCAAAGCAATGTGGCTTTCTCACATCAAGAGAATGAAGAGACCTGTTGCAAATTACCCTTCCAACTCACAGATGAACTTCTCTTGGGCCCACTGGGGAGCCATCTTAGACTCCGCATGGAATCCAGAGATTACTTGAGTGATTGTTTAAACAATGGTGAAGGGAGACTTCTATGGGCATTCTAGTGGGTTTAATAAATGTGCATATGAATCTCAGTTCAGTGGCTGCTTATTGGGAAAGAGATTCAAAGCATCACTCCAGGGTGGGTCCCCAAGGATGAGAGCCAGCAAAGCTCTAAGCTATTTGTGTATGTGTCTGTGTGTGTTACAAAGGGTTGTGCTTGTGCCCTAACTGGTTTGGCCCAGTGGATAGAGCGTTGACCTGCAGACTGAAAGGTCCCAGGTTCGATTCCGGTCAAGGGCATGTACCTTGGTTGCGGGCACATCCCCAGTGGGGAGTGTGCAGGAGGCAGCTGAATCAATGTTTCTAACTCTCTATTCCTCTCCCTCTCCCTTCCTCTCTGTAAAAAATCAATAAAACATATTAAAAAAAAAAACACAAAAAAACGAAAGGTTGTGCTTGTGCACCTGAGATCGAAAAGCAGTCAGCCCTTTTTCCCTGGTTGGTGGGTGAAGGTACCCATGGAGGACAACTCTTTGATTTTGACTTATTGCCTTATTGCCCCTCTCCTTGCCCCCTTTTCTACTCAACACTTGTCATTTCCCTTTATCTCACATGGTCTCCCTTGAAAGATCCTGCAAGTGCCAGTGGCCTTACATCAGACTAGGCTGTTCACCCAATCCTATCTAATAATAGACAAATATGCAAATTGACCATACCTCCGACACACCCACAAGCCACGCCCACCACCCAATCAGAGCGAGTATGCAAATTAACCCAAACCAAGATGGCTACAGCCACAGAGAGCAAGGTTTCCTAGGTAACAGAGAAAGCCAAGCTTTCTGCCTGCCCTTGCCAGGCCTAAGCCTCCACTTAAGCTACAAAGTTTCAATTATAGAAGGTAAACAAATTCAAACAAATGGCGGCAGAATGGAGCTTGAGAGAGCAGGCCAGGGTTGCCGCCAGCAACAGGGGAAGCGAAGCTTTCCACACACCCTGGCTGGGCCCACCCGCTTAAGGCAACAAAGTTTCAATTATAACCCCAACACAAATGGCTGCAGGCCTCTGAGGGAGCCCCAGGCTTGGCTCCGCTCCAGGCTACAAAGTTTCAATTGTAGAAGGAAAATAAATTCCAGATACCAGGGCCTCTGCTTGGCATTGCCAGGGGGCGTGGCCGGCCTCCAAACCACCACAGGCCCCTCACTCAGGCTGCCCCACACCCCAAGGGAACCCCACCCTGATCTGGGACGCCCTTCAGGGCAAACCAGCTGGCCCCCACCCCTGTACCAGGCCTCTATCGTATCTAATAAAAGAGTAATATGCAGATTGATCATCACTGCAACACACAATATAGCTGCCCCCATGTGGTCAAAGATTCTGCCCCCATGTGGACACAAGATGGCCACCACAAGATGGCCAGCAGGAGAGGGCAGTTGGGAGGCACCCGGCCTGCAAGGGAGGGCAGTTGAGAGGGACCAAGCCTGCAAGGGAGGGCAGTTGGAGGTGATCAACTCTGCAGGAGAGGGCAGTTAGGGGTGACCAGGCCAGCAGAAGAGGGAAGTTGGGGGCAAACAGGCTGGCAGCAGAGTGGTTAGGGGGTGATCAGGCTGGCAGGCAGAAGCGGTTAGGGGCAGTCAGGAAGGCAGGCAGGCAAGCAGTTGGGAGCCAGCAGTCCTGGATTGTGAGAGGGATGTCCGACTGCCCGTTTAGGGATCTGACTGCCCACCGGGATCAGGCCTAAACGGGCAGTCGGACATCCCTCGAGCGGTCCCATATTGGAGAGGGTACAGGCTGGGCTGAGGGACAACCCCCCTCGGTGCACGAATTTTGTGCACCGGGCCTCTAGTATCTAAATAATCCTAATTAACATTGAATATCATCAGACTAGGCTGTTCACCCAATATCAAAATAATCCTAATTAACATTGAACTAAAACATTATCATTACTAAATTTAATTATATTTACAATGTAAATTAATTTATTGTTGCAATAACCTATAAGTAATATAGCTTTTATGATCTGCATTGATTTCCTAGGGTTAGCATAACAAAAGACCACAAACCAGGTGGCTTAAAAACAGCAGTTTATCCTCTCACAGTTCTGGAGGCTGACAGTATGAATCAAGGTGTCAGCAGCACCATGCTCCCTGTGAAGGTCTAGGAAAGAATTCTTCCTCCTGATGGCTCATGATGATTCTTGGTTTGTGCACACCACTCTCAGCTCTGCCTACATATTCATATGGATCTACCATGCGTGCCTCTGTATCTGTTACCACAGAGGGAATCTGAGTCCAAATCTCTTTCTCTTATAAAGACACCAGTCATTGGTTTTAAGGCCCAACCATAGTCCAGAATGTTTCATTCAAACCTGTCTACCAGAGAGGTCTCCTCACCTCCCAGTGCACCTTTCTGGCTACAGGGGCAGTGGATGGTGCCTGTGGGAGAAGGACAAGGGGCCCCAGACTTAAATCCATCCACACAATGGAGACACCAGTTTCTCTTCCTCTGATGGTGGGGCAGAAGGAGGAATGGCTTTCTGTACCAGGCCCTTCAGTTGAATGAAGGAAAAGAAGGTTCAATTCCAGTACACCTGCCAAGGCTCCTAGGGCAGGAACTCAGGGCCATGTAAGCCCATTTGTTTCCAGGCTTCTGTGATCTCTTCTGTCCGCTTTTTTTGGGTTCCCCCTTGATTTATGAAACTAAGGAAGATGATCACTTCTTGTTGAAATTACTATGAAAATGATAAAATGATTCACTGATCACATCTGCAAAGACTCTATTTCTAAAGAAAAGTCACATTCTGACTTTCTAGGTCATAAATATTGGGGAGATGCTGTTCAACTCAGCATATTACCCCTATTTTACAAATGAAGATATTGAAGGTCAGAGGTCATTAGATATCAAATTTTAGCTTTTCATTCTTCTCACTTGTCTGTCTTAATTCAAACAGTCACCAGTAATTTCTACTACTAAGTGCCTACTACGAAGGGCCACCTACATTTATTATCGCTACACCACCCCACATCCCTGAAAGGTAGATATTATTATTCCATAGTTAAGGATGAAGAAACCGAGGCTCAGCAAGATTAGTAGATTTTCTAAAGGAGAATTACACAAGAAGAACGGAGCTCATGCCCAGCATGGTCAGCTGGGGTGTGTGTTCCTTTTCTGTTATGCCACATGATTTCTACAAATTCCTGCTTCTGTTTCCTTCATGATGTCTAGAAAATAAACCCTTCCTTCTGCCTCCTCAAGGTCAAAATGTTAAACATTTTCATTTTAAGCCTTCTGAGGAAATATGGAAAGGGTGCAGGCCCTGAAAAAAAGAAAAAGCATTATTGTGGAAAACCCTCTTTCTTGATTTTGGAAGAGGACATACAGAAGGCTGAGAGACATATGAAAACATGCTCAAAGTCACTAATCATCCAAGAGATGCAAATCAAAACAACAATGAGATACCATCTCACACCTGTCAGAATGGCTATCATCAACAAATCAACAAACAACAAGTGCTGGCAAGGATATGGAGAAAAAGGAACCCTCGTGCACTGTTGGTGGCAATGCAGACTGGTACAGCCACTGTGGAAGACAGTATGGAGATTCCTCAAAAAGTTAAAAATGGAACTCCCATTTGACCCACTAATCCCACTTCTAGGACAATATCCCAAGAAACCAGAAACACTAATCAGAAAGGATATAAGCACCCCTATGTTCATAGCAGCACAATTTACAATAGCTAAGATTTGGAAACAACCAAAGTGCCCATCAGCAGATGAGTGAATTAAAAAATTGTGGTACATCTACACAGTGGAATACTATGCTGCCATAAAAAGGAACTTTTTACCATTTGCAGTAGCATGGATAGAACTGGAGACTATTATGCTAAGCGAAATAAGCCAGGCAGAGAAAGATAAATATCACAAGATCTCACTCATATGTGGGATATAATGATCAACATAAACTGATGAACAAAAATAGATCCAGAGACAAATGGCAGGGAAGGTGGGGGGTTAGAAATCAACCAAAGGACTTGCATGCATGCATATTAGCATGACCAATGGACATAGACACTGGGGTGGTGGGGGCTTGCCCTCAGGGGTAGGAATGGCTGGGGAGGGGGTCAAGCGGGGAAAAAGGAGACATATGTAAAACTTTAGACAATAAAAACCAATTACAACAAAAAACAACAACCCTCTTTCTTGAGCCCTCACAGCTTGAATGGACAAGAAAATGGGTTAAAATTTAGTGGTTCTCAATGTTTTTAATGCCGCGACCCTTTAATACAGTTCCTCATGTTGTGGTGACCCCCAACCATAAAATTATTTTCTTTGCTACTTCATAACTGTAATTTTGCTACTGTTATGAATTGTAATGTAAATATCTGTGTTTTCCGATGGTCTTAGGCAACCCTGATAGCGGTTCTCAACCTGTGGGTGGCAATTCATTAACAGTAGCAAAATTACAGTTATGAAGTAGCAATGAAAATAATTTTATGGTTGGGGGTCACCACAACATGAGGAACTGTATTAAAGGGTCACAGCATTAAAAATGTTGAGAATCACTGGGTTAAATGGACACTGGGGGATGATAATGCAAAAGGCTGCTGGAGGGGTGCATGGCAGAGCTATTCCCTTGTCTGCATATTTAGAATCACCTGGGGAGCTTATGAAAATACTTCTGCTCAGATCCTTCCTCCAGAAAGTTTGGATTTGGTTGCAGATTAGGCACTGGGAGTTTAGAAGCACCTCTAGGTCTTTCTAATGTGCAGCCAACTTTCTTTCTCAGTTGCCTTCTCGAGCCCGGCCATCCTGATGCTTGGTATATTTGGTGGCATGACTGATGCCTGGTCCCTTTGGCTGCAACACCAGAGGTGACTTTAAGGCAGAGTGCAGGGCCAGGCTCTGGGAATGCTCAGAGACCATACAGAGCCTTCTGACTGGGTATTCTCATATCTACCTACACACCTCAATTCACTTCCTCAGCAGAGAAAGAGCCTGAACTAGATCATGGTGGGAGCGCCTTGTGGCTATTCTGCTAGCAGTCAGCCTTTAGATTAAACTTCAGCCTCAGTTCTCCTGGGTCTCCAGCCTGTAGCCCACCCTGCAAACCCTGGACTTGCCAGCCTCTTCAAAACCATGAATCCATTCCTTAAGTTAAATCTATCAATCATACATGTATGTGCATGCGCGCACACGTACACACACACACACACACACACACACACACACACACACACACACACCCTGTGGGTTCTGTTTCTCTGGAGCAC
Source organism: Eptesicus fuscus (assembly GCF_027574615.1). NCBI lineage: Eukaryota > Metazoa > Chordata > Mammalia > Chiroptera > Vespertilionidae > Eptesicus > Eptesicus fuscus. Next base: position 83,966,687 of record NC_072481.1, read on the forward strand.
CCTGACTAATGCACTCCTCTACCTTCCCCTGGGTTTGCCCTCCAGCCCTGCTTGGCACCTGCCTTCACTCACTGGTCCTCTGGATCATTTGCCTGCAGTCCCTGTGACTCATAGGCCTATAATAAGCCCTCTGCTTCCATTTGCCAAAGTCTCTCTCTTCCCTTCATTCAAGAGTCTCCCGAAATCCCACATGTTCCAATCAAGGAAACAACAGTCTGCCCTCCCTCAGATGAGCTCATTCAGTGAACAGATTTCAGGAAGAAAGCACTAATGTGTGAGTGTTGCTTCAAAACTGTTCCACTCGTGACCGTGAGGGAACTTGGTGTTTCAAAATGCTGTGCCTTAACGATCGGGTTGCCTAGGGCATTCATGTTTGGCAAATGTGCTAATGATGCTTATAAGGCCACGGTCTTGGGTGGGACTTTCTGATTGAGGTACTGAAGACCACTGCCCTCTAAGGTTACAGATTTTACAAACATCCTCAACTACCATCCTGCTCAGGTAACACTGTCTACCAGGTGAATTGGATGAGAAGGTGTGAAGGAGTCACTGCAAATCCATAAGCATATGTCCTTTTGACCATGGGTCACTGTGTCTTACTCCTGGGAGCAAGACCCATTATTATATAAGCTCAAAACAAGTGATCAATACATAAAGTCCACAGCAAGGCACACAATCACTGATCTGGTGGCTCATTAACCTCATCTGTGTTTACCTGCAGGCCATCCCAGAGTCAGAGGCCATTAGGAGCTCATAGAGGTTACTGCAAAAGAACTGCAAGGTTCTAATCACTGTCCCATGCACTGTCCCATGCACTGTGGTTGATGGAGGGTTGGGGGGATACTACCTCCCCTTCCTACTGCACTTAGGGAGCAGCCCTGTGATGTTTCTGCAACCACCATTACACCACATTCCCTGTGGGCATTGCAGGGGCTACAGAACACACTGCCTTAAAGCTCCATCAATGAGCCACAATTCCAAAGACCCCTAAATGGCTTGGGGAGAGGGTGAAGAAGGTAGCCAGAGGATGAAGAAGACCTAAAATATAAGCTCGTATTATAGGGGCTACTGCAACGTCGGAAAGAGGGTGAGCTTTATAGGCAGGCAAAATTCAGTTAGTCCCATTTCCACAGCCTTGAATGACTCGTTCAACCTTTCAGAGCTGGTTTTCTCATATATAAATTTGGTGTGAAATACTTACCTTGTATTAGAGTTACTGGAATATATGGATGGAATGTCATAATGGATCTGGAGCACACCAGGATCTGGCAGTCAGTAAACATCACTTTCCTTGTCTGCTCTCTTAACTCAAGAGCTTTATTAATCCAATGAGGGGTATTTATAGGTTATCCTTTGTGAACCTGGTAGATTCAGTGTTAAATCACAATGGACGAAACAGCCAATGGGGCACAGGGGGTCAGAATAACTTCTTGTCTGTGTGACTTTACAGAATCAGCAAGAGGGTCCCAATCATTCCCTGACTTGAAGTATAATTGTGAGTCCATTACATATGACCCAACAGAATAAAAAAATGGGGAGAAGGCAATGAAAACTTGTAAATTCCCCAGGAATCCTAGATTTTAGAACCCTCTAAGTCTTCATAAAGCACTAAAATTTCAACAAACATCACATCAGGTAGGCTTACATTAAGGGAAGCAGCCCATTGCAAACTCTTTCTTGCCACCTAACATAGGAGAATACCTCCCGAGCAGTCTTTGCATTACAAGGCACCAGAGATACATTCATTTTTTTAATTAACAAAAGATAAGGAGGCCATCCTTGACATTTGGAAATAGAGTATTTAAAGCACATTTGCTGACTTTAAATTCTCTCAGTGTGTAATAAGATGACTTGGCAGAATGGCCTTACAATGGTAGCATACATTTAATGGGGTGGGAGAGAGCATATATTCTCTTCTAGTCTTCAAGTGCATTTTTTTTTTTTTTTATTTCATGAATAATTCTAGGCCTACAATAAATGGAATGATGAGAGCCCTCTGGTGGCCAAACTGACTCTTCCCTTTACTTAGAGATATTAAAACAAATGATCTTATGTTTTGCAAGTCCTATGCCTTGTTCCAATTAGCAACTTGCTGCAGGAACTACATCTTTTCTCCACCTGTGCCTGTCACCCTCGGGTAAAAAGATGATATTTTATTTTATTTTCAGTCTCTTTGATGCTCATACTCAGAAAATATCAGGGCAAGTATTTAATCCCTGCCCTAAGGGGGGAAAAAAAACACACCCTACATTTTTAGAAATTTAATTTTCAGACATTTATGTAACAAATATCTATTGGGCATCTACAACAAGTCAAACACCATACTAGGTTCTGTAAGAAATAAAAGGAAAATTAAAATATAATCTAATTGCAAGTAGTTTATGATAGTTCAGTACAGAAAGGAACAGCCTTGAATTTTAAAAAATATGGTTTTTTATAAACTTAATTGTTTTATCACGTACATTAGAGGCCCAGTGCACGAAATTCATGCACTCAGGAGAGTCCCTCAGCCCGGCCTGCACCCCCTTGCAGTACGGGACCCCTTGGGGAATGTCCGCCTGCCAGCTTAGGCCTGATCCCCTAGGGACTCGAGCCTAAGCCGGCAGGCAGATATCCCTCTCACAGACCGGGACTCTCACAGTCTGGGACCCCTCGCTCCTTACTGCCTGCCTGCAGTGGAGGTGGGAGAGGCTCCTGCCACTGCCGCTGTGCTCGCCAGCCATGAGACCAGCTTCTGGCTGAGTGGCGCGCCCCCTGTGGGAGTGCACTGACCACCAGGGGGCAGCTCCTGTGTTGAGTGTCTTCCCCCTGGTGGTCAGTGCACATCATAGTGTCTGGTCATTTTGGCATTTGGTCTATTCGCATATTAGGGTTTTATTAGATACGATTAAATTTTCTTTGAAGCAATATGCTCTTAGGTTCTCTGCCTTCTATCCACTCAGAATCTGAGCACCATTCTGGACTCTTCCTTCTCCCACTTGCCAATCCAGTTATTTATCATGTCCTGCCAATTCTCTTCTCTTTGTTTCTATTGACACATGTTTAGCTTAAGGCACCATCATTTTGGGTTCTTACAATATACTTTAAAAAATACTTTAAAATTATTTTGAGTGGGTAATACATGCACACACCGTAAAATCAGTGTACAATAGTGCCTGCATAAAAAGTAAGTCTTTCTCATACTCTATCCTCTAGCCACCCAGTTCCCCTCTTCAAAAGCAACTACAATTCCAATCTCTTGCAGATGCTTCCACATACACTGAGTGGCCAGATTATTATGATCTCTGAACGCATAATAATCTGGCCACTCAGTGTATGTCCTATATAATAAAAGGCTAATATGCAAATTGTCCCCTCGACCAGGAGTTCGACTAGCAGGCAGGCCAGCCAACTGCCCATGTCTCCTCCCCCTGGCCAGGCTAGCCGGACCCCACCCATGTATGAATTCATGCCTCTAAAATACACACACACACACACACACACACACACACACACACACACACACACTGAGTGGCCAGATTATTATGCATTCAGAGATCATAATAATCTGGCCACTTAGTGTATACTGTATTTGTGTCCAAGCCCATGCATGTTTTTTCCACAAATGATGATACACTATTCTTCAGCTTGCCTTCACATCTTTCTGTACATGTTGGAGAAAATCAAAATCAGTGTAAAGACGGTTGTTTCATTCATTTTTTAAAAATTAATTTATTGTCTAAAGTTTTACATATGTCTTCTTTTTCCCTGCTTGACACCCATCCCCCCCCCCCCAGCCATTCCCACTCGGGGCAAGCCCTCACCACCCCAGTGTCTGTGTCCATTGGTTATGCTAATATGAATGCATACAAGTCCTTTGGTTGCTGTCTGATCCCCCCTCCCCTGTCATTTGTCTCTGGATCTATTCTTATTCATCAAATTACATTGATCATTATATCCCACACTAGAGGCCCAGTGCACAAAATTTATGCACGGGCTGGGGGGAGGGGGGGTTGTCCCTCAGCCCAGCCTGCACCCTCTCCAATCTGATCCCTGTGGGATCGGGCCTAAACCAGCAGTCGGACATCCCTCTCACAATCTGGGACTGCTGGCTCCCAACCACTCGCCTATCTGCCTGCCTAATCATCCCCTAACTATTCCACTGCTGGCCCAAGTGCCCCCAACTGCCCTCCCCTGCTGGCCTGATAACCCCAACCATCCTCTCCTGCCAGCCTGGTTGCCCCCAATCGCCCTTCCCTGCCAGCCCAGTCACCCCCAACTGCCCTCCCCTACCGACCAGTCGCCCCCACCTGCCCTTCCCTGACGGCCTGGTTGCCCCCAACTGCCCTGCCCTGCCAGCCTGGTTGTCCCCAACTGCCTTCCCCTGCAGGCCTGGTCCCCCCTAACTGCCCTCCCCTGCAGTCCCGGGCACCCCTAACTGCCCTCTCCTGCAGGCTCAGTCACCCCCAACTGCCCTCCCCTGCAGGCCATCTTGTGGCAACCATCTTTGACCACATGGGGGCAGCCATCTTGTGCAAGGGCATAAAGACCAATGTGCATATTACCTCTTCCTTATATAGGATATGAGTGAGATCATGTGACATTTATCTTTCTCCAACTGGCTTATTTAGCTTAGCATAATGCTCTCCAGTTCCATCCATGCTGTTGCAAATGGTAAAAGTTCCTTCTTTTTTATAGTGGCGTAGTATTCCATTGTGTAGATGTACCATAGTTTTTTTCTTCTTTATTGATTAATGTATTACATATGTGTCCTTATCCCCCCATTGCCCCCCTCTAGCCTCCACTTATGCCCTCATGCCCCTGGTGTCTGTGTCCATTGGTTAGGCTTACATGCATGTATACCAGTTTCTTGGTTCATCTCTCCCTCTTACCCCAACCCTTCCCTACATTCCCTCTGAGGTTTGATGGTCTAATCTATGTTTCTCTGTCTCTGGATCTGTTTTTGTTCATCAGTTTATGTTCATTATATTCCACAAATGAGTGAGATCATGTGATATGTATCTTTCTCTGACTGACTTATTTCGCTTAGCATAACGCTCTCCAGGTCCATCCATGCTGTAGCAAATGGTAGTGTAGTATTCCATTGTGTAGATGTTCACAGTTTTTAATCCACTCATCTGTTGATGGGCACTTAGGTTGTTTCCAAATCTTAGCTATTGTAAATTGTGCTGCTATGAACATAGGGGTGCATATATCATTTCTGAATGGTGTTTCTGGTTTCTTGGGATATTGTCCTAGAAGTGGGATTAGTGGGTCAAATGGGAGTTTCATTTTTAACTTTTTGAGGAAACTCCATACTGTCTTCCACAGTGGCTGCACCAGTCTGCATTCCCACCAGCAGTGCAGGAGGGTTTCTTTTTCTCCATATCCTTGCCAACACTTGTCATTTGTTGATGATAGCCATTCTGGCAGGTATGAGGTGGTATCTCATTGTTGTTTTGATTTGCATCTCTTGGACGATTAGTGACTTTGAGCATATTTTCATATGTTTCTCAGCCTTCTGTATGTCCTCTTTCAAAAAGTGTCTATTTGGGTCCTTGGCCCATTTTTTGATTGTATCATTTATCTTCCTTTTGTTAAGTTGTATGAGTTCTCTGTAAATTTTTGAGATTAAACCTTTATCTGAAATATCATTGGCAAATATGTTCTCCCATGCAGTGGGCTTTCTTGTTGTTTTGTTGATGGTTTCTTTTGCTGTGCAGAAGCTTTTTATTTTGATATAGTCCCATTTGTTTATTTTCTCCTTGGTCTCCATTGCTCGAGGAGCTGTGTCCGTAAAGATATTGCTAGGACATATGTCTGATATTTTGCTGCCTATGGAGTCTTATAGGATTTTTATGGTTTCTCATCTTACATTTAAGTCATTTAACCATTTTGAGTTTATTTTTGTGTATGGTGTAAGTTGGTGATCTATTTTCATATTTTTGCATGTATCTGATCAATTTTGCCAACACCATTTATTGAAGAGACTGTCTTGATTCCATTGTATGCTCTTGCCTCCTTCGTCAAATATTAATTGAGCATAATGGTTTGGATTGATATCTGGGTTCTCTGTTCTGTTCCATTGGTCTATATGTCTGTTCTTGTGCCAGTACCAGGCAGTTTTGAGAACCATAGCTTGGAAATATAGTATAGCTTGATATCTGGTATTGTGATCCCTTCAACTTTGTTCTTCTTTCTCAGGATTGCTGTGGCTCTTCGGGGTCTTTTTTTATTCCAGATGAATTGTTGCAGTTTGTTCTAGACCTTTAAAGTATGCCATAGGTATTTTAATGGGGATTTCATTGAATCTGTAGATTGCTTTGGGTAGTATGGGCATTTTAATGATGTTGATTCTACCAATCCATGAACATGGTATGTTCTTCCATTTGTTTATGTCTCTCTCTATCTCTTTTTTCAATGTCCTGTAGTTTTCTGAGTACAGGTCTTTTACATCCTTAGTTAAGTTTATTCCTAGGTAACTTAATTTTTTTGGTGCAATGGTAAATGGGATTTTTTTCCCTGTCTCTTTCTGTAAATTCAGTATTAGTGTATAAAAAGGTCATAGATTTCTGGATGTTAATTTTGTATCCTGCTGCATTGCTGAATTCATTTATTAGGTCTAGTAGTTTTTTGATGGAGTCTTTGGGGTTTTCTATGTATAGGATCATCTCATCTGTGAGTAAGGAAGTTTTACTTCTTCTTTTCCAATTTGGATGCCTTTTATTTCTTCTTGTCTGATCCCTATGGCTAGCACTTCCAGTACTATATCGAACAGGAGTGGTGAAAGTGGGCACCCCTGTCTTGTTCCCATTCTCAGGGGAAATGAGTTTAGTTTTTGCCAATTGAGTATGATGTTGGCTGTAGTTTTGCCATATAAGGCTTTTATTATATTGAGGTATGATCCCTCTATTCCACTTTGCTGAGAGTTATTATCAAGAAACAGTATTGGATTTTGTCAAATGCTTTTTCTGCATCAATTGATATGATTATGTGATTTTTGTCTCTCAATTTGTTTATGTGATGTATCACATTTATTGATTTGTGGATATTGTACCATCCTTGCATCCCTGGAATAAATCCCACTTGGTCATGGTGTATGATCTTTCTAATGTAATGCTGAATCCGATTTGCTAGAATTTTGTTGAGGATTTTAGCATCTATGTTCATCAAGGATATTGGCCTATTGTTCTCTTTTTTTGTGGTGTCTTTATCTGGTTTTGGAATTAGGGTAATATTGGCTCCATAGAAAGTGTTTGAAAGTGTTCTTTCCTCTTGAATTTTTTGGAATAGTCTGAGAAGGATAGGTTTAATTCTTCTTTGAATGCTTAGTAGAACTCCCCTGTAAAGCCGTCCGGACCAGGGCTTTTGTTTATTGAAAGATTTTTGATCACTGCTTCAATTTCTTCAGTAGTTATCATCCTATTCAGGTTTTTTGATTCTTCCTGATTGAGTTTTGGGAGCTTGTATTTTTCTAAGAATATGTCCATTTTGTCTAGGTTGACCAGTTTTTTTGAATAGAGTTGTTCATAGTATTTTTTCATAATCCTTTGTATTTCTGTGGGATCGGTTGTTACTCCATCTCTTTCATTTCTGATTTTGTTTATTTGGGTCCTCTCTCTTTGCTTCTTGGTGAGCCTGGCTAGAGGTTCATCAATCTTGTTTATCCTTTCAAAGAACCAGCTCTTCGTATTGTTGATCTTTTGTATTTTTTGTTTTTTTTTTGTTTCTATGTCATTTATTTCCACTCTGATCTTTATTATTTCCTTCCTTTTGCTCACTCTGGGCTTTTCTTATTACTATCTAACTCTTTGAGTTGTAGGGTTAGATAATTTATTACCATTTTTACTTTTTTTTTTTTTTTTTTTTTTTTTTGAGGTAGTCCTATAGAGCTATGAACTTCCCTCTCAAGACTGCTTTCACTGTGTCCCATAGATTTTGGATTGTTGTGTTTTCATTGTCGTTTGTTGCCTTGATGCTTTTTATTTCTTCTTTGATCTCTTTGGTAACCTGATCATTGTTTAATAACATACTATTTAGCCTCCAGGTGTTTGATTTTTTTTCATTGTTTTTATTGTAGTTGATTTCTAATTTTATGCCATTGTGATCTGAGAAGATGCTTGATATGATTTCTATCTTCTTGAATTTGGAGAGACTTTGCCTGTGTCCCAATATGTGGTCTATCTTTGAAAATGACCCATGTATACTTGAGAAGAATATATATTCTGTGGCTTTGGGGTGAAATGTTCTGAATATGTCAATTAATTCCATCTGATCTAGTGAGTCATTTAGGATTGATTTTTCTTTGCTGATTTTTTGTTTAGAGGATTTATACAGTGGTGTCAATGGGTTATTAAAGCCCCCTTCTATGACTGCATTGCTGTCAATATCTCCCTTGATATCCTCCAGAAGTTTTTTTTATGTATTTGGGTGCTCCTTATTGGGTGCATATATGTTTACCAGAGTTATATCTTCTTTAGTGTTATGAAGTGGCCTTCCTTATCTCTTGTTGGGCCTTCACATTGAGGTCTGCTTTGTCAAGTATAAGTATTGCTACCCCAGCTTTTTTTTTTTTTTTTTTCATTCACCTGAAAACTCTTTTTCCATCCCTTCACCATCAGTCTGTGTGAGGTCTTTGTTCTGAGGTGGGTCTACTATAGACAGCAGATATATGGGTCATGTTTTCTTATTTACTCAGCTACCCTATGTCTTTTGATTGTGGCATTTAATCCATTTACATTTAAAGTTATTATTGATAGGTACTTGTTTGTTCCCATTCTTATTCTTTATGCCTGTTTTCCTTCTTCCCTTCCTATTTCTTCTTTTTACAGAAGTCCCTTTAGCATTTCTTGCATTGCTGGTTTAGTGGTAATAACCTCTCTTAGTCCTTTTTTGTCTGTGAAGCTCCTAATTTCACCCTCAACTTTGATTGATAGCCTTGCTGGGTAGAGTATTCTTAGATTCAGACCCTTGCTTTGCATGACTTTGTATATTTCATTCCATTCCCTTCTGGCCTGATGTGTTTCTGTTGAGAAATCAGTCAATAGTCTGATGGGAGATGCCTTGTAGGTAACTTTCTGTCTCTCTCTGTCAGCCTTGAAGATTCTTGCTTTGTCGTTGGTGTTTGCCAATTTAATTATAATGTGTCTTGGTGTTGGTCTTTTGGGGTTCATCTTGTTTGGGACTCTGTGAGCTTCTTGGACTTGTGTGAGTTTTTTCTTCCTGATATTAGGGAAGTTTTCTGTCATTATTTCTTCAAACAGGTTTTCTATTCCTTGCTCAGTTTCCTCTCCTTCTGGGACCACTATTATGCAGATGTTGTTTCATTTCATGTTGTCCCAAAGTTCCCTTAGGCTCTCCTCCTGCTTTTTAAGTCTTTTTTCCAGTTGCTGCTCTGCTTGGGTATTTTTTTCTACCTTGTCTTCTAGCTCACTGATGCAGTCCTCCACTTCTTCTAGTCTACTGTTGATGCTTTCTATTGTGTTCTTTATTGCAGTGATGTCATTTTTCATTTCTTCTTGCTTCTTCTTCATTTACTCTTGGTTCTTACACATATTATTGAATTTGTCTTCAGTCCTTTTCAACGTCCTTATGACAATTGCTCTGAATTCTTTCTTTGACATATTGCTTGCCTCCATTTTGTTTACTTCCTTTTCTGGTGATTCCTCCTTTTATTTCGTATGTGGGCTGTTTCTTTGTCTCCCCATGTTCACTCCTCTCAGGGTGTCTGGTTATGTAGCTCTCTCTCCTGCATTGACTCTCTCTAGGTGATCTCTGACCTTTCCATCCATGGATTGCCTCACCAGCTGTGTTTAATTCGCCATTTCTGGGTGGATGTTATTTGATTCAGCTGTTCCTTCTATCTGCTCTGTGAGAAGGTGCAGGACCCATCCCCGTATTTGGCACCACTTTGTCTCCCCCTGGACAAACTTTTTAGGTGCCCGCAGCCAGGGAGGCTGGAGTCTTGGTGTTCATGGGTTTGCAGCTGAGGCAGCTGGTCACTGGGCATTGTGATTTGTAGAGTCCCAGGAGGTATCTGAGGTCTCCTCGGTTGAAGGTAAAGCTGGGCTTATGATCACAGCTTCTCTCCCCTTCAAGATGGCACAGTCTCTGCGGCAGAGCCAGCCACTCTGGGAGATATTTCAGCAATAGTAGAGGCTGCCCGACCAGGGGAGCCTGGTCTGCCAGTCCTGAAGAGTCCTGTGGAATATAGCAGTCCCTCACTCACAAATACAGACACTCCCCACATGTCCACACACTCTCCTTTAGCTCTCTCACTCACACACTATCTTGCAGCCTGCTGTCCTGTTGGCAGCCATCTTCTGCCTCATTCTTCTTTAAGAGAAACATAGAATTCTATTATATGTATATTACCATAATATACATATGGTAATATGTATATTATGGTAATATATGTATATTACCATAATTTATGTAATTATATGTATTATATGTATATTACCATAATTTATGTAATCAGTTCCCTTTTGATGGAAATTCAGATGGTTTCCAATCTTTTGCTGTCATAAGTTGAGGCTCTAGTAAAGATAATCATTCAGGCATCATTATGCTTATGTGCCAGAATGTACTTGGGATAAATTCCTAAAAGTGGAATTTTTGGATCAAAGGAAATGTGTATTTTTACTTTTGATAGTTATTGCCAAATTATTCTTCATAGAGGTTTTACTAATATCTATGCTCCCTGACAAAATATGAGATCATATTTCCTCAAATCCCTAAATATAGTGGGTTGTAAAATCCTATGGGTAGAAATGGTTTCTCAACATAGTTTCAATTTACATTATTCTAATTTTGAGTGAAGTTGAACATCTTTTTATGTTTAAGATGTAACTTAATGTGTATTATTTATATGTATTTTCTATGAACAGATTTTTATGCTTTTGTCTATTTTTCTGTTTTGAGGGTTGTTTTTTTTTTTTTTCTTATTGAACTATATGAGCTTGTAGTTGGCAGCCTCTAAGATACCAGAGATGACCCTCACCTCCTGTATACACACCGATTCAGTCCCCTCCCACATTGTACCAAGGTTGGTCTTGTATATGGCAGAAGTAATGGTATGTCATTTTCAAGATTCGCTGGTAAAAGTCCTCTGGCTTCTCTCTTGGTAGCTCTCTCTCTCTTGCTCTTGAGTCACTTGCTCTGGGGAAAACCAGCTGCCATGTCAGGCAACTACTGATGGAGAAGGCCATGTGGTGAGGGACTGAGGATTCTTGCTAAGAGGCACATGTATAATCCTCGAAGTGGATCCTCCAGCCCCAGGCGAGCCTTCAGATGAGACCGCAACCCCAGCACAACAGGAATCTCATGAGAGATTCTGAGTCAGAACTACCCAGCTTAGCTTTTCCCATATTCCTGACTCTCAAAAACTAAGAGGTCATAGATGTTTGTTGTACTAAGCTGCTAAATTTTGGCGTAATCTGTTATTCATCAACAACAATAATATATAGCTCTAAATACATTAAAAAAAATAAGTACTCTCTCTTGAATTACAGCCTCTTTATAGAAGTTTCAAATACTTCTCACTATTTGTTGAATGTCTATTGGTTTTCTGTATGATTTTTTTCTTTATTTCCTTTCTTGCCACAACAATTTTTCTGGTTTAATAGGATATATTCCTAGAAGTGGGATCACTGGGTCAAATTTAACTTTTTGAGGGAACTCCATACTGTTTTCCATAATGACTGCACCAGTCTGTATTCTCACCAGCAGTGTACTAGGATTTCCTTTTCTCCACATCCTCACCAGCACCTATCATTTGTTGATTTGTTGATGGTAGCCTTTCTGACAGGTGTGAAGTGATTGTTTTAATTTGCATCTCTCTGATGATCAGTGACTTTGAGCAATTTTTCATGTCTCTTGGCCATCTGTATGTCCTCTTTGGAGAGGTGTCTATTTAGGTCCTTTGCCCATTTTTAAAATGGATTGTTTGTCTTCCTTCTGTTAACCCTTTATCAGATGTATCATTGCCAAATATGTTTTTCCATACAGTGGGTTCCTTTTTCATTTTGTTGATTTTTTTTTTTTTTGTGTGTGTGTGTGTTTTTTGCTGTGCAGAAGCTTTTTATTTTACTGTAAGTCTCTATTGTTTATTTTATCCTTAGTTTCCTTTGCCCTAGGAGATGTATCAACAAACATTACTACAAGAGATGTCTGAGATTTTGCTGCCTATGGTTTCTTCTAGGATATTTATGGTTTCACAACTTACAATTAAGTCTTCTTTGAGTTTGTTCTTGTGTATGGTGTAGGTTGGTGGTCTAGTTTCATTTTTTTGCATATATCTGTCAATTTTCCCAACAACCTTTATTGAAGAGACTGTCTTGACTCCATTGTATGCTCTTGCCTCCTTTGTCAATTTTTTTTTTTTCCTTTGTCAAATATTAATTGAGCATAATAGTTTGGGTTGATTTCTGGGTTCTCTGTTCTGTTCCATTGATCTCTATGTTTTTTCTTATGCCAGTACCAGATTGTTTTGATTACAGTGGCTTTGTAGTATAACTTGATATCTGCTATTGTAGTCCCGCCAACTTTGTTCTTCTTTCTCAAGATGGCTGTGGCTATTCAGGGTCTTTTATGGTTCCATATAAATTTTTGGAGTATTTGTTCTATCTAGATCTCTGAAATATGCCATTCGTAATTTAATAGGAATTACTAGTATATTGAATCTGTAGATTGCTTTGGGTAGTATGGACATTTTAATGATGTTAATTCTACCAGTCCATAAACATGGTATAGTCTTCCACTTGTTAATATCTTCCTCAATCTCTTTTTTCAACATCCTTTTATTTTCTGAGTACAAGTCTTTTAGCTGCTTTGTTAAGTTTATTCCTAGGTATCTTAAATTTTTTACAGTGTTAAAAAGAATTGTTTTTTTAGTTTCTTTTACTGAGAATTCATTATGGATATATGAAAATGCTATCGATTCTGGGTGTTAATTTTGTATCCTGCTACATTGCCAAATTCATTTATTAAATCTAGTAGTTTTTTGGTGGAGTCTTTAGAGTTTTCTATGTAAAATACCATGTCAGCTGTGAGTAATGAGAGTTTCATTTCCCCCTTTCCAATTTGGATGCCTTTAATTTTTCTTCTTGTCTAATTACCGTTGCTAGCACTTATGGTACTAATACGTAAGTTTGGTGAAAGCAGACTTCCCTATTTTTTTCCTGTACTTAGGGGAAATGGTTTTAGTTTTTGCCCATTGAGTATGATGTTGGCTGTGGGTTTGTCATATATGGCCTTTATTATGTTGAGGTATGATCCCTGTATTCCCATTTTGCTGAAAGTTTTTATAAAAAAATGGGTGTTAGATTTTGTCGAATGTTTTTTTCTGTGCTATTGATATGATCATGGGATTTTTGTCTTTCAACTTGTTTATGTGATGTATCACATTTATTGATTTGTGAATACTATACCAGCCTTGAATCCCTGGAATAAATCCAACTTGGTCATGGTGTTATGATTTTTTTAATATATTGCTGGATCTCACTTGCTAATATTTTGTTGAGGATTTTAGCATCTATGTTCATCAGGGATATTTGCCTGCAATTCTCTTTCTTTGTAGTGTCTTTATCTGGTTTTGGAATTAGGATAATGCTAGCCTCATAAAAAGAGCTTGAAAGTGTTCCTTCCTCTTGGATTTTTTTTTTTTTTTTGAATAGTTTGAGGAGTATAGGTGTTAGTTATTCTTTGAATGTTTGGGAAAACTCCCCTGGGAAGCCGTTTGGACCAGGGCTTTTGTTTACTGGAAATTTTTTTATTAATGCTTTAATTTCCTCATTTGTTATTGGCCTATTCAGGTTTTCTGATTCTTCCTGATTCAGTTTTAGAAGATTGTATTTTTCTGGTAATTTGTTCCTTTCTTCCACATTGTCCATATATAGTTGCTCATAGTATTTTCTTACAATCCTTTGTATTTCTGTGATGTCAGTTGTTACTTCACCACTTTTGTTTCTGATTTTAATTACTTGGGTTCTCTTTCTTTGTTTGTTGATGAGTCTGGCTAAAGGTTCATCAATCTTGTTTATCTTTTCAAAAATCATGTAGTGAGCTTTACTGTCTCTTGTGATGGCCTTCATTTTGAAATCTATTTGGCCAGATATGAGTATTACAACACAGTTTGTTTGTTTTTCATTTCTATTTGCCTGGAAATTTTTTTTTTCATCCCTTCACTCTCAGCCTGTGTGAGTCTTTTGTTCTGAGATGGGTCTTCTGTAGAAAACACATATTTGGGTCATATTTTTTTATCCATGTAGCTACCCTATGTCTTTTGATTGGAGCATTTAATTCATTTACATTTAAGGTTATTATTGATGGGTACTTATTTATTGCAATTTTAATTGTTTATGCATATGTTTCCTTCTATTTATATTTCTTCTTCTCTCCTTACAGCAGTCCCTTTAGCATTTCTGGCAGTGCTGGTTTGGTGGTGATAAACTCCTTTAGCCTTTTTATTTTTATTTTTTTTTTGTCTTGGAAGCTCTTTATTTCACCCTCTATTTTGAATGATAGCCTTGCTGGATAGAGTAGTCTTGGTTTCACTTCCTTGGTTTTCATTACCTTGAATACTTCATACCATTCCCTTCTGGCCTGTAGAGTTTCTGATGAGAAATCAGCTGAGAGCCTTATGGGGGATCTCCTTTGTAGGTAACTAATTGATTTTCTCTTGCTGCCTTTAAGATTCTCTCTTTGTCTTTAATTGTTGGCATTTTAATTATGATGTGTCTGGGCGTAGGCCTATTTGGGTTCTTCTTGCTTAGGACTCTGTGATCTTGCGTGACTTTTTCTTTCACCAGTTTAGGGAAGTTTTCTGCCATTATTTCTTCAAATATGTTCTCTATCCCTTGCTCACATTTTTTCCCTTCTGGTACTTTTATGATGTGAACATTGGTATGTCTCATTGTCCCACAGCTCCCTTGAACTGTCTTCTTGTTTTTTAATTATTTTTTCTTTTTGGTTCTCTGATTGAGTGATTTTTTTCTACCCTCTCTTCTAATTCACTGATTCAATCTTCAGCTTCCCCTAATCTGCTATGTATTCTGTCCACTGTGTACTTTATTAATGCTATGTCATTCTTCATAGTTATTGTCTCTTTTCTCATGCTGTTGAGCATCTTTGCCATAATTATTCTGAACTCTATGTCTGGTAGATTTCTTATCTCCATTTCATTTAGCTCTTCTTTTACAGAATTCTCTTGTTCTTTCATTTGGGGTTTATTTATTTATTTATTTATTTATTTTTGTCTCCCCATTTTGGCTGCCTCTTTGAGTTTATGTCTACTAGTATATATTAGCTATGACTCCCAATATCTAGTTCTAGACAGTGTCAGATGCTGTTTCTGACTGGCCCTGAGTACCCTGTTTGGAGCTATCAGAAATCCACAGCTTTTGGCTCCCTCTGCTGGGGCTGGGTGTCTTTGGAAAGGACCAAGATGTACACCAAGGTCTCATTTTTGGTTTGTTTTTTTTTTGTGTTTTTTTTTTTTTAATTTCTTTATTGATTAAGGTATTACATATGTGTCCTTATTCCCCCATTATCCCCCACCTCCCATTCATGCCCCCACCCCCCTGTTGTCTGTGTCCATCGATTAGGCTTATATGCATTCATATAAGTCCTTTGGTTGATCTCTCCCCCTTACCCCCATTGTCCCCTACCTTCCCTGAGGTTTGATGTTCTGATTGATGTTTCTCTGTCTCTGGATCTATTTTTGTTCTTCAGTTTATGTTGTTCATTATATTCCACAAATGTGTGAGATCATGTGATATTTATCTTTCTCTGCCTGGCTTATTTCACTTAGCATAATGCTCTCCATCTCCATCCATGTTGTTGCAAATGGTAAGACCTCCTTCTTTTTTACCGCAGCGTAGTATTCTATTGTGTAGATATACCACAGTTTTTTAATCCACTCATCTGCTGATGGGAACTTAGGCTGTTTCCAAATCTTAGCTATGGTTAATTGTGCTGCTATGAACATAGGGGTGCATATATCATTTCTGATTCGTGTTTCTAGTTTCTTGGGATATATTCCTAGAAGTGGGATTACTGGGTCAAATGGAGTTCCATTTTTAGTTTTTTGAGGAAACTCCTTACTGTTTTCCACAGTGGCTGCACCAGTCTGCATTCCCACCAGCAGTGCATGAGGGTTCCTTTTTCTCCGCATCCTCGCCAGCACTTGTCATTTGTTGACTTGTTGATAATAGCCATTCTGACAGGTGTGAGATGGTACCACATTGTTGTTTTGATTTGCATCTCTCTGATGATTAGTGACTTTGAGCAGGTTTTCATATGTCTCTTAGCCTTCCTTCTGTCTTCTTTCAAAAAGTGTCTATTTAGATCAGTTGCCCATTTTTTGATTAGGTTGTTTATCTTCTTTTTGTTAAACTGCATGAGTTCCCTGTAAATGTTGGAGATTAAACCCTTATCGTTGATATCATTGGGCTTTCTTGTTGTTTTATTAATGGTTTTCTTTGCTGTGCAAAAGCTTTTTATTTTGATGTAGTCCCATTTGTTTATTTTCTCATTAGTTTCCATTGCCCTAGGAGCAGTATCAGTGAAGAAATTGTTTTGGCATATGTCAGAGATTTTTCTGCCTATGGATTCCTCTAGTATTTTTATGGTTTCCCATCGTATGTTTAAGTCCTTGATCCATTTTGAGTTTATTTTTGTGTATGGTGTAAGTTGGTGGTCTAGTTTCATTTTTTTGCATATATCTGTCCAATTTTCCCAACACCATTTATTGAAGAGACTGTCTTGACGCCATTGTATGTTCATGCCTCCTTTGTCAAATATTAATTGAGCATAGTGATTTGGGTTGATTTCTGGGTTCTCTATTCTATTCCATTGATCTATATGTCTGTTCTTGTGCCAATACCAGGCAGTTTTGAGAACAGTGGCTTTGTAATACAGCTTGAAATCTGGTATTAAGATCCCACCTACTTTGTTCTTCTTTCTTAGGATTGCTGTAGCTATTCAGGGTCTTTTTTATTCCAGATGACTTTTTGGAAAGTTCGTTCTAGGTCTGTGAAATATGCCGTTGGTATTTTAATGGGAAGTGCATTGAATTTATAGATTGATTTGGGTAGTATGGACATTTTGATGATGTTGATTCTACCAATCCATGAATATTGTATGTTCTTCCATCTGTTTATGTCTTCCTGTGCCACGCCAGCACAGCCAAAGGTTCGGTGAGCCTGAGGGAGGGCTGGTAAAGGATGAAGAAAAGACAGACAAAGAGAATAAGCTGGGTCTTCTGTGCCTGGCTGAGGCCACAGAACAGATCCAGACTGCAAGCTGATGGTTTATTTTATAGTCAGAGGTAATTTACAATGTTCTTGTAAATTTCACTTGTTTTGGCAGCACTTGCTGCACCTCCCACAGCCTATTAGCTACCCAGGAAAGATCTAGGAAGCAGTCACAAGATCAAGCTTAATTATGCTTAGAGGGCTGTGCCCTCCAAGCTGGGACTTGTTTGCGACTTTGCCAGCAGGTCAGTCCGAGGCTTAACCCTATAACCGCTCCCTACATCTTCTTCTATCTCTTTTTTCAGTGTCGTGTAGTTTTCCACATATATGTCTTTTACCTCCTTAGTTAAGTTTATTCCTAGGTATCTTAATTTTTTTGGTGCGATGATAAATGGGATTGCTTTTTTAGTCTCTCTTTCTGTAAGTTCACTATTGGTGTATAGAAATGCCATAGATTTCTTGGCATTAATTTTGTATCCTGCTACATTGCTGAATTCATTTATTAAGTCTAATAATTTTTTGATGGAGTCTTTAGGGTTTTCTATGTATAGTATCATGTCACCTGCAAATAAGGACAGTTTTACTTCTTCTTTTCCAAATTGGATGCCTTTTATTTATTCTTCCTGTCTGATTGCAATGGCCAGTACTTCCAGCACTATGTTGAACAGGAGTGGTGAGAGTGGGCATCCCTGTCTTGTTCCTGTTCTTAGGGGAAATGGTTTTAGTTTTTGCCCATTGAGTATGATGCTGGCTGTGGGTTTGTCATATATGGCTTTTATTATGTTGAGGTATGATCCTTCTATTCCCACCTTGCTGAGAGTTTTTATCAAGAAAGGGTGTTGGATTTTGTCAAATGCTTTTTATGCATCAATTGATATGACTATGTTATTTTTATCTTTCAATTTGTTTATGTGATGTATCACATTTATTGATTTGCAAATATTGTATCATATCATCCTTGCATCCCCGGGATAAATCCTATTTGGTCATGGTGTATGATCTTTCTGATGTACTGCTGGATCTAATTTGCTAGAATTTTGTTGAGGATTTTGGCATCTATGTTCATGAGGGATATTGGTCTGTAATTCTCTTTCATTGTGTTATCTTTATCTGGTTTTGGTATTAGGGTGATGCTGGCTTCATAGAAGGAGCTTGGAAGTGTTTCTTCCTCTTGAATTTTCTGGAATAGTCTGAGGAGGATAGGTTTTATTTCTTCCTTGAATGTTTGGTAAAACTCCCCTGTGAAGCCATCTGGCCCCGGGCTTTTGTTTGCTGGAAGCTTTTTGATGACAGCTTCAATTTCTTCCATAGTTATCAGCCTATTGAGATTTTTAGAATCTTTCTGAGTAAGTTTTGGAAGATTGTATTTTTCTAGGAATGTGTCCATTTCCTCCAGGTTGTCTAGTTTGTTAGAATAGAGTTGTTCATAGTATTTTTTAATAATCCTTTGTATTTCTGTGGGGTCGGTTGTTATTTCTCCTCTTTAATTTCTGATTTTGTTTATTTGGGTCCTCTCTCTTTACTTCTTGGTGAGCCTGGCTAGAGGTTCATCCATCTTGTTTATCCTTTCAAAGAACCAGCTCTTGGTTTCATTGATCTTTTGTGTGGTTTTTTTTGTTTGTTTGTTTATTTTTGTTTTTTTTGTTGGTCTCTATGTCATTCATTTCTGCTCTGATCTTTATTATTTCCTTCCTTCTACTCACTGTGGGCTTTTCTTGTTGTTCTCTTTCTAATTCTTTGAGTTGTTGAGTTAGATGATTTATTAACATTTTTTCTTATTTTTTGAGGTAGGCCTGTAGAGCTATAAACTTCCCTCTCAGGACTGCTTTCATTGTGTTCCATAGTATTTGCATTGTTATGTTTTTATTGTCATTAGTCTCCAGGATGTTTTTAATTTCTTCTTTGATCTCATTGATAACCCAATCATTGTTTAATAGCATGCTATTCAGCTTCCAAGTGTTTGAATTTTTTGGAATGTTTTTATTGTAGTTTATTTCTAATATTATGCCATTGTGGTCTGAGAAAATGCTTGATATGATTTCAATCTTTTTGAATTTTGGGAGACTTTGTTTGTGACCCAATATGTGGTCTATTTTTGAAAATGTCACATGTGCACTTGAGAAGTACGTATATTCTGTGGCTTTGTGGTGAAATGCTCTGAAGATGTCAATTAGGTCCATCTGATCTAGTGAATCATTTAGAATTGCTGTTTCTTTGCTGATTTTTTTGTCTAGAGGATTTATCCAGTGATGTCAGTGGTGTATTAAAGTCCCCTACTATAATTGTATTGTTGTCGATCTCTCCCTTGATATCTTCCAGGAGTTTTTTTTATGTATTTGGGTGCTCCTGCATTGGAACACCAATGTCTCTTTTCCTAGTCCCAGCTAGTAGAGTCCTTTTATTTATTTATTTTTATTATGTATAGATTTTGTGTGTATAGCTTAGTGGTTAGACAATCATATACTTTATATAGTGTTCCCCTCAATATTTCCAGTACCCAACTGGCACCATATATAGTTATCACAATATTATTGGCTATATATTAGTACCATGTGCTTTACTGACTTTCCTGTTACTATATTGTAACTATCAATTTGTGCTTCTCAGTTCCTTCACCTCTTTCTACCAGTGCCTGCCCCCAATCAAAAGAATATATGCTCCCCTATGTTCATTGCAAAATTATTTACAATAATAAAGCTATGGAAGCAACTCAGTACCCAGAATTGATGAGTGGATAAAAAAAAGCAGTGGAATATTGCTCAGCCATAAAAAGAATAAAATCTTACCATTTGAGACCTAGATAGTATTATGCTCAGTGAAATAAATTAGTCACAGAAAGACAATTACTATATGATTTCACTTATATCTGGAATCTAAAGAACAAAATAAGTAAGCAAACAAAATTTAAACAGACTCAAAGATACAGAGAAAGAACTGGTGGTTGCCAGAAGAAATTACTTTTTAACTTAGAAATGATGAAACAGGGGATACATTGCTTTATTGCAGTTCACTTTCTTATGCTTCACAATATTGCATTTTCATCGACAACAAGTCAAGACCCTCCACCAGCAAAATGATTATGACTCACTGAAGGCTTAGTTGATGGCTAGCATTTTTAGCAATAAAGTATTTTTTAATTAAGCTACACACATTGTGGTTATTTTTTTAGACATAATGCTATTGCACACTTAATAGGCTACAGTATAGTGTAAATACAACTTTTATATGCACAAGGCAGCCAAAAAAATCATATAATTCACTTTATTGCAATATTTACTTTATTGTGGTCATCTGAAACTAAACCACAATATCTCGGAGGTATGCCTATATTAAACAATATTGAAATTTAATTTCAATCTATTTCTAATAATAAAGAGCTAGGCTTTTTAACCAGTCCTCCTGCTAAAATTAACTAAAAATAATGAATAATTTTTTTTCTAATCTCCTTAAAATCATCAAAGAAATGACAAGGTAATAAATTACTAGACCAAGGTTTAGGAGACTGTAAAAAGCCATAAAGGCAAGAAAAGCCACCAAATCCTTTTGCCCTGAGGCCATATGCTAGGGGACTTGTATTACTATTTTGAAGACGTCACAGAATAAGAAGGATAGAAATCAAATCTCAGGGTCTACCAGGTTGAAAGGTTAATATTAGTCTTTTTTTTTTTTAAAATATATTTTATTGATTTTCTACAGAGAGGAAGAGAGAGGGATAGAGAGTTAGAAACATCGATGAGAGAGAAACATCGATCAGCCGCCTCTTGCACACCCCCTACTGGGGATGTGCCCGCAACCAAGGTACATGCCCTTGACCGGAATCGAACCTGGGACCCTTGAGTCCGCAGGCCAATGCTCTATCCACTGAGCCAAACCGGTATTGGCTAATATTAGTCTTTTAAAAAAATATATATTTTTATTTATTTTAGAGAGGAAAGGAGAGGTAGAGAGATATAGAAATTAATGATGAGAGAGTATCATTGATCAGCTGCCTCCTGTATGCCCCACACTGGGGATCGCACCCACAACCCCAATATGTGTCCTGACCAAGATTCAAACCAAGGTCTCCTCGTTCATAGGTCATTGCTCAACCACTGAGCCATGCCAGCTGGGTATTATAAGTCTTTTGTTAACCTAGGATCTCAAATGAAGAATCCTCAGAATAAAGATAAACATGAAGTAAAACAACCTGCCCCTACCCCTCAAAAAACAGTCCCAAGATTGAGGTATCTTAATGCTGAAGAGAGCAAAGGAGAAAAAAACACATACACATAGTCTGTTCCTGAGTAATTCTCCCCAGAGCCCAGCCACCTGATTTTAAATTACAAACTAAATTTAAACCTAGGAGTGGCTCAGAAAACGTCAAGCCATGGCTTTAATTTGAATTGGTTACAGAGAGGCAGCACCCCTAAATGCCTGGAAGAGGCAAATGCAGAATTGTCTGGAGAAGGGCTCCTTCACCCAACTCACAAGCATCACCAAAACTCCTGTCTCATGGACAATGAACAGTGTCAAAGTCAATGGTAACCAAGTTACAAGAAACTCAGTCATAATGAGAAAGGAAAAACAGCAAAAACAAAACAGCATTATCTAAACAGATCCTGAAAGAATCCAGATCCTGGAATAATTGGAGGCAAATTATAAAATGGCTATATTTAAAGAAATAAAGCTTTAAAATATATGAAGTAAACAGAAACTTGGGGGGTTGGGGAGGCGGGAAGGGGGGAAGTGACCTAGCAGATTTGAAGAACCAATTAGAACATCTAGAAATAAAAAATACAAAAACATAAATTGAAAACTCATATGATTTCACTCATATGTAAGATATAAAATTAAAAGCAACAAGTGAACGAACAAGACAAACAAGCAAAATCTCATAGACATAGAAAACAGTACAGTGGTTACCAGTAGGAAGAGGGTGGGAGGTAGTAAAGGGTAAACTGGGTCAAATATATGATGATGGAAGGATATTTGACTTTGGCTAGTAAACACACAATGCAATATACAGATGATATATTATAGAATTATGTACTTGAAACATATATAATTTTATTAACCAACTAGAGGCCCGGTGCACAAAATTTGTGCACTCGGGGGGAGAGGGGGTCCCTCAGCCCAGCCTGCACCCTCTCGCAGTCCAGGAGCCCTCAGGGAATGTCCAACTGATGGCTTAGGGCTGGCATCCTCAAACTACGGCCCGCGGGCCACATGCGGGTGTTTTTGCCGTTTTGTTTTCTTACTTCAAAATAAGATATGTGCAGTGTGCATAGGAATTTGTTCATAGTTTTTTCTAAACTATAGTCCGGCCCTCCAACGGTCTGAGGGACAGTGAACTGGCCCCCTGTTTAAAAAGTTTGAGGACACCTGGCTTAGGGCCTAAGCCAGCAGTAGCTAAGGAGGCGGGAGAGACTCCCGCCACCGCCACTGCACTCATCAGCCATGAGCCTGGCTCAGGGCTTCTGGCTGAGCGGCACTCCCCCTGTGGGAACACACTGACCACCAGGGGGCAGCTCCTGCATTGAGCGTCTGCCCCCTGGTGGTCAGTGCACATCATTCTGTCATTCAGTTGATTTGCATATTAGTCTTTTATTATATAGGATGTCACCCAAATAAATTTAATAAAATATTTTTAAACAATTAAATAAAAAATAAATAAAATACAAAAGAAACCCCTCAATAGATGTGTTTAAAAGAAGATTCAACAAAGCTGGAGAGAACTAAAATATAAAACAAAATAAATTATCCCAACTATAGCATAAATAGAAAAAAATGGGAAGCCTAAAGGGGTAATTAAAAGAAATGGAAGGTTGAAAAAGATCTACAAAAATCAATTGTCTTGTGATATATTGATAGCAAACATTTGGAAGGTAAGATTTTAAAAAATACTATCCTATATAATAAAAGGCCAGCCACCATAAGCTTAACGACCGGAACGACCAGAGACCAGAACCATCACAGCCCCTTGCTGGGCTGGCCCCGCCCCCAAGCAAGTGGTTAGGGGCAATCAGCAGGCAGGCAGAGTGGTGAGGGGGTGATCAGGTAGGCAGACCAGTGGTTTGAGGTGATCAGGTAGGCAGACGGCCCCTTGCAGGGCTGGCCCCGCCCCCCAGCAAGTAGTTATGGGTGATCAGGTAGGCAGACAAGCGGTTAGGGGTGATCAGGCAGGCAGGCAGAATGGTTAGGGGCGATCAGGCAGTCAGGCAGAGTTGTTAGGAGAGATCAGGCAGGCAGGGGAGCAGTTAGGGGCACCAGGCAGGCAGGCAGAGGGGTTAAGCCAGCAGGTAGACATCCCCAGAGGGGTCCCAGACTGTGAGAGGGCACAGGCCAGGCTGATGGACCGCCCCCCACAGTGCACAATTTCATGCACAGGGCCTCTAGTTTATAATAAATAGTATAAAAACAAAATACTGTCTAGGTTGTCCACTTTGTTGGCATGTAGTTGTTCATAGTATTTGTAATGTTTTTTCAACCTCTATGTCATTTATTTCCACTTTGTAGTACTATGATTTCCCCCCTCAGGACTGTTTTCACTGTGTCCCATAGATTTGGGGTTGTTGTGCGTCCACAGCTTGTGGCTCCCTCTGCTGAGGTTGGATGCATGTGGGAAGGACCGAGATGTGCATCAAGGTCTGCTTTTCCTCTCCCAGGGCCAAGAGGCAGGTCAGGCAAAGACTCAAAGCATTCAGAAATCCACCTCTGCCTGCAAGCTGATAGTCTCAATCACTTAATGAGCCTCAGGCTGTAGAGCTCCATTGGATATAAACTCCGCAGGGTGGGAGGTTTTCCAATGGGTGGGGAAATTTCTTCCCACCCAGGCAAAAGCTCATTGATGAGAAAGCTCTGAATGAAAAAGATGGTTTTTGCCTTTTGGGGGAATGACTCAGCACATGGATCCTGAAGGTTGTCCTCTCTGCTCTCTCCCCGCCTAGCTCACGCAGCTATAGTCCACTCTGCTCTCCCACTGCCAGAGCCCAAGGTAAGTGGCTACAAATTAAAGTCTGTTGGCCCTTTAAGGGGGTGTCTGCATATCTAGCCATCTGTCTCTGCCAGACAGAACCCCAGGTGCTTTTCACAGCCAGATGTTAGTGAGCACCTTTTCCAGTTCTGGTACTCTGGGCTGGGGAGCCTGGTTTGGGGTTTAGACCCCAGACTTCTCTGGGGGAACCCCCTGCAGCTGAGATATCTCTCCAGGACTTCACCTGCTGCCTGAGAAAGATGGGACCCTGACCAGCCCTCTCATGACTCCACACTTCCTACCAGGCTCAGTGCAGTCTCCTCTTTAAACCCTTGGTTATAAAGGTTCTCTCCAGCTAGTTTTCAGTTGATTATTCAAGATGATTTTTCTATATTTTAGTTTTAATTCCAGTTTGGTCCTGGCAGAATGTCAGTGTAGCTCCTACTTAATCTGCTGCCATCTTCCCTCCTTCTCCTCTCTCATCTTTAGATGGGAGGATGTTAGTTGACATTAGTCACAAACAACCATGAACTTGATTACATTTTGGATTATATTCAAACAAGAACAATATCCAGCCCCTTTGGTTATTTTGGGATATTTGCCTACTGTAGAACTACTTACCATAGCTATACATCACACTATCTAGAATTACACACACACACACCAGAAATTCACAGACAATACATATAGTGACCATGGCTAACAGAGAGGAAGAGAGAAGCAGCCTGTATAAGGGGAGAAGCATAGAAGAAACAATAGACTGGCACAGCTTTCCTACATTGACATTATCCATATGTATCATCATTAATTACAATGATCATCTACAGTGAGCACACTGCTTGATCCTACACCCATATTTTAAATTTTTAGCACATGTTTTCTCCTTAATTTTCTCCCAGGCTTTTAATAAACTGCAGTGAAAGATAAGAGAGGTCTCCATTACGTGGTCTTTTGGCCTGTCCCTGCTCCCAGCTATCTTAAACTACACTCAACACTTTCAAAAACAACAGTACATTTTATCACGACCAACAAGATAGCTGGCTCTCTCCTCTTAATCCATTGCTATTTCTTTTGCAGAAGAGCAAGGCACAGGAATGCTAGAACAGAGTCCAGACCTTATCTGAACACAAGTGGAATATCTGGGACACAATCCCATTTTATTTTTCCAATATGCAAGAGGAATGCATATTCTTGCTATGACCTTAAAAGCTAAATGTATTCTCTTCCAGAGAGATATAAAATCACATTTTTAAGGAAAAAAACCACCTGTTCACTTCATTGCCTTTTCTGCTTCACATATTCCTCCAAATAACACAGATTGGGCATCCTATAAAGCCTTATTACCAAGGTAACTTCCTCACTTTACATATAGTATCTCAACTTTGTTATCCACCATTCAAATTTTATTGATTCCCTACTTGTCCGCTACCTTAAACTATTTTCTTTACAATTTCCTATAAATCGCCTTACTCGATGGGCATGGTCAGGTTATTGTTAAGAGCTCCCTCTTCTCTGAAACCCTCTCCTTTGGCTTCTATGCCTTCTCTCCTTGTTTCTGTCCTACCACTCTGATAATCCCTTTTCTGTATTCTTTGTAGATTTCCTCCTCAACCTGTCCCTAAAATGTACATGTTCTTCATAGCTCCATCCCACAGTCCTTCACTCCTCTCATTCTTTATACTTTTCAGAATGCCTCCATACAAATTCATTGTTTCACTTACCACTCACTCAAAGACTACTCCTAAATCTCCTCCAGCAAAGCTCTCCCCATTCTGGAGTCCAGACTTATGCATTATTATACCTACTAGAAACACCATTAAGATGTTCCCCAGATACCTTGTACTCAATTGGACTGTCTTTGCTTGGGATAACATAACAAAATAATACAGAAAGGATGGCTTAAAAATAGAAATTTAATATGACAATGGAAAGAAATGGGTGGGGAGTACCCAATAGAGTACACAGATGTCAAATTATAATCTTGTACATCTGAAAGTTATATGGTGTGTGAAGTAAAGCTGAGGTAGGGGTGTAGAAAGTTGGCAAGTCCAAGGATATTATTTAAGGTAAGATCTAAAGGATATTTGTGCAGTTATTAAAAAGAAGAAATTTAATTAAAAATTTAATAGGTAATATTACTGATAATTTACTTTGTGCCCATATTTTATTAGCATTTTATATGTACTAGTTCATTAAGTCTCATTCTCTGCAAAGTAGATACTATTCATATTCTTATTTACAGATGAGAAAATAGATGCAGAGAACTTAGAAGGTGGCCTCCCAGTTACCAGTTAGGCATAGACTATTGGAATTGACTGCTAACTAGTTTTTCTGCATTCTCTTAGTTATCTGTCTAATCCTTTTCATACATACCTATGGGAGTAATCTTTGCTAGTTGTCATCATCACATTTCTTTGGTCAAAAGTCTTCAGTGGCCCAGCAAGTGTGGCCCAGTGGTTGAGCATCAACCCATGAACCAGGGGGTCATGGTTTGATTCCTGGTCAGGACATGTGCCCAGGTTATGGTAGGGGGTGTGCAGGAGGCAGCCAGTCAATGATTCTCTCTCATCACTGATGTTTCTATCTCTCTCTCTCCATCCCTCTCTTTGAAATAATAATAAAATAAAATAAACACATTTTAAAAAAAGGTTAAAAAAGTCTTCAGTGGCTCCTCATGCTTTCGGACAACATTCAATTCCTTGGCATTGCCTAAAATGCCCTTCATGATATAGCCCCTGCTTAACTCTCCAGGCCCCACTGGGAGAGGCAGTTCACTGTAAGCATTAAGTGTCTCTGCACTTTACTTGCTGAGGGCACCAGACTGCAAGACTCATTCATCTTCTAACACTGAGCATTCCCTTTACCTGGCCTCATAGATTTCTAACTAGATCAAGGTGCCACAGCAAGACTACTGTGTAACTACTTGGTCTATCAGAGAGAGGGACTGGATAATGGGTTGTTTGCTTAAAAAGTATTGTACCCTTGGCTTTGGGTTCCTTAGCTACAATGCAAATCCACTGAATGTGGAGCAATATCTGGGTCCATTACATTACGCATGTGGGACTTTGGGAAGAAGGGAACTAATGAAAATATGCTGATGCTCTTGCTGCTTGCTATACCATCCTATATAATAAAAGCCTAATATGCAAATTGTTTGACCAGGAGTACGACTGAAAGTTTTCCCACTATGACGTGCACTGACCACCAGGGGGCAGTGCAGAATATGGTGGGTGTTGGCAACACAGCACTGGCAGCGGGTGGCAGTAGGGGTGCTGCCAGCCACCATGGGCCCTAATGAGAGTGGGACCACAGTGGGATGGTGGGGCAGGTGAGTGGGCAACGCCAGGACAAAGCAGGTGCGAGTGGGGGCCTGATCGCTCCACTGATCACCCCACAGATGGTGACCAGCAGCAGCAGCAGAAGGCGGGGCTGCCACCCGGCTCCCAGGAGCTGAGGGAGCCAGGCAGGCGCCCGGCCCTGAACAATTGCCCCACAGAGAGCAACCAACAGCCTGCATGCACTGATCACCCTATCAGGGCCAGGCCAAGGGCTAGAATGGAGAACTGGGGGTGGATGGTGGTGACCAACCTCCCGTGGCACCCTGGTAGAGGACTGCGACCTCTCACTGGCTACCTGGGGGTGAGGGTGATGGGAACGGAGGTGCAGTGAAAATGCGGGGTGTCCGCTGAGCTCACTCTCACTCCCCCTGCTATCCTCCCCCGGAATGCCAAGGCTCACATGCCAGGGAAGTCCCTGTGCTCAGGTGCCAGGCACCTGCGAGGAGCCTGCCCTGCACCCACACAGACTCTTCTGGGTGAGCCAGACTGCAGCCTCTAGGACTGCAGAGGCCGGTCAGGCTCCCCATGGATTCACGCAGGAGCTGGTCTGCGAAGCTAGCTGGGAGAGAGAGCGCTACCTGCCTGGGTTCCATGTGGTGCTGCTGGGCAGTGTCCGGTCACACTCACTGCATTTCCACGTGGGGACTCAGGCGCCATGACTCAGGTGGAGGGGGTCTCATGGGAGTCCGGAGGCCCAGGTGCTGCCCAGGGTCCAGAGGTCAGCTGGGACCTGCCCTTCCATGCCAGATTCTCATGCTTTGATTACTGGCCAGCCCTAGGAACCACACCTGTGCACAAATTTCATGCACCAGGCCTCTAGTTAATAATAAAGTCCTTTGTCTCTGATCTAGGAGTCTCATGTCTGCCAGCATCCATAATATTGTGCCACAATAACTTATTAGTTTGAAAATAGGGAGAAATTCCATACCCTTCTCAGTTTTTAATAGCCCCATCTCCTCCTATCTCTTGTTCTATTTCTCATCCTATGGTCTAGTTGTACTGAACAGTTTCTTGTTCCTGTGCCTTTAAAAATACTCATCTTTCCTATCAAAATCTTATTTCCTTTGTTTTCAATAGCTGAAAGTACTTCTCTTCCAAAATGCCTTCCAGATTGTTAGTGTGATTTTGATGCCCTCTGTTGCTTTTCCCATAACACCATGTGCACACCTCGTGGATTATTTCATTCCTGCAGCTTCTCCACCAGACAGAAAGCTTCTTGAAGGTAGGGGTCATTTTTTATATGTCTTTGTATGCTTGGCGTCTAGAGACTTTGTATCCTGCAATGGTTGGCACGGAAATGTTCAATAAATATTATATTATTGAATGAATGACTAGACCCTAATAGGTTTGATTCCTTTCGAAGGATGAGCTTAGAAATAGATTATCCTCTGTCTCCCTCTTTGTCCTCCAGATATTTTCTCTTTTTATCTGCCCATCTCTCTCTATTTTTCCTATTCTAAGATACACCCTACTCTGTGTGCTTAGCTAGATGCAAATAGACTTAAGTGAGGCAGAAGGATGACTGCACAGCACTGAGGTGGATTCCATGCACCATATGGGAAAATTAATCTCACCATATATAATCAGTGTATAAAGAGAGAGACTAAACTTCCTTCCCTCTCCCAAACTTCCTGAGAAATTGCAAAGAATGGATTAAGTAGCAGGGATGAGGTAGTATTTATATTATTTTAATATTTTAAAATGTACACACATGCCCAGAGCCCCCTGGTGATAAAGAATGGACTATGTAAAAGAAAATTGCCTAGCTCAGCTGGCGTGGCTCAGTGGTTGAATGTTGACCTATGAACCAGGAGGCCACAGTTCAATTCCCGGTCAGGGCATATGCCCAGGTTGCGGGCTTGATCCCCAGTGTGGAGCGTGCAGGAAGCAGCTGATCAATGAGTCTCTGATCATTGATGTTTCTATCTCTCTCTCCCTCTCCCTTCCTCTCTGAAATCAATAAAAATATATTTTAAAAACATTACCTAAGACTCTGGCTGACTTCAGACAAATTTTCTACTGCTGCAGTGGAAAGTTCAGCTTTAAATGAGACCTCTTTTCCATCTACAGAATCACCATCAACCCTGAAGGTATATCCTGACATGTGTTAGTTAAATAAATGCTTGTGCTAATAACTAATGATCATGGTAGGAATGAGTAACCCCACAGAGGTTGTATTAAAAAGAAACATTTTCATAGGGAAAGTAGCAATTTCTTTCCTAGGGAAAGTATGTGCCCTCTCCTACTTCCTTAATTACTGTCCAGATTCTGACTAAGTGTACTAAATGACTAAGTGGCTAGGACTTCATACTAGTGGACTTTGTGAGCCAGTTATTGAGCGATTCCCTCTCAGCTCCTTTCTCCTCCTTCCATATTCAGCATTGTAATTCTGGCACTGACTGCAGACTCCAGTTCCTTCCAGGTTTGCCTCTTCCCAATGGAGCTGATAGAAAAAGAGGGTCTTGCTTCTTGTCCATAGACATTGCTGTCAGGGTCATGCAGCCTCACTTCTTCATAATTTTCAAGAACCTCACTCTTCTCCCATCAATGGCAGAGAGCCCATCCCCTTGGGGCAGCATCTTCCCAGAGCTGCTTCTGCTCTCTTTCCCTCTCAGTTCTACATGCTAACAGCACTCGTGGCAGACTCTCCACTTTCCTTCTAGTCGGGTCATCATGCTGCCTTTTCTTTCACTCTCCCGCTTTTATAGCACCCTGTGGGATTACAGCTCTGTCCATTTTTAGGACAATTGTTAAAGTAGCAACTGAGATGAGTCCAAAAACTAGCAGCCAAGACATAAATATTTGTGCATATGTGCTTAAAAATAACCCATCTGGAATGAGATAATAGGAAAACTCCAGATAGAACACCATTTGTCCTGGTATGAGGTCATAAGTGGCTTTACTGCTGGGTGCACTTTTCCCCATTTGTACCATAAATGTTTAAAAGCAAAAATAATCTCCTCTATTTCTTAATCTATGTTCCCTCCAAAACATACTAAGGAATTAATTTTCTTTTTGTTCAGTGTCCAGTATTACTTTTTCCATTTTAAAGAGGAATTAATTAAGGTGATTGCAGTTTAAGTAATATCTCATAATTTTCAGCTCAACTAAAAGCTTAAAGCTTCATTAATTTCTTAAAGAGATTATGCAGCCTTGGAGGGAGGAGGAGGGGAGAATAAGAAGGAAAAGCAGCAGGAGTAACTGCCACTGCTGCCACCCCCACCTCCATGGCTGCAGTCTCTTATCACACAGTTCCCCACCTTGCTTTGTGCCCCTCCAGGTCACCGCCCTTCTGTGTTCTAGAAATATTCAGGAAACTGGATGAACAACCTCAAGAAAGCTGATCAGCAGCCTGGTTGCTGCTCCGAGTCATCTGCAAAATCTATCCTAGGGCTCTTATCAATTTTTCCAGGGTAAGTGACTTGAATAAAGATGTCAATAATCTTCTAAGTGAACTGAAATGGCATGTTGGTAGCAATGCTAGCTAAACTTTTCATGGGAAAATCAAAGTCCAAAAAGATTTCAATAAGCAGACCAATGGGGTTAATTAGGATATTTCAATCCAAACTACTGTAGAAGATAAGGGAAGGTTAGCACAAGTGATAGAGATGAGGTAGTTTTATTGATTGAAGATTCAGTATCAATCATTCATATGACTGGTTATTTATATGATCACACAGGATCTCCTGACGCCCTTTACTGAGTCCTATTACAATGCTCATCACACTACTCCATTTTAAGCTCTCTGAGGGACGAGACAGTGTCTTTTTTCTTTTCTTCCTTCCTTTCCTTTCCTTCCTTTTCTTTTCCCCTTCCCCTTCTCTCTTTCTTAGAATATAACCCATTGTGGGAGCTTAATGCCAACTATCAAAATGAAGTAGACTATACCTTTTAACTATAAAACTCAATACCATTTATACTATACCAAAATGAAATTATTTGAAGACTGTAGTACTATTTCTGTTGGATTAAGGTAAAGTTATATGGGATGGAGCAGTAATTAAAGGATGAGTGCTTGGGAATTAGACTGCCTCGGTGCTGGTCCTGCTTCTGCCACTTACTAGGCGAACAATCATGACCAAGTTCCTTAGGCCTTTCTATACTTCAGTTTCCATATCTGTAATAAGCACCTACTTCATAGGGCTATTGTGAGAATTAAATGAGGTTATATACATAAAGTACTTAAATAGATCTAAGTACTCAATATTATTTAATTATATCAGTAGTAGTAGTATTAAAATGATGATAATTAGTAGTAGTATTAAAATGACAACAACTCTAAAATTGAAGTTATAAGAGTGACAGACTAGAAGACAATATTCATAACATAAAATAGACAAATAATTAGCATACAGAATATATAAAGAACTTCAAAATTCAATTTCAGAAAATAACATTAAAATGAGGAAAAGAAATAAAATGCTATTAATTGCAGTAGAAACTCATTAATAATTTGAAAAATGCAAAGTGAAATCCATGAAATAACATTTCCTCCTTACTGAGTTGGCAGACATTTCAGTCTGATGATATCAAATGTTGAGTATCTAGAGTGATGAGAACTGTCCTGCACAGGTACTGAAAGTGTAATTGGCACAAACACGTTGGGACAATTTGGCAATATTTATTAAAACTGGGCATGTGAATATCCAAGAATCTGGTGGTTTTCACATCAGGGTCACTCGAGGGGTTCACAAACATACAGAGTTTTACTGGACTGACCTAAGAGTCGGCCTGTGTTCACAAAGCATCCACATCCATCCCAAATCTGACTTCAGTGCATTGCTCCTGAGTTCCAAACCTTTGGTAACCAAACAACATAGAAACCTCCTTTAATCATTACTGAAAGAACCATAAAGCCTTTGGTCTTCTAGTCTTTCCTGTATTACATTTCTGTTAAGAGTGAAGCTTTGTGTTAAAATGGAATGTTCAGTTACATGGTAGAGGGTGGTGAAAGTGATAACAATGTTCAATTAACCATTTTGCCTCTATTATTTTCAGACTAATGTTAAAAATCAAAACTCTATTGTGGAGGAAGGAAAGAGTACATGAGAATAAAGAGGAGGAAAAATATTTTTAATACGCTATGACTTTTTTCATGTCTGTAGGTGTAGGTAATTCTGGTATGTTATCCTCAATATTTATGCCTAAAATGTATTATTAGCTGGAAAGAAAAGCACCTTGAATAATCAGAGGAGTTTATGTTAGTGATACTAGTTTTTTAAATGCACCCGGAATGTTTTTCTGGAATTACCAAACTGCCCAAAGTAAGTTGGATAAAAATCCACAAATAAAACATGTTCATAATTTCTTTCTGATCTGGGGAGTGTTCTTCAATAAAGAAGTTAAAAAACACATTATAAAACCATATTATTAAACATCTATTACAATTGAAGTTAATGTTAATTTAATTATATTTATGAAACACTTAATGGTTTCTACTTCCATTAATAAAATAAAATAAAATAAAATAAAATTATATCCTTGTTTCTAGACCAGAGTTTTAGCACTAGGTAGCAATCTCTTTCTTTCTTTCTTTTTTAATTCTTACTCAAGGATATGTTTTGTTTGCTTGCTTGTTTTAGAGAGAGGAAGGGGGAGAGAGAGACAGAGAGAGAAACATCGATGTGAGAGAGAAACCTTGACCGGTTGTCTCCTGCACTCACTCTGACAGGGAATTGAATTTGAAACCTTTTGGTGAATGGGATGATGTTCCAATCAACTGAGCCACCCAGCCAGGGCTCATTCACTTTCTTTAAATACCAGAAAAGTTTCATCCTCAGGTCTATAAACTAATGGCATTATTTATACTTGGTTTAATTTAATTATTCCCCATAGCAGAAAA
The DNA here is from genome assembly GCF_027574615.1 of Eptesicus fuscus. Taxonomy (NCBI): domain Eukaryota; kingdom Metazoa; phylum Chordata; class Mammalia; order Chiroptera; family Vespertilionidae; genus Eptesicus; species Eptesicus fuscus. Next base: position 84,000,053 of record NC_072481.1, read on the forward strand.
CCAACAATCAATATATGCACACCAACACATGCCAAAGAAATACCAGGCCTTTTAAATTACATATCTCACTTCAAAAATAACTTATAATTATAGCTAATAGTACACTACATTATTATAAATTAATGAGAAACATCTCAATTAATTTTTTGTTTGCATAACTTATTATAAAGTGAATAAATTAATTATATCTACATCATTTAAATCACTACAATATGCATTCTTCAATTTACTTCTCTATAGTTCTAGTAGTTTTTAATATTTATTCAATATTAAATTCAACTTAAATTTAAGAAATACTTAATGAGATTTTTGACTCATATTGCCATTTATTTGAATTAAAAATGAAGATAAGCTGTGTCAGATTTAATATGGATATTAATTTTGTCAATTTAGGGAGGATAATTTTATAAATTAAAAGAGATAAATCTGCAGCTTCAATGTTTTCATAAAAATGTTTTCATTAAAACATAGTAAAATAGATATTTTTATCAATAATAAAATTAACAATGTTTCTATTTTTCAGCTATCACAGACCCTATTGGTGTCTCACTGCATATCCCAAATGGCCCACCTTTGACTTCATGGCACCTTCTAGTCTTAAGCAAGTCTTTCTGCTTCTTCACTTGAGAAGGGCTCTCTCTGGACGCAGCCATGTACAGGAGCAGGCAATGAAAGTGCATGCATTCTCAACTTTCCTGTCCTTTGCTGGGACAGTTCTAAGTATCATTCTACATGATACTTAGAGGTCCCCATTAAGATACAGTTTGTGAGTCCAACTCTCATGTAAACTTCTTGAACCTAAGGCCTACTTCATCTTAGAGTTTGCTTTTGGGAGAATCCAAATTAAGACACTAACCCTATCTACAGGTGCTTCAGTGAAAGAGCAACAAGTATAACCAACAGTTATTTGGTAAATCTAGGTGCATCTTCCAGAACTTCAGACTTAAGAACTCTCCTAATTGGGAAACAGATCTTTTTCATGTCATATGGTTTCAACTTTTACCCATTTGAAGAATTTAATAGCATTTTTAGCAGAGAGAACACTAAATATAATTTTTATGATAAATTACTAAGTGGTGTTTGGCATATAATTTGGATGGAATTGAAAGAGTTGGATGAAATTGTAATAACAAATACCTTTCATCCCATTTGTTTACTACCATAAATAAATTTTCTCAGCAGTTGCCTCTATTAAAAAGGTGGGGGACAGGAACAAATCAATGCAGAAATCTACACTGAGTGGCCAGATTATTATGATCTCTGAACGCATAATAATCTGGTCACTCAGTGTACTTCTCTTGAGTACTTCATTTATTTGATATCAAAGATACTATAAATTGTGCGCCTGATCAGTTTTCCCCTTTGCACTGGCTGATAGAAAGCTCAGGACAAATAGGTGGTTGATCTCCAGCAAAAGTCTAGAATACTTTTGGTACCCATTTGAGATACAAATACGCTGAGTGGCCAGGTTATTATGCGTTCAGTTCAGAGATCATAATAATCTGGCCACTCAGTGTATACTGTTCTAGTATTAAACCATTCATCAATGGATACATGAGCTAATTAAGAGAGAAGCACCATTCATATAATTTCAAAAGAAACATTTTCAATGACATTTTATTTTTCTGCTTAATACATTACAAAATAATATAATTATTTTATAATAGTTTTGTTGTCTTGATCAGTTGTGTAACAATAACAATTGCAACAACTCAATCCAGATTTGTCAGAGGGGTTTAATAGGGTGGTCAGTAAAGGGACTTTCTGGCATGAAAATAATTACATGAAGATAAAATTCTGTGGGAGAATTGGAATGGAAAGAACAAAAAGGAAAAATATGAAATTTCCATAGGAAATTATTCATGCATTTTCTAATAAATTATTAAATCAAATCGTAATGGTATTTTGCCAGGGTCTTTCTCAGCATCTACAAGGGTTCAGGAATCTGGAAAAGGGGCTGTGCATAAATGGATTAAAGAGACTAGAGAAGAAATGTGAATTTAGAAGGCATTTTGGGGTGCCAGATGGAGACTTAGTTCTAGTGACTAAGCTCCTGGAGTCTTCACAGGGCAAAACACATTTTGCCCTCTAGCAAAGCAGATATACATATCAAAGGTAAAGCCAGGTAAACAATAAAGGACCATCAGGTTGGGGGAAACTGCCCTCAGCTGTCTGGCAGCAGGCAATAATAATGCAAATCTTCAGCCCTGCCGAAGCTGTCCATCAGCCTTCTGATGAACTTCTCGCATTTATTATGCTAACTACTGGAATTTGCTTCCAGCAGTATTTCTATTCCTTTAGATACACTTAAAAGTATAATCATTTTGTTTTAGTGTCAATATTTACAAAATACCACTTTATCTTTTAGAACTTATTTAATCCATATTTTAAATTGTTAAATGTCTATGTTCAACTGTGTGAGGGAGACACAGTTTTTCCAGATTCTTTTAAGGGTTATACAGAAATAAATTTGATGACTTATAAGTTGAATTGTGTCCACCAAAACCTCAGATTGTGACCTTATTTGGTGATAAAGCCTTTATAGAGGCTTTACGTAATCAAGTTAAAATGAGGCCTTTAGGGTGGGCTCAAGAAGTGTCCTTAAGAAAAGAGAAATTTGGGCACAGAGACAAGACGGAGGTAAGATGATATAAAGAGATATAGGGAGAAAATGGCTATCTACAAGTCAAGGAGACAGACCTGGAACAAACTCTTCTTCACAGTCCTCAAAAGGAACCATCCCTGCAAACATCCTGATCCAGACTTCTAGCCTCCAGAACTGTGAGAAATAAATTTCTGTTGGTTAAGTGCACAAGTCTGTGATACTTTCTTTTGGCATCTAGAGCAAGCTAACACAAAGGCCATTCTCCTTGGAAAACTCTCACATGATTCATTGCCTCATTCTTTGCATGGGGGCAATTAAGTAAAATGTAGTATTCCAGGCACTCCCTGTTGAGTGCTAGGGATGGGTTCCTGGAAATGGGAAACAATTCCAGGTCTTACTGATATAATCCCTTTGTAGACATGCTCCTGGCATCCCAATTAGCAAATGGTCTTCCCCGCTATTTTCAAATGCCTTCAAGTAATTCATGCATGACTTGGGCTATAGTTTCCTTTAGCTTTTTTCCATGCAATTTTTGACAGTCCTTGAGGCCACAGTGATACTTTTGACACATATCATAATGTTTAAGGACTTCTACCAGCTCCTAAATTGCAGGCTAATTTTTATCTTCTACTGTATTCTTAAATGTGCCCCTTTTCCACATCTATAAAACTTGGATTTTAAAATCCAGCATGATTCTCTTCCTTTGTTTCATTGCAGCAAGTCCAGGTCTATTTCCTCATATATTGGAGGCAAAATTGGAAGACTCTAAAATAAATGACAGAATAAAAAAAAAAAAATACATGGATTGAAGTGATTAATGCCAGAATGGATAGACACAGGTAAGTGATAAAGTGAGAGTAGTGAAAGACCAATTGTGAATCTATGTTGGGGATATATAAAAAGTATTATTATAGAAATTTAAACTTCAAATTGGCTATATATATTTTAAATTCTTATAATAAAATGTTGGCAAAAATGGAAAACTAAATTGAAGAGTTTGCAACATAAACAGCACAGATTGCAGAACACATCTAACTCAGGTGACCAAGATCAAAGCCAACTATAAGTCATACTAGAGGACAGTGAATGAAAATTCATGTACTGTAGGGGGGGGTCCTTCAGCCCAGCCTTCCCCCTCTCACAGTCTGGGAGCCCTCAGGGGCGGGAGACGACCTGGTGATCAGGGGAAGGCAACGCCCCCATCACACCTCTGCTGCTGCCACTGCTGGCAGTGCAAGCCTCAGCCGTCCCTGGTTACCTGAGCCTTGGGTGGCCCTGGGCAGCTGGACAGCCACCATCTGAGGCTTTCCTGTACTTCATGCCCACCCTGAGCGGCTGGGCAGCCATCATTGGTGGCTTTCCTGTGCCTTGGGCCAGCCCTGGGCGGCTGGGCGGCTGAGGGGAATGGGGGAGTCCAGAGGCAGGCGCCCTGGCGGGGCTGAGGGGACTGGGCGCTGCCATCTTGTGGCTGTGGGCACTGCCATCTTTGAGGGCGTGGCAATCAATTAGCATATTCCTTCTTTATTGGCTGTGGGTGCTGCCATCTTTGTGAGGGTGCAATGGTCAATTAGCATATTCCCTCTTTATTAGATAGGATTGCTAGCATGTGTCCTTGATATGGTATAATGAGTATGGCACTTTAACTCTGTGGTTTTCTTCCCACCTCAGTCTAATCATGAAAAAAAAAGAAAATCAGACAAATCCCAATGAAGGGACCTTAAAATTCTCAAAGTCATCAAAAACAAGAAAAGTCTGAGAAACCTTCACAGCTAACAGGACCCTAAGGAGACATGGTGACCAAATACAATGTGGTATCATGGATGGGATCCTGGTACACAAAGAAATATTGGGCAAAACTAAGAAAATCTGAATGAAATCTGATCTTCATTAATAATAATGTATCAATACTGACTCATTATTTTTAACATATACCATATTACTGTAAAATGTTAATAATAGATGTTAACAATAGGGTGTAGAACACATGGGAACTCTGTTTTATCTTCATGATATTTCTGTAATTCTAAAACTGTTCTATAATATATTTATTTAAAAAACACATAGCCCAACCAGTGTGGCTCCATGGTTGAGTGTTGACCCATGAACCAGGAGGTTATAGTTCATTTCCCAATCAGGGCACATGCCAGGGTTTTGGGCTTGATACCCAGCAGGGGGTTTGGACGAGGCAGCCAATAGATGATTCTCTCTCATCATTGATGTTTCTATCTCTCTCTCCCTCTCCCTTCCTCTCTCTGAAATCAATAAAAACATTTAAAAAAACAACATAGCAAATAATTACCTTAAGTAATTAAAGTTACTTTACAATTACATGGCAGGTGCTGATACAGGTATAATCCTCTAAATGTAGTTGTACCTTCATTATCTGTGTGTCGCTATGAAATAAATGATTTTATTTTCAACTAGAGGTCTAGTGCATGGATTCACAATCCAGGACCCCTCGGGGGATGTCAGAGAGTCGGTTTTGGCCTGATCCCCACAGGCCAGGCCAAGGGACCTCACCAGTGCACAAATCTGTGCATGGGGCCTCTAGTATGCTTATATGATCTTTGGTTAATCTCTTCCTGCCCTCCCCCCATCCCCTTCCCTCTGAGATTCATCTCTCTGTTTCATGTTTCCATGCCTGTGGTTTCTACTCCTGCATTGAGTGTCAGCCCCCTGATGGTCAGTGTGTGTCATAGCTAACCAGACGGTTGGGGCAGTTGGCCGGTTGGCCGGTCACTTAAGCTTTTATATATAGAGATGTTGATCACTGTAGTACAAACTAAAATCAAGGCCAAGGCATAAGAGTTATGTGTGGAATTAAATTATCTGGTCAGTTCAATTGATATAATCAAAGTTTGTGGGTTTGGAGTGAGGTTCTTTGAGGATGAACATGCAAAATGGTTCAGTAGAATGATGTCGTACAAACAAATTAGAATGAAACTGATATCATTTTCCCAGATTTGAATTGTTAATATGTTATATGGATGCAAACAGAATATTTTTATTCAACTTATTTTAATAGGCATGTACAAGAATTTAAAGTGTATTAATGTATTAACTTTAATGCTTTTGCTAAGACACCATCAGTGTTGTATTTTAAAGCTACAAAAATAGCTACAGAAAGAATGTCCTTCAAGGAGTCAGTTTCCTTGTCCTTTCCCTCTTTGGGCCCTCTGCTGGTCGCTTCACAACCTGGCATGGAGGCCTTTCTGTCCCCCAGAATCTCATGCTGTTTGCTCACTGGGCCTTCTCCCTCAGCTGTTTGACTCTTGCTTTTTCTTTAAGGTTTTAGTTGGCCAAAACAAATTTCCAGTTCCAAAGTTTTACGGGTTTTAAAAATGACATTTTACATTTACACTAAAAATTGCAAAGTATTTCTACATTAGGAATCTCATTTGTCACAAAAAAATCTTAAGAAATACACCTTTCTTAGCTAAAGAAAGCAGGATATCAAGGGTAAGCTGAAGGGCAACCGTGACTCCTGATATTGGTTGTTTTTCTTCATCTTGACTGCACAGCATCGGATTATTCTTGTAGCATTTGGAGAATTCTTTATCTTATGAGGCAGGCATACACATTCCCAGCCTCTATTTCAGCTGCGACATAGGCACATGGGCCAGGACCTACCTATGAGACAGCTCTGGCCCCGGCTTGAACCAGAAATTAGAGGAATAAAAGAGCAGGATCCATTCTAGAGCAGAGAAAGGGCAGCTACATTGAAAGTTTCAGAAGGCAGCAACAAGAGCAACTCATCTGGCCCAACTACCCTGGTGCTGGGAGCATAAGACCCAACATTTAGTGCCCAGCAGTGGAGTGCTTGCCAGACACTTTTGCAAGACAAGTTGGGGCACTGTTTCCTGTTGTGCAGCCTCCAGATATAGTAACCTTCTGGGAGATTATCTGAGCTACTCATACTCCATCTCCCCATGGCACCTTTTAAAAAATGTATTAAAGTATAGTTGACATTCAAATATTTAAAGTATATAATTTGATAATTTTAGATATGCATATACACATGCAAAACTATCACCACAGTCACATTAGTTACCATATCCATAATTTCCATGAGATTTTTATGCTCCAAACCCCTTATTCTCACTCTCTCTCCCCGGAAACAACTGATCTGTTTTCTGTCATTATAGATTAGTCTGCATTTTCCAGAAATCTATACTAATAAAAAGGCAATATGCTAATTAGATCAGACATCTTCTGGACATCCATCTGGATGTCCTTCCAGACAAAGCCCGGTGGCAGGGGCCGAGGCAGGGACGGTTAGGAGCGATCAGGATGGCAGGGGAGGGCAGTTGGGGTCGACCAGGCCAGCAGGGGAGCAGTTAGGGGTGATTAGGCTGGCAGGCAGAGGTGGTTAGGGGTGATCAGGCTGGCAGGCAGAGGTGGTTAGGGGCTATCAGGCAGGCAGGTGAACAGTTAGGAGCCAGCAGTCCCAGATTGTGAGAGGGATGTCTGATTGGATTGGGCCTAAACTGGCTGTTGGACATCCCCCAAGGGGTCCCAGGTTGGAGAGGGTGCAGACCAGGCTGAGGGACCACCCCCCATGCACGAATTTCATGCACTGGGCCTCTAGTTTTTCTATAAATAGAATCACACAAAGTATACATTTTGTCTAGTTGTTTTTTTTTTCACCCAGTATAATTACTTTGAAATTCAGCTTTTTGCAAGTATCAATAATTAATTTCTTTTTATTGCTAGGTAGTATTCCAGGATATAGCTAGACCACAATTTATCTACTCATCTACTGATGGGCATTTGGGTTGTTTCCAGATTTTGGCTATTACAAATAAAGCTGCTATGAAGATCCATGTATAAGTCTTTGTATGCATATATACTTTCATTTCTTCTGAGCAAACACCTAGGGTGGCATGGCTGCATAGTATGGTAGGTTATGTTTAACTCAAGAAACTGCCAAGAATTTTCTAAAATGATTGTTCCATTTTACCAGCAATATGAGAGTTCTAGTTCCTTCATATTCTCCGCAACTTTTGGTATGGTAATTTTAGCCTTTCTAATAGGAATTAAGTAATATCTCATTTAATTTGTATTTCCATAATAACTAATGATGTTGAGTATCTTTTCATGTTCTTATTTGCCCCCCCTTACATAATATTTGCTAAAGTATCTGTTCAAATATATTGTCCATTTTTAATTGGGTTGTTTGCTTTCTTTTATTAAGTTTGGAGAGCATTTTACATATTTAAGATAAAAATATTTCCTCCTTTCCTCCAGCCTGTGACTTGCCATTTTATTCTCTCAATGTCTTTTAAAAGGCAGTTTTTAATTTTGATGAAATCCACTTTGTTTTTTTCTGTTATGAATCGCTTTTAGTACCACATTAAAGAAATATTTGCCTAACTCAAGGTCTCAAAGATTTTCTCCTATATTTTCTTCTGAAAGTTTTATAATCTTAATGTTTTACATTTAGCTCTATGATTCATGAGTTAACCTTTCTATATGATGTGAGATATGGATTGAAGTTCTTGTGTGTGTGTTCATGTATTGAGGTATTGATTATTCTAGTACCATTTGTTGAAAATACATTCTTTCTTTTGTGTACCCTCATTAAAAATCAAGTGTCTAAATATGTATGGGTCCATTTCTGTACTCTATTTTGTTCCATTGACATTTTAATTTTTCTTTATGTCAATTTTTATTAGTCTAGGTTTAAAGTAAGGCCTTTCATCTTTACCTATGCAGGTATTTAGCATTGTAAATTTCCCTTCCAGTACAACTTTAGTGGCATTCTACACATTTTGACATATTGTGTTTTCATTTTCAGACCATTTAACACACTTTATAATTTCCCTTTTGATTTTTTAATTTGGCTCATGAGTTACTTAGAAGTATTATTTTATTTCCAAATATTTGGGCACTTTTCAGATATCATTTTCTTTTTGATTCTTTATTTATCTCTGTTAAGGTCAAGTAACATACTTTGCCTGACTTGTATCCTTTAAAACTTAGTAGCACTTGTTTTATAGCCCAGAATGTTGTCTAGCTTAATATTTACTCCATATACATATTAAAAAAATTGTCTATTCTCTGTTGTGTAGTGCTTAATTAAGTGTTGTTAATTAAGTAGGTTGATAGTGGTTTTCTGACTTCCTATATCCTTACAGATTATCTGTCTTCTTGTTCTATCAAATATTGAGAGATAGATACTGAAATCTGCAACTAAAAATGTGGATTTGTCTTTTTCTCTTTGTTTATGTATTTTGAAACTTTGTCATTATATACATAAAAATTGATGATTATTATGTCCTCTTGATAAACTAATATATTTTTCATTATAAAATGACTATGTGTCCTTTGTAATATTTTTTGCTTTGAATATACTTTAATATTAATATTGTCATTCTAGCTTTCTTTTTAATTAGTGTTAGCATGGTAGATCTTTTTCCATGCTTTTATTTTTAATCTATTTGTATCATTATATTTAATGTAGGTTTCAGCTCTAACCAGTTTGGCTCAGTGGATATTTAATGTAGGTTTCTTGCAGGCAGCATATAGTTGGACAATTTCTGTTTTTAAATTGAGGTATTTAGACAGCTAATGTGATAATTGATATGGTTAGGTTTAAAGTTGCCATCTTGCTATTTGTTTTTCTACCTGTCCTTTGTTACATAGTTCCTCTTTTTCTGTATTCTTTTGCATTAATTGAACATTTTTATGATTTCACGTTATCTGCTTTGTTGACTACTGTTTTGCTATTTAGCATTGCATTAGCATTTATAGTTTACTAGGGGCCTGGTGCATGAAATTTGTGCATGGGGGATGGTTCCCTGAGCCCAACCTGCACCCTCTCCAATCTGGGAGCCCTCAGGGGATGTCCTCTTGACAGCTTAGGCCTGCTCCCCGTGGTTCTCTGCCCTCTGCGGACCTGCCTGCTTGAAGCCACTGCAGCCCTAGTGTCTGTTTTCTGTGGGGGCCTGCTTGCCCTTCGCCATCAGGACCAGGAGCAAGCAGAGCCCTGCTGTCTGCTCGCTCACTGCGGGGAACTGCTTGCCCCTTACCGCCACAGTGAGGGACAAGCAGTCCCCTGCAATCTGCTGTCTGCTTGCTTGCTGTGGGGGATGTTCCCGCCCGCCCCTGGCTACTTGCCTACGCACCAGCTTGGAGCACCTGGGTCCAGGGGATGTTCCTGCCCCACCCCTGGCCTCTTGGCGCCTACGAGCGTAGGCCCGGAGTGGCCGGGGGTCATTCCGGGACCCCACTCCAGGCCTATGTGCGGGCCTACAAGCTCAAAGCGGCCTGGCTCCAGAGGACACCTGTCCCCAGGACACAGGCCATTTGGTGGCGGCGCGCGCAAGCGGCCACAGGGTGGGAACATCCATTGCGTTCTCACCAAGCCCCCAGCTGCTCGGTGCCTGTGCACATAGGCCTGGAGAGACCGGGGGTCGTTCCAGGACCCTCGCCACTCTGGGCCCACACAAAGGCTTACAGGCTCAGAGCGGCCTGGGTCCTGAGGACACCCGTCCCCGGCTGCTCAGCGCCTGCATATGCACATTAACCCATCATCTTTATCAGGTTAATTTGCATACTCACTCCTGATTGGCTGGTGGGTGCCATGAAGTGACAGTCAATTTGCATCTTTCTCTTTTATTAGTGTAGATAGTATACATCTTTAACTTATCATAGTCTCCTTTTTAGCAATTTAGTCTAAGGCTAACTTACCCCCTACTATTGAGGTAAGATCCTTCTAAGCAATTTATTCAGTGACTCAGTGTACCTTCCACATGTGTATTCTCTGTTCAGTACTCATCTGAGTACTCAAGGAGGCCCTTATGCAATATCTCCAGTTATCTGCCTAGGTAGCTCTGGTACTGAATCCTGAAAACTCTTCCTACCTTGAACTCCCTGGAAACTCCACCTCCTCAACTCAGGGTGTCCAGCAGGCTGCTTCTGGGTTCACCTTCCCTGCACAGCAGCCTAAAAACTCTTTAAAGGCAGTAAGCTTGGCCACTTCTAAGGCTTTTCTTATATTTTCTTTGTATCACCTCTTTGGGTAACTGTCCTTCATTGCTTAATGTCTAATGTATCAAAATCTATTATTTCATATGTTTTGTCTAATTTCTTGCGTGTTTATCTATGTAAATTGGTCTTTAGGCAGTAACTGTTTATTTCTCATTAATCTGTATGTGTAGAAATTGGTTGATCTTCAGGATCAGCTCCCAGAAACAGAGAAGGCTAACAAGGCACCTTGGTGATCTCAGAAAGTTAAGATCAGAAACTATATTCCAAAATTTTGCTAATGACTTTCAAAAACCAAATCTAAAACCTTTTTAAAAATGGTTTTGCTCTTTCACTCAGCTGTATTGGATTCTGATGGAATTCCCTTTCCTCATCTTCAGTGATTTAATGCTTTCTTGAGCCTGCTCTCATCTTTATTCCACTCCATTTTTTATATCTTCCCCACCCCCTAACCACAGGCCTTCCCTGGGGCTTGGCTCTGGACTTTGTCTTTCCTCACTTTTTCTCTCCCCACTGAACGTCTCTTCACCCAGCATCTCTATGGGGGTAAGTCCCTCTCTGGATGCTATTAATGATAATGACCTTCAGGACCACTGGGTAGAGATCATGTTTCTGCTTTCAGGGCCCCAGGATCTCCCAGCCCTTTAATTTAGAACCCTCCCACAGTTAGCTCTACTACAATATAGGATTGGATAAAGAATTCCCTGTGCTATGTAGTATGTGGATGATAAAATTTTTATTGCTATTAATTCCCCCACAAAATCTTTGTCTTCCAGAAGGAATGGAGATGAATCCCAAACACAGTGAATAAAATTCAGCTCTACCTCTGTGAATGAGCTATTTCCATCCATGCCAAGAATGAGGGTCCTAAGAAAATGATCCATATTTCCCTGAGAAAATAAAACTTGATTATAGCCCAGAAGCATTTAACCACAGGCTTATCTTATCATAAGCATTAAAAAGATATTGATTACTTATATAATACTGACATTCATTTCTTCACAGTTACACACTACTCCACTGATCCACGGGAATGTGCAGATTGTCATAATAACCACTCTGCGACCTCAAGATAAAGTTTCTCATTACTGCCATTATTGCAAGATTAGCTAAAATATGTGTGTGTGTGTGTGTGTACATGTGTACAACTCAGAACTTTAAAAAAGGTTCCATTCACTCTTGGTTGCTCTCTTAAATCTTGCTTATGTTTTCTTTTCTAGAAAATGCACAGGTTAAAGGAAGGAAGGAAGGAAGGAAGGAAGGAAGGAAGGAAGGAAGGAAGGAAGGAAGGAAGGAAAAGAAAAAGAAAGAAAGAAAGAAAGAAAGAAAGAAAGAAAGAAAGAAAGAAAGAAAGAAAGAAAGAAAGAAAGAAAGAAAGAAGAAAAAAACACAAAGATTCCCTGGGCACAAGTCAACAATTCCAAAATTTACATTTTTAGCTTTGACTTCTCTCAGACATCTATCCCCAAATTTCAACCTACTTGTCAGACCCTCTCACTTGAAAATTAACTATGAATTCCTTGAAAGCAGGGGCAATATCAGATTTAATTTCATGTCCTCCATGCCTAGTACAATGCCTATCACAATGCCTACCTCAGAGTAAACACTCACAAATATTAAAGAAATAAATGAATGTTATATAAGATTATGAGATTATGGAATAATGTCTCTGGAAAGCAAAGTAACAAGAATAACAACCAATGCTTGCATTACACTTGAAGATATATTAAGATTGAAATAATGGATTAACTCCTTAAACTTAATTTGTCATCATCATAATGTGGCTGCAACCTTATATTCTATTCATATAAACTTGCAAAATTAGTTTAATGACTCTCTTTGGAACACATTTATCTTTATTTCTTTGATTCTGTAATTCCCTTCTTGCTAAAATTGGATTCCTATTTACTTGTATTTAAATTTTCTTTGAGATCCATCTCAACTCCCACCTCCTGTATAAAGTATTCCCTCCGCCTTCAAGCCAACACATCTCTCTTTGTCCTCCTAATTCATAAACTTATGGTGTAACCTCCTAAAGGATAATCAAGATTCAACTATGTGTCTAAATTCCAGCTTGATTATATTCTATATAAACTTTGTCACTTACTTAACCTTCCTGAAACTTGTTTCCTGATCTATAGAGAAGAGATACTAATATCTACCTCTCAAGATTGTTTTCAGGGCTAAATGAAATAAGGTTTATGGAAAACGTACCTAGTATGTTCTATGTATTCAATAAAGAGTATATATGATATTATATGGCATATATTACATTACTTGTTATCTTATTTTGTTGTGAGCTTTTATTGTACTAGTAACTCTAGGTTAGAGGTATTTTTTGTACTTCTTTAATTACCAAGAGTGGTGCCTTTCAGAAGGCCTTGCTGACTTATTTAATCATGACTGTTACTACGCTTATCTTATTCTTACACCTCAGGCTTGTATAATATTTCACAGTTTGCAAAGCACTTTTATGTACATTATTTCATTTTACCTTCATAACCACTTAGTAAAATAGGCCAGGGAATATTGTTAGAACCTACAATTTATTGAATAGGAAACAGACTCAGAAGACTTCCACTTCCATCCAAATTGAATTATCTAGTAATAGATTGTTCTTCCACTGTAAACAAATATAAACCTAGACAAAATGTATGAAACAACTGTTTTCAGTTATTGAAAAATAAGCAGTGCAAAACTGCAATCATTAAAAGAACAAAAACAAGTATGTGAGCACTACCATTTGTTCAGCTTTCTTCTTGCAGGACGTTTCTGGACCGTGGCACATGACCAGAGAGCCCAAGCAGCACATGACTGTCTTACTGAATTGAGAATACATGCATCTGATTCCAGGGAATCTGAGGTAGTCAGAATCCATGGGACAGAGTATTGGAGAAGAGGGAGGCACACAGAGAAAATGTTTTAGAAATCTGAATAGGGCTATCCTTGGATTTTGCTGAATATTAAGTTGTATTCATGTAGGGAAAATTTCCACAAAGCCACAGGCATGCAGGAACTACCATCCTATTTAATAAAGAGGAAATATGCTAATTGAACCTCACGCTGTCACAAAGATATTGGCACCCACAGCCAATAAGGAGGGAATATGCTAATTGACTGTCCTGCCCTCAAAGATGGCGGTGCCCACAGCCAATAAGGAGGGAATATGCTAATTGACTGCCACACCCTCAAAGATGGTGGCGCCGACAACCACAAGATGGTGGCGCCCAGTTCCTTCAGCTCCCCAGCTGCCCAGGGCCGGCCCGAGGCACAGGCAAGCCTCAGATGGCGGTTGCCCAGCTGCCCAGGGCCACCTGAGGCTCAGGTAACCAGGGCCGGCCGAGGCTTGTGCTGCCAGCAGTGGCAGCAGCAGAGGTGTGATGGGGCATCTCCTTCCTCTGATCACCGGGTTGCCTCCTGCCCCTGAGGGCTCCCGGACTGTGAGAGGGGCAGACGGGGCTGAGGGACCCCCCTCCAGTGCATGAATTTTCATGCACCAGGCCTCTAGTAGATTATAATATAAACAATTCCTAGAGCTCATCATCAGGGATATATTCCAAAACCTACACTGGATGTCTGAAATGCCAATAGTACTGAGCCTTATACACACAAACCATTTCACTTACAGGAAGCACTTGGTGGCTTCTCTTTGGCATATCCAAATTGCCAGCATTACTAATCTTGCATGTTGGAGTCATTATTAAGTAAAATAAGAACTACTTTAACACAAGCACTGTGATACCTCAATAGTGAATCTGATAACCAAGACAGCTACTAAGTGACTAATGGGAGGGGAATGTATAAAATATGGATGAGCTGGACGAAAGGATGATTCACTGGGCAGGACAGCAGGGCAGCATGAGATTTCATCTGACTACTGAGAATGGCCCAAGTGTCCTTTAGTAGATGAGTAGATAAATCAGCTATGGTACATTTACACAATGGAATACTACTCTGCTTTAAAAAGGAATAAATTTTACCCTTTGCAACAGCATGGATGGGCCTGGAGAACATTATGTTAAGTGAAATAATTTAGTCAGAGAAAGACAAGTACCATATAATTTCACTTATATGTAGAACTTAATGAACAAAGTGAACAGACACAGACTTGTAGATAGAGAGCAAGTAGACTGCTCTGATTGGGGGGTGGAGGTGGGAGGGGAGGGTGTTAGAGTGGATGGGTGAAGGGATTGAGCAAAAAAGAAAAAAAAAAGAGAGAAAGAACTCATGGACACAGACAGCATTGTGGAGATTTCATGATGGGGAGTGGAGGTGGAAGAGGGTATAAATGGTGATGGAAACAAATAAAATAAAGAAATATTTTTTAAATATATCTTTAAAGTTCCTAGAAAGTATTAAAAGCTATATTTTGAGGGGGGATAAAATAAAATAAATTGTATGAACTATTTAGTTCTGGAATTTTTCATGTAATATTTTCAGACCGCAGTTGACTGCAGGTAACTGAAAGCACGAAAAGCGAAATTGTGGATAAGCGGGGGGGTCAACGGACCTGTGAGCTTGTGGTGTTCAGCCCTGTACTAATAATTTATATGGGTGTATGCTTTGGAGTTATTGGGTTGAAAGGAAGATCAAATTCACTCCACAGCTTCGAGGCAGAAAGACCTTCTGCGGCTTTATCCTCCTCCAATTAACATACATATTTACCAGACTAGCAAGCTATCAGCACTCAGCCCTGAGAGCCTGGGAAGTTCATTCAGAGCATTTCACAGTCTCTTAACTGGATTTCAGTGGGAGCAAGAAACGCTGAAAATAGAGGAGGAAAGAGAGTGAATGTAAGGCACTGGTAAGAACAAGCATACCAGGACGAGGTAGCTCAGGCCTGAGCAACATGAGAGACTCTCAGGCATCCACAGCCAGGGAAGGAAAAACACCTAAAGCATACCATTGCTGACTAATATTTCCCCCACAGCACAGTGTGGTTTGGTGAAAACTACACGATTTTTAGAGCCAGGCAGATACTGGTTTGAATGCCCTTTCGATTATGGGAGAACTTGGGCAAATGACTTAACCTTTCTGAACTTCTACTTCCTCACCATGCAATGAAAATAGTAAAGTCTTCCCTTGGTATTATTAGAAAAATTGAAGGGTCATCACACATAAGGTCACAATAAATTTTGTGTTCCTCCCTTCCTTTCTTCCTTGTTTTCCTCTATCCTCTCTTTCTACCTCCCTTGATATATAAAATAGGAGAAATTAAAAAGACCCTAAAACCCTTTAGGTTAATGCCTTCCTCATACAAGCAAGAGATTTGCTTGTAATCCTACTGCTGGCCAATGGCAATGCTGAGATCTCCTTAGTAGTGTAATCTTTCCATCATGCCATGAGGGCTGGAGAATTAGTGATTCTAAGCTCCAATTCCCAAAATGTGCACTTGCATGCACTTAAAGTTCCAGATCCCAGGGGACATCAAAAAGGACAACTCTCTTATCTCACATTTTTCACTCAAAAACACCAAATTAGACTGTATTCAATTTTAAAATTGCTCTGATGAATAGTTTATAAACCTCGGTATTTTATAATCCAAAGCATACTTGATGTCTCTTCACAAGCACCTCTGAGTACATTCTATGTTCTGGAAGGAGCCAGTACCAGGAGTTCCCAAGATAGAGCCCTCAAACTCCTCACAGTCCACAGCTGTTCAAAGGTGAACAGTTATCATTTGTGAGTTGGCCCATATCTAGTTTTCCTTCAAATTTTGAAAGAACTTCCTTAAAATTTTTAGAGAATCTCCTTATTTTGTGAGTCTTTGGGGAAAGCTGGAATCTGCTAGCTACAACAGAAGGAGAGGTAGGCAGATGTCCCTTCTCACCACTCCTACAGTTAAAACTGGGTCATTGACAACAGAAGTGTCAATCAGATAGTCTCATCAGACCATGATCATTAAGTTTAAAATTCAAGGCAGCACCATTAGGGGCAGCAATACAGCATTATGGCAATAGTGTTTTGAGACGTGTTTCTCAACCTTCTTATCATTATTGCCTTCCTAAGGAGACATTTTAGACATTTCCCCCTATATTGCCCTCCCATGAAATCCTAAGACAAGAGATACATTATATGTGTACTAGAGGCCCAGTGCACAGAAATTTGTGCACTTGGGGGTGGGGGTGGGGGTCCCCCTCAGCCAGGCCTGCGCCCTTTCTCAGTCCAGGACCCTTTGGGAGATGTCCACCTGCCAGTTTAGGCCCGCTCCCCAGGGGGTTGGGGCTAAGCTGGCAGTCAGACATCCCTCTGGCAGCCCAGGAGCCCTCAGGGGATGTCCGACTGATGGCTTAGGCCCACTCCCTGCCTAAGCCATAGTCGGACATCCTTAGTGCTGCTGAGGAGGCAGGAGAGGCTCCCACCACTGCCACTGTGCTCGCAGCAGTCAGCTCAGCTTGTGGCTGAGCAGAGCTCCCCCTGTGGGAGCACACTGACCACCAGGGGGCAGATCCTGCTTTGAGCATCTGCCTCCTGGTGGTCAGTGCACGTCACAGTGACGGGTCATTCCCGGTCATTCTGCCATTAGGGTCAATTTGCATATTGCCCTTTTATTATATAGGATTTGATTATGTACTGTATGTGTGCCCATGCCTTATACATAAAGAGTAGGATGTATATATATATTGCTCCCATGGAGGGAGCTGATATCACCCTGTTGAGAATGCATGGTCTAGAACAGGGGTGAGAATAATTTTTCTGCCAAGGGCCATTTGAATATTTATAACATCATTCACTTAATATAATTCACTTAATATAAATGTATGTTGCTATGAAAAAAAAAAAAACCTCCTAGATTTACTGAATTTCAAGTCCCACCTGCAGTTGCCTTGGCAGGGCCAGACCAAATGATTTCACTTTAGATAGCCCACAGGCCAGACATTCCCCATCCCTGGTCTAGAAGGTGTGGGGTGCAGCTGGTGCTTCTGTATAGTAATAATGGCAGCATATCTTATTCTCTAGTGTCTCTTGTCCCCTGCCCATTCTCACAGCCTGGATCTTAATTTATCTGTGACTTACCTGATATTTTTCCAACAAGGTCCTATCTTAGTTTGGATTTGCCTGGAAACAGACCCTGGGCAAGGATTTAAGTTCCAGTAGTTTATTTGGGAGGTGATCCCAACAAAAACCAGCAGGAGAGTGGGAGAGTGAAACAGGGAGGAGAAGGAATCCAAACAATGGATGCATTTCCAAGCCAGTTACCACCATGGGCAACTAGAACTCAAGCCCCTGGGGGTGCTCTAGGAAAGAGAGTAAGGCATGCACCAATATCATCCCACCCAAGGGACAAGGCAGCTGCAGAGTTTGTACACTAATTCCCACCAGTCACTGGCTGAGTGCTGCTGCCAAGGGGCTACGTCACTGCCTTCCTGGTCTGCTGTGCATGAGTAGAGCAGCTCTGGAGACCAGAGGAAGTCGTCAGGTGACGAGATGTAAATGCTGGCAGCTAGAAGTCCGGTGTGTGTATACTGAAGTGAAAAGGGTCAGAGGGACATGGTTAGGACACTGACATTGAGGGGCAGATGAAAGCATAAATCATGGACTTTAACCAAGTATTTCTATAACTCTGTCAAAAGAATGGGGCTGAGATAGCTGGAAAACAAAGGCAGGGTTTGATCTAAGGTTAGTGAATTGCACTATCAGTTGAACTCATATAATCATGATGTCTCTTTTGTATGTATGGGAAGATTTACAGACCTCCATTTTTCCCAACCCTCAACCCACCCTTAGCCTCCTCACCTCTTGCCTTCCTTGACATTCCCTCCTTCTTATCTAATTAGGCTCTTCACGTCTGATCTAAGGACACTGCTCCCTTTTCCCAGAGGCCATTAGTTACCTGGGGAGAGAGAGCAGATTCTCTTCATTCTCTATACACCCCCTCCCACCACCACTCATACACAATGATCCCAGATATCCCCAGAACCGTACCTAAAGTCAGAGCCCATCATTTCCTGGGGAAAAGGTAGATTTACAAAGTCAAACCCAGTAGAGTATTTACCCACCAAAATAACTTACAGGACTTTACTCAAGTATATTGGCAAAGATCTGGGAATGCATGAAGAAAAGGATCCTAGGCTACTGACCAAGGAGAAACAAACATCAGTTGATCAGGATAAATATGGGAACACTCACCAATGATTCTGAATCTAGGATGCTAGCTCAGAGTGGTTCTGATAGTTCACTTGCTGACTAAGGAAGAAATGGGTTCAACTGGAAGTATAGTCTAGGGAAAGTTGAGGTGCCAGAAACGGTGAGGTTCAATAGAAGGAAATAATTCAGAGACATTGAGAGATAGGAAGGTGGCTGTAGATATGATGGTGGGCGCTCCATCATATAGATGATCTCATCATCAAGGCCTGAACTATATCCTGGTGAGGGAACACCAGCATCTCCGGAAAGCAGCACAGTGCCTATTCTCGTGGGCTGGGGATACTGGTAGAGATGCTGCCATTGAAAAGGACTCATTGATTATGATAAACATAATAAAGTCCCGAAGTGGCAATTGACAAGTAGTTACACCTAAACAGTCAGATATAAATGGGTATGGTTTCACCAGTAGACATTTAGGGCTCATCAGAATAGATTGACCCTCAGGACCTTAGGTTGTGGTAATTTAATCATGGGTTTCCTCGCCCAGCTTGATGTATATAATGGAAAAAATTCCAGGTCTGATGAATCAAGGCTGCCACTATACCAGAAAGTTAGGGCCATTTCTAAATCCCAGTCAGTTTACAGAGCCACATCCCCTTTTGAAGGAAAAAGAGAATGGTTAGGGAATCACTTTCTACTATTATTATAAGTGTATTCTGTGAATTTTCCTCCTAGCCATCCCCAAATATATTTATGTCCATTTATATGGGTTGCTGTACTGAGGAAAGGAAAACTCCCAAACTTTTCAGATATATTTAGACACTAGCTTAAGCCAACAATACTGTAAAAGCAGGAGACTAGTAAAGATCGGTGATTAATAGAATTTTGGAGTGTGTGTGTTTGGCTTTTTTTTTTTTTTTTTTTTTTTTTTTTTTTTTGCCAAGGGAAATATAATAAACATGGAGAAAAGTGCAAAAATCATGATGAATTTTTGTTCATGTAACACCTATTCTCCCCTTCTATCACCGAGTTCCTTGCCCACCTGTATCTCATTGTCTCAAACTCTCAGTTCTCTCTCCCATCCCAGGGTCTTTGAACTTGCAATTCCCTGGTCTTAACATTCTCCCTTCCTCTTCCCATTTCTTCACCTAATTAATTCCTCCTTATCCTCCCAATCTCAGCTCCAGGCAGGGTCACTTCCTTAGTATGAACAGCAGTGTACTGCCAAGGAGCCACCAAATAAGAAAGGCACATGTTTCCTGAATGTGGGTGAATGAACCACAACACTAACTTAAAAGGCTTTTTACTAGCAGAGAGGATGCAAAGGTTTTCCTTCGCACTGCTGTTTTCCTAATGAAAACATTTAGTGCCACCTGCTGGCAAAATTCATGCTGACTTCTTAGGATTCATGGAGTTTAACTGTCTTAAATGAGATATAAAAAACCCACATACAACTAATTTGGTAAAGAGTATAGAGAATTTAAATTTCTTATTTTTTATTGAAAAAAAATCCCTTTTGAGATACTCTGCCACTTGAGGCAATTTATTTTTCTGCACAGGTGTCTTTCAGCGAACATTTTCTTTAAGGTAAAATGTTTTATGATTGATCATTTTTGAACTACAAGAAGGACAAATGAGAGAAGGAGAAGGAATTGCCCAGACATTCTTAGGTGCCTTTCATCTCTAACACTCCAGGATTCTAAGAAGGTTCAGAAATGTTTCTAAGGCAAGTGTTTGGCCCCCGCAAACTTGTCCAGTTAGTCACCTTTCACTTTGAGAAAAGTCTCACATTTCACATCTTTAGGTAAAACGTAAGTAGACCCAGTTAGTTCCTCTGATGTTTTTCAAACTGGGATTGTACTTCTTAACCTACCATTCATTCCTGAGTATGAGAAAAACTAGAGGAGAGATATTTAATGACTGAAAAAGTTCATGCTATACTACCAATTTTAACTAGCTGACATACACAAATTATGTTTCAGAGTAAGTCACCCCTTATAAATCAACTGTGTTTAAAGATCTACATATAAGCAAGCCATGTGTATGAAGAGCAAGGAGAAAAATTAATTTCCCTGGAAATGGGTAGGTTGGTTAGCCTCGTACTCCAGAGGAGCGTTTACAGGAAAGGTGTTAGGTAGGGTGCTGGCCCCACTTGCGCTGATTGTAGGAAATTTGGTTCTAAGTATCAGCCAGAGAAGAAATACATCTATAAGACTCAGCAAGATAAGATATAAGTCTCTGAAAGATCTCTTAGTTCAAGCCCCGCTTTTTACAGAAAAATAAGTGAGGCCCCAAGAGTTTAGGTAACTTTTCCATAGGCCATTATCGAGTTAGAGCAGAGCCAGAGAGAAATAGATGATAGATAGATGATAGATAGATAGGTAGATAGATGATATGTAGATAATAGCACGTTTCGATTCTCCCTCACCACCATGCTTGCTGTAACCAATGTCCTCCTGCAGGGTGATGCAAAATACAAAGGTGATGGGAGAAGTGGCAAAAGCCACTATGAGTATATACACTGAGTGGCCAGATTATTATGATCTCTGAACGCATAATAATTTGGCCACTCAGTGTATATCCTATATAATAAAAGGCTAATATGCAAATTGTCCCCTCGACCAGAAGTTCAACCAGCAGGCAGGCCGGCCAACTGCCCATGTCCCCTCCCCCTGTCCAGGCTGGCCAAACCCCACCCATGCATGAATTCATGCACCGGCCCTCCATATACATGTGTTATACATGTGTTATGTATATACATGTGTTATGGCAATAGTGTTTTTTTTTTTTGTGTGTGTGTGTGTGTGTGTATGTATGTATGTACATATATATATACATACATACACACACACACACACACACACACACACACACACTGATTGGCCAGATTATTATGCGTTCAGAGATCATAATAATCTGGCCATTCAGTGTATAATATACATGATTCAGACTGGATGTCTTTCTCCTTTAAAGAAATAAATAAACCCTTAATGTAACATAAAGGTGTAAGGGAGAAAACAATAACTCAGCTAAGCAGATGGCATGCAGCAAAGCAAATACTGATACCCATGCCATTGAGCATCTACTCGAACCCCAGGTCCTCTGCACACACTATCTTCAAATCTCATGGGCATTTAGATTCAATGTAGCACCAATATGACCATTTCAAAGGTGACAGACTAATAATGTTCAGAAGGGTAAGTTGCCCACCACTGTGTGGTAATAAAGAAGTACACATGAAACCAGGACTCCCTGACTCCAAACCTTATTGCCGGGTCAGTTCACCAGGCTTCCGTCTCTGCACCTACAACAAAATCCATTCTTACGGACAGGAAAAGGGGCAGAGTCCATTTAAGTGTGCTCTACTTCAAGAACCTAAGAAGATGCTTTTGCTAATAAACCAAATTAATGCACGGAGCTATTCTAGGCAGTGTCACTTGGTTAGACGTTGAGCTCAGCATTTGTCTTTAAAATGTGAATTATTAGCTCGGGGTAAAGACTTCATCAAACATGAGTCATGCAGCCTAGCAGACCTGTTTGTTTTTAGCCAAACGGAGGGTGTGTGTTTCACCAGCAAAGCATGCCACAGAGGATGTGGACATATACACTCATCTGCCTATTACAGCTGCCCCAGGCATCGCTCGCCTGACAGAATAGGGTCTGTTTCCAACCCCCACGCATCCTTAAGGAATGCGATCTTTGCAGAGATCAAGGACAGGAAACGATCTTGAAAAAAAATTACTTGATGTCATTCTTTGAATGTTCTGCTGTCAGCTCCCCAAACTGTCAGGAATGAGGTCATGAGCGTCTCCTTCAGCTGCACAAACAGGCTACCAAAGGATTCCAGGAAAGAAAAAAAAATCTGTAATCGCGGACATTCACATTTGGACCAAATAGGGCAGCACCGGTGGGCAGCTGCTTGGGGTTGTGATTCAGACACATTCAAGATCAAACTCCACAGTTGCCATTCTCCAGGGGTAGGATATAAACAGTGCATCTAATGCCTCAGTGTTCCCATCTGCTTGGTGGGCCTCAGAGCATGATATAAGTAGCCAGCCCTTGACAAATGCGGCTTCTCATTCTTTATTTCTCCCACTCCCATGATGTGGTTAGAGATCTCCAGTGCCACCTGAAACAAAAACTGTGGCCCATGCAAAGGGCTCACCAGCCTAGCTTCCCTGCCATTAAGGTCACACTGATGCTAAAATGGAGCAAATCTTGAATTCAGTATAAAACTTATTGCATCAGATTCTCAAAGAGGTCCATTTTGCCTTAAACATTTAAGAATAAGTATTATAAATTCTTCTACCTCACAGCTCCCAGAAACTCCCTCTTCACCACTTCAGTTCGAGGCCTCACTGTCCCGCTCCAAAAACTGCAGCACCTCCTCGCTGTCTCCCGTCTTCCATCTGCCCCAACCCTCCATTCTCCACACGGTTGCCAGAGTGAGCTCTTTGACATGTCAGTCAAAGAAAGTGGATTTTATTAGTTGTCTCCCAGCATCACTCCCCTGTCTCCTCTCAAACACCTGGATTTTACTCAGTACCCATAACTCCCACCTTTGCCTGTTCCTAGAGGAAAGCTGTCCTAGCTCCCAGCTTCTTGGCTGAGAGTCAGTCCATTTGCCTTACCAGGGGCTGGTTTAGTAGTGGTCCACATCTTAATTCTGGTCAATGGTATGTGAGGAAAGTTTTCAGCTACTTTTGGGAAAAAATGTTCTTCATCATTCTTACCTGTAGATCATGAAACATGTATAACTATGTCATAAACTATCACAATGCCTTTTCATGGACATGTTTTGGTCCCTACTGAGACAATAAGTGCATAAGTAGACCTTTTTTTTTTTTTTTTTTTTTTGCTACTTTTCATCCCATTCCTAATACCTGGCATATAATAAGCCCTCAAATAATATTTGTTGAATGAATAAATAAATAATGTTATAAACTATCTAAAGTGGTGAATTTTCCTAATGTGCTTCCTAATAGACAAAGAGACAAAGATCCTAGCTCACGAAGAATATCCATGTAGGGATTATGTTCGGCTATAAATTCTCATCTGTTGTAGTTGTCTTTTTTCCAGATCATACAGCAAGGCCAGATTTCAACCTTTTCCCTAATTAGGAAATGGTTTCTAAGTGACACAAGAAGACTTTTCTACATGATGTTATTTATAATCACAACCAATCAAAGTTTTAGGACACCAAAGACAGACTTTCAAGGCCCTGTCCTCTCAACACAGACAATACCGCGTGCTGGCATGAATCATCAAAATCAATGAGACAGGTAGTCCAGAAGGGATCCTAGTATCACCTGGACATGAATAAAGCAGATATAAGGTCTACTCCCCTAATCACCAAAAACATTCAATTAAAAATCCTGCCTATCTCTATACTGTGCAGAGGACAAATTAGCAGCGGGATACAGACTGCTATGGTATCATTTGCAATTAAGAGCAGTAACTTAGCTTCTGTTCCTGTAATTACAACTTGTCCTGTGTGGACAGACAGATCCCTCATTGTGTTTGGAACAATCATAGCATTCCAAACACAAAGCAAACCAAAGCAGCATACCCCAGGGCTGGCTCTTTCAACAATCTATCGCTCAACAGCTCCTGGCAGCAGCCGGCTGGAGGACCCAGTTTCCTGCCATTGTTAGTATGTTGAGCCTGGAATTCCATCCAAATGGATTTAACCCCTTTACTAAACAGCAGTGCATATTTCCCTGATTAGTATATTCCTGTGTTTAGATGGGAAGTGGTAGGATTGGGGGAGGTGAAGGGAGAAAGACAAGTAAAATAACAAAAGAAAAAAAACCTTCATTCTATTTATGCTATAATGCTAACAACCTGAAATTCTGGCTTCATCTAAAAGTGTAATAAAAATGACTGCCTATACATAAAGACACATATGTCTATCAAAAATCCAATGTTATACTTTATGTAACTGGACACATGGCTTCATTACTAAGCAGTTATTGCTATGGGGACTCTGTTTATTACCAATAGGACATAGACAATTACAAACAACTAGAGGCCCGGTGCACAAGATTCATGCACGGGTGTGTGTGGGGGTGTCCCTCAGCCCAGCCTGCACCCTCTCCAATCTGGGACCCCTTGAGGGATGTCCGACTGCCCGTTTAGGCCCGATCCCGGTAGGATCGGGCCTAAACGGGCAGTCGGACATCCCTCTCACAATACAGGACTGCTGGCTCCCAACTGCTCACCTGCCTGCCTTCCTGATTGCCCCTAACCGCTTCTGCCTGCCAGCCTAATCACCCCCTAACCACTCCCCTGCCAGCCTGATTGATGCCTAACTGCTCCCCTGCTGGCTTGGTCACCCCTAACTGCCCTTCCCTGCAGGCCCGGTCGCCTCCAACTGCCCTTCCCTGCAGGCCCGGTCGCCTCCAACTGCCCTCCCTTGCAGGCCTGGTCCCTCCCAACTGCTCTCCCCTGCTGGCCATCTTGTGGTGGCCATCTTGTGTCCACATGGGGGCAGCCATCTTTGACCACATGGGGGCAGCCATCTTGTATGTTGGAGTGATGGTCAATTTGCATATTACTCTTTTATTAGATAGGACTAGAGGCCCAGTGCACGAATTTGTTCATGGGTGGGGTCCCTCAGGGTGGCCTGTGGAGATTGGGCCGCAGTTCATGCCCCCAGCCTCGCAGCCCCGCAGTCCTGCCTGGCATCCCACCTTGGCCTGGCGCCGCCCCCTCACCTGCTCTATCATCCTGCCTGCAGGGTGATCGATCAGGCCTGGTCCCCTGCCCGGCTCCCTTAGTGCCTGGGAGCCGGGCAGCAGCCCTGCCCCTTGCTACCCCTGCTGGTGGCCGTCTGCAGGGTGATTGGCAGGGTGATCAGGCCCCCGCTGGCACTCACCTTGGCCTGGCACCACCCACTCACCTGCTCCACCATCCTGCCTTGGTCCCCCTCTCATCAGGGCTCATCGGGGCCAGCAGCGCCTCCACTGCTGCCCGCTGCCAGCTCCACATTGCCAATGCCTGCTATGCTCCGTGCCACCTCCTGGTGGTCAGCGCATGTCATAGCGAGCACTGGAATTCCCAGTTGAACGACCATCCGAGGGGACAATTTGCATATTAGGCTTTTATCATATAGGATAATCTCTTGTGATTGTCCTTATCTACATAAGTGCTGATCCTTAAAATATTATTTCTTCTCTTGGTGACACTGAATGGGAACCTTTTGATATTAGATAACCGGGGTAATTTCTAGACATGCAAGACTACCAGGGCCCTTCTCCACACTATACTTTCTGGTACCACACCCTACTTTTCTGCAGTTTTCTCTAATGTTACTACTTCAATCCATTTTTACTGCCCTTCATATCAAGCTGAAACTACCTCATATACATCAATCTACAGGTGTTCTATAGCAAATATTTCATGACCACATATATATTAATGACCCAAAGGCGGAGATAAAAATTAAACATTTAAAAAATTATGAAGTTATCAAAATTTAAAATGTATCTGCTTTAAAAGACATCCTCAGGAAATTAAAAAGAAAAACCAAAAAGTGGGAGAAAAGTTTTGAATATCATATATATTATAAGGGACTTGTTTCTACAATACCTAGGACACTATTACAACTCAAGACAAATCAACTAAAAGTAGGCAAGAATCTGAATAGACATTTCTCCGAAGAAGACACACAAATGGCCCACAAGCACACATACTAGTAAAGATGCTCAGCATTGCTAGCCATCAGAGAAATGCAAATCCAAAACACAATGTGATACCCCTGCACAACCACTAGGACGGCTATAGTAAAAAAGACAGATAATAACAAGTGTTGATAAAAATGTGGAGAAGTGGGAACCCTCATACATTGCTTATTGAAATGTAAAATGGTATAGCTACTTTGGAATACAGTCTGGCAGTTAAACATAGACTTACCATATGATTCAACAATTCTACTCCCAGAATTATATACACCCAAGAAAAATGAAAATTTGTCCACACAAAAACTTGTACATGAATGTGTATAGCAGCATTATTCATAATAGTCAAAAAATGAGAAACAACCCAATGTCCAACAACTGATGAATGGATAAGTAAAATATGATATAGTCATACAATGGAATATTATTCAGCAATAAAAAAATAAATGAAGTATAGTCATGCACTGCAAAATGGCATTTGGGTCAATGATGGACCACATATATGAGAGTGGTATATCATCTAGCCTAGGTGTGCAGTAGGCTACACCATCTAGGTTTGTGTAAATACACTCTATAATATTTGCACAACCACAAAATTCCTAACAACACATTTCTCAGAACATATCCCTATCATTAAGCAGCACATAACTGTACAGAAACATGCTACAACATGGATGAAACCTTGAAAACATACTAACTAAAAGAAGCCAGTCACAAAAGACCAATATTTTCTGACTGTTTTATGAAATATCCAGAATTGACAAACCATGGGCACAAAAAGTAGATTGGTGGTTTTCTAGGGCTGAGGGAACAAAGTATCTGAATGGAAAGGCAACAAAAATCAAGAAATAGCCAAATGGGGGTATTAGGGGCTGAGAGCTAAGGGGTGTAGGGTTTCTTTTTTGGTGTAATGAAAATGTTCTAAAATTGGTTGTGGTGATGAATGCACACCTCTGTGAACATATTAGAGGCCATTGATATGTAAACTTAAATGAGCAAACTGTATGTTATGTGAATATCTCAACAAAACTTCTTTTTCAAAAATTGTAAGGTTAATTAAATACTCATAATTTGCTGGAAAATTTCATTAAAAGAACATAGGACTTAAACTCGTAATCTTTGCAGTCTTGTCCTAATGTTGACCCTGCTCTAAACAGCAAAGTAGCCAGGGTAAGTCTCTTAAGTCTCTGACCTCTGTGTCCTCACCTGAAAATGAGGAGGGTTCACAGATGCTCTCTGAGGACCTTCCTACCCCCAATTCTTTCAAATAACAGTGACTTCCTGAACAACTGTGCTGGTAAAATTGTCTGACTGTTCTTTGAACTCTATGAAGTTTCCATGTTTTTTCTTTCGTTTTTAAAATTCTACCACAAACTCCCTTGGGTAGTTAAAATAATAAGTTAATTGTGTTTGATTTCAATGAAAGAGAAGTGTTTTCAAATTAGAAAGACCTGTTTATTTGCTGATAACAGCCTATTTCTGTGTAATGGGTTGGGGGGTTGATTAGTGAAATCTGCCCATTTAGAACCAGGTTCTGGGAGGTGCCCAACTGAGGGCCTGGGTAGCCATACCTACCCACTCTAAATAGAAACCAACAGGCCTCCTGTCCCACCAGTGCTAATTGTGATTTCTCGGTGTCCTTCCTGCATGATTTTGAGTCTCTTAGGTGGCTAGCCCAGCACCACATAGACCTACAGATTAATCCAGGCCTATGGGTGGATTATCTCAGGGCCTAACTTATTTTTTGAACATAAGTTTTGTTTATTATAGTCTTGACTTTTTTGGCTTAATGGTAGTAAGGATAGGTGCTATTTCCACCAAGTTGCCAAATAAATCACCAGCCAGATGCCTGCTTCACACAATGTAATTCAGCCGACACTGGCCCCAGAGAGTGGGGGACAGGGCCACTTATCTCCCAAGTCCTCATGCTGCATTGATGTAGTGACTGCTTATTTTCTCTCCTCCCCATACCCAGCCCCTTGGCACTGTTCCAAAATCCTCCTTTCCCCATCAAAACAAATATGTATGCTTTTAAACTACAACTTCAATTCAAATCCTATCTTCTTGTCTATATACACTGATATCCTCTTTCTCTAAACTCCATTATAATAATGGTCATGAGCATAAAATGCACAGAATGGGTCACTAGTTATTTAACCTCTGTGAAATCAGCATCTGAAACTAGTTGTTGAGGTCAGAATGTTTTTCTGCTATCCCTCAAAGTACCTAGCACAATCACAACAGACATTCAATAAGCATGTCTTTATTGGCTTTGCTAAAAACTAAACTCAGAGAACATCTATAAAGATGTGGTCAACACCAATATTATGAGGCAGGTAAAATGCTGACAGTTCTCAAACAGATTTCTGAAAATGGAGGTAGAAAATTCCTAGAAATATTTTGATGATGCCAATTAGAATTTTTCTCAAGGTACATTTGAGTGTTTCTGGAAATAATGAAGTCCTCACTTTCTCTAACTTATCTACTGGGGGCGGGGAGAGGGGTAATGCTTCTGTCCAACGTTTACATTCATTCTGTCCAGAAATAAGGTCTCTATCTGTCCGGGCCCCCCTTTCCCCAGTGCTTTAGAGCAGATCTTCACGTACACTCTGAAGACCTCCTCTAAGCTTTCTTCTTATACTTGCCTTTTTATCCCTTCTATCTCTCACCAAACCCTCTCCTACAGGCGCCTTTTTCCTCACACTATTTTTTGGAGTAAAAAAAATGTTCAGAATCTATGTAGGTAAATTCTATATTATAGATACAATTAGCAGCCCTCTAAAAATTAGCATTATTGCAAATTACTTCATTCAATTTGGTCAGGGCAACTTTTAGAGTTTGGTTTAGTTTGGTAGATCACAGTAGCTTTTAAGAACATTTGAGTCAGTAGTACTTAGCTTTCCTCTGCAACCTTGTTAGCAAGTCATAATGAAAGCAAGTCTCAGGCCAAACTCTCATAAGACATACAGACATCTATTTGATACACATTTATTAATAGAGCAGGCTCAGAACAATTTATCAACCGGTTCTCTAAATGTGATAAATTCCCAGCTCTCTGAACCTTTAGATGCTCCAAACATGCCCTGTAAAAGGTTTGCTCAGCAGACACAGCAATATTCTTGGGCTGTTTCATTACTTACACCAGTGATTGGACATGGGACCAACTGGAGCTCAAGTTAAGAAAATATCCCCAAACAGGACAGGCCCATGGTTGAGTGCATTTATAGGCCCTGTTCATTCAGAGAAAAAGTACTTGTAAGCTTTAACTTGCACATCTTAAATCCCTTTAATTTCACCAATGAGAGCTAATGAACAAGACACTACTTTCATCAATGAAGCCACGCTGTTGATACCTAATGTAATAAAAGCAAAGCAATGGTAGTTGAATAAGGAGGCCTTGTAAAAGATGTGTCTGGCCTTTCTGATATAACCCTGGCTGGTCACCTCCTTACTAGTCATTCTTGATTAGCACCTGGAGTTGACCTAAGCTAAAGTAACACATTCTTTTTACTCAACTGTTTCTAGGTAACATATAGGCATCATAACAAGACTGAGAATTAACATTTTATAAATTAAACCTCTTTGAAAAAATAATGTGCATCATTTTGTAAAGAATTAGCCCACCCTATATTCATCTTTAAAATGACTTTTTAAGATCTAATTTTCATTTCTTTTTAATTTTAAAAGTGAATATTTAAAACAACATTGCAATAATATTTTAACAATATTAAAATCAGAAGCATATTGTTAGGGTCACCGAAGGAGGTAAACACGAGGCCGAAAGTGGTAAAGAATTATAAATTTATTAGGTCATCTGGAAACCCAGATGGGCTGAGCCCCAAAATGGAGCCAGCACCCGGGTTGGGGAACTCTCTGGGCAGGTCAGATCCTGAAAAAGTCTGGGGGAGAAATGGTCTTAGTAAGTGGAATGTGGTCCTAGCAAGTGAAACGTGGTCTAAGCAAAAGGGAATGTCGTTTATGAAGTGGTCTAAAGATCAGTTCCCAGGGGAGGGGGCATCGATTCAATTATTTGATCAGACCTAACACATATTAGTGGCTTAAAAATGTACATTAATTTTAGTTTCCTTTGGAGGGGATTTTTTGATTGCTAGTTCTCTACAACAAAATGATGCTAGGAAAATGTCATTAGAAGACAGAAATTCTCTCTGAATGTGTCTAAAATGCTTTAAGGGGATTAAAGGTTTTAAAGACCCAAATCAGATATTAGTGATATCTCATTTGAATCCTAAAAGTTTGACATAATAAACTTTACTTTATTTTTTAGAAAGATGGCCAACAAATTAACAACTCAGCATTGTCTAGAGACTGGCATCCCAGATCATCCTGAGTATTACACGAGCACCTGGCTGTGGTGCATCCACTACCATCTCCTTTGTTCTTCTAGATCCTTCCTAGTTTCCATCCTGGCAGCTCCAAGGGCACTATGAGAAAAACAGATGCAGAGATGGATGTCCATTTCTCCTTCTTACCCTCTCCCCGCCCCTGCCCTGGGGTGATCTGCATGTGGGTTCAGTCCACCAAATGCTTTAGATTTTTTCTCCTTCCACTTTCTGAAATCTGAGGTTTGCAGCCAGGTCTGGGAGATTTGAAAGTGAAGACTGAGTTACTCCCTGGTTTCTTGTTCTGCTCTAAATCTGGTTTTCTTAAAATTGGTTTACAGGTGACAAAATGCCTGTCCTGTCCAAGGCAGGCCTTCGAGCATATGGAGGGCCTTCTGGATAAGTAATGAAGATGGAAGGTGTGCATCCACCTAGCGGCATAGCCTACGGCCTGAGGAAAGGCCCTTTAAGCAAGGCTGGGAGCAGAGGGACTACCACTGCACAGTCTGGACCCACTTCACTTGTGGGACCCAATCTCTTAGCAAAAGGGCTGTGCTTGGCAAGTTTTTTCCCATACCACTCCAGTTACACACTGAAAAGCCAGGTCTTAAAGTTTTGTGCTTCAAGGAGCACTTTAAGAATGTAGTGGAATCCCTTCAATAAAAATGTATATATGCACATGCAAAACATAGCCCTTAAATAGCACTTCAAAGAGTTTATAGACCTCATAATTACCTCAACTACCACCAGTTTCATCCTTCAATTTCCCAGGAATGCACTGAGGTGATCAATAGACCACTTCTGACATTATGACATCAGGAAAACCAGTTAACCTCCCTGAGCCACCAAGTTTCATCTCTTTTAAAATCTTTCACAGTACTCCATCGCACTCCATCGCAATACTCTGAGGAGGAAGCGAAATGTGGATCGTGGAAACACATTGGAATTGTGGGTTACTGTGTAAATACGCAGTGATTCTGTTAATAAAATTAACCCCAAATCAGGACAGCCTTCTTTCTGTGCCTTTCTTGGACCCTACAATGTTACCTGATGCTGAGTCTGCTCATACTCTTCCGTATTTTATCAGAACCAGACAAGCAATACTTTCCAAAAACTGCCCTCTGCAATGATGGAAAATAAGTAAACCTTTCCCCTCTTGAAACATTGCCCCCTTGCTTCTAACCTCTCAATTTTTCTCCCCTACCCATCCTGACTCAGAACTGTCATAGGGCCCTGAGTCCCTGAACTGCTGAATTAATTCACACTGAAGCCAGTGACTTAATGTGGTGTTTATCTCCAGCAATATTTCACATTTTAAAAGCAAGCTGTACTGTTAGGGTTACAGTCGATGCTAAAGAATGAATCTCTAATATTGGAATTCCAATAACAATTGCCCTGGTCTGAAGCTATTTTTTAAGGAAGGTCCTCAAGTCAATCGTGTAAGTTATCACATATTTCTTATAAGTCAGAAGACTAAGTTTGCCACTTGCTTGACATTTTTAGAGATGAGAAGATCCTCCCATATTCAGGCAGTATTTTGAAAGAAATAGCGATGAATTCTGTCTCCTCTTGCTATAAAGAGCACAACTTTTCTCTAAAAAGAAGGGGAGTGGAGGGTCTGTTCCAATACCTGTACTGTCAGAACCCAAGTTGAATGACATTGGTTATCCCAAGGGCTTCTACTTCCATTAGTCCTGACCACCCTGAGCTCATGTTCTGGGAAGGCAGATGAGGATCACCAAGGGATCATTTTGGGATGGAAGACCTACCCCTTACCCCATCTCTTAACTGAGAAGCACATCAAGACTCAAATTCATTTACCTGCTCCCACCTGACCCTTTCCCACTTATTCCCCTGCCCCCAAACACACACCAGAGCAAATCTAGGTCCAGACCCCTCTGTTACAGCTCTTGCCTCACCCAATTACCTAAGCTGACTTCTAATAACCTGATCTTTGCCATTCTTGCTCCCCTATGACATTTTCCCCATCCATGACTTCTCCCTGCCCAGGATCCTGCTTGCCTAATCAAGTCTTGGCTTGAATCAGTTGAGAGCCTCTAGATCCAGCTATGTCCCCTGACAAGTCTGAGCCCACCCCAGTCCTGCAGGGCCTCCTGCTCAGGTTGCCCAATTCTCTAAACCTACAGCCAATTTCTCACCACAAACTGACACTCCAAAGGAGAAACTTATAAGTTCATACACTATTTTAGAAGCCAATGATAATGGTAGAAAAGCCTCTGAAGCAATCATGTCTTTAAAAAACACACACCTGAGTATGCATTAATTTCATTTTTTACATAATTTTACATGAATCCTGAACCCTGTATTTCTTATCTACCTTCTTTTTCTATTTTCCCTTGCTTCCTGTCCAAATTTTAATGGTTTAGCTGGAGCAAAGGCCAGCTAAAGGAGCAAAGGCCAGTTTATATGAACACTTAGGTTCTGTGGAAGTATTTGCCTCCCAAATTCCCAATGATAGACAATTGTCCTAGCTCATTGCTATTGTTTTTTTTAAATATCTTGGCAGGGAGAGAATTGGCAACATATTTCAAAGAAACCCTTTTCTATTAAAAAGTTCTTGTATCACCACATATAAGCACTTATAATGTGCACTCAGGTAGTGGAGCCACCAGGACCCACTTAAAAAAAGAAAAAAAAGACAACTCTATTTTTCTCTCAAAGCCTACTAATTAGCTCAGTGACCTGAGGCTTAACCTCTCCAGGCCTTGGCTTCCTCATTTGTAAATGAGAGATTTGTTTGATGTCCAAAGTTTCTTCTTGCCATGACTTTCTACAATTCTATCAAAACAGGTCACAGCAAAGGAAATTATAATTTTACTCTGAGCACAAGGATTTTCAGTAGATTAGGAATCTGCAAATAGAGTTTAAGATGTCATCAATCTCCCTTTGCTAACAAAATGCATTTCCATTAGCTCCCACTGTACTCTTTACTGAGTACGTAATTGGAAATGTTCTCGAGGGTAAGGATTTGATGGGCTTCTATGATAGCAGGGTTCATTCTCTTGCCTTCAGATTCCAAAGTTAAAGACCTATTGAAGCCAACTCCTCTCACCACCAGGGATCCAGCAGAAGCCATCTAAATTGGGTACATCTCAATGTCAAATAAAATGAATACAAACACATTTTCATAGATGGAACACGGACAAGAAGGACTCTCCGCTCAGCTCATTTAATTGTTGTTTGTTTCATCAACAAGGTAAGGTTGCCCCTTCTGGAATAATAAAAAAAAAGTACAGAAAATCTATGGTCTGTAGCAGCTACCTTTGACATGCATCCACCTAATCATTATTTCATTGAGTCAGGTTCCACTGGTCCCTTAAGTTGTGGAGTTGAGAGTGTGTGGGGATAAAGGGTGAGGAAACAGAGTTGCCAGTCATCTGATGATTTCTCCTAGCTGGGTTCTGAGTTGATTAACACAGCTAAAACTGTCACTTTGCTTCCACAGCCCCTAACTTCCCAGCACAGTTCTGAAATACCTCTGCATAGAAAAGGGCAACTCAGTAAGAATGTCCCTGATCATTTTAACAACATCAGGAGTCTAATAAATGCCAAGGGATGAGCTATAAAGTAGTTAGCTGCAGAAACTTGGCCTGTTGCCTGGACGTTATTCGGTCTTTTCTCTCTCCTTATTCCCTGGACACTGTCTCTGTCACTTTATTGTTCCTTTGGGTTCTTATTCAAACCCATGGGCTGTGTTTCTATGTACACGAAGCAAATGGAGATCTAGGTTGTCAGTTTCGTGCAACACTCAAAAGAAATGGCCCATCTTATCCCTGCCTCTTACAGAGCTACAGTTACATGGGGATAGTTTTTGGCTCACAATTCAGTCCTCAACCTCCACTTTCCCACTTATCTCTTTTCTAATGAAAAACAGTCTGGAGGGGGGAAAACTAGCTGCATCTTTTGTTTATTATTTTCTGTGAACAAAAATATAGCTTTTCATTTTTTTCCATTAAGCACATGGGTGGGTAGGGGGAAAGCAGTGGAAAAGGTGCCCTGGCCAGGTGACTCAGTTGGTTGGAGCATCATCCTATACACCAAAAAGGTTGTGGGTTCAATTCCAGGTCAGGGAACATACCTAGGTTTCCAGTTTGACCCCCCCAGTTCAGGTTTATATGGGAGGCAATTAGTAGATTGATGTTTCTCTCTCACATCGATGTTTCTCCACCCCCTTCCCTCCCCCTACACACTTTCTCTCTCTCTCTGAAATCAATAAACATATCCATGGTTGAGGATTTTTAAAAAAGAAAGAAAGAAAAGGCTGTATCATGTTCAAAATTTCATATTTTAAAAAAAATATTTGCTGTTAGAATTTAAAATTCTTTCTTCCAACTATGAGTTTAAAAGGGTTAGGAAAAATTAACTTCCCATTATTTGGTTTATAAAGGTCTAGATAAATAGGGACATGGGGTAAAATAAGGTAAAGAGGAAAATGAAAGCTTCCACTACTAGAAAGAGGAAAAGGACCCTGGAACAAACCAAGTGGCAAAAGCATCTCAAAAGAAAAGCATTCCCAGGGAGACAAAGGTGGGCGCATACACACACACACACACACACACACACACACACACACACACACGTATACATTCATATATATATATATATATACATATATATATATATATATATATATATATATATATATATATACCCAATGAAATGGGGCAACCATGCTCATGGGCTCCTTTTGTTCTTTGTTCATGATAAACCAGTAGTTTCTAAATTCTGCTGCAGAAGCAAAGTTCAGTAAAGTTAAAACATGATTCTATACTCTTTTTTTAAACATAGAAATCCCTGACTACCTCTTTTGACATCCTACCAGAGATGACTTTTCATTTATACAACAGATGTGTTTTCTGTGTGTGAATATTGGTAATAGTCTAGGCACTGTGGACACAGAATCATAGAACACTGGCCTTGACTATGGCACTCCTTTCTGGTGAGGGAGATGGGCACAGAAAGAGACAATTGGAATAAAAACATTTGGTATAAAGGAGTATATGCAAACCATATGAGGAAGCACAAATGTTTCTTCTAGAAGTATGGAGATTTAGATTATAGAGAACTCAGCTGGTATTCTCAGGAACAAGAAAACCTTCAGTTTGGCTCACTTTTGAAATCAGTTTTAAAAATAAAGAATCAATTTTCGGGTTATCAGAAGCAGCTTAGTACTGAGGATGAAAGATGAAATTAGTTTTTCGTTGCTCTGCCATCTCACATCAGAATTTCTCTTGCCTTGAATATTAACTGTCAATTCAGTTTCCGACAAGGCGACCTAGTTATGAACGGATGAGAAAATACCAGACAGATTGTCCCACAATCATAAGCGAGATGGCAGTAGGGCTGAAGGAGCCTTTTGTGAGAATGAGCCTGCGGGGAGGGTTGAGGTTTCTTACACCTCTGAAGGCATCAGGAAAAGAAAATCACCCAGAGTCAGCAAAGAAGAGTGAATGGCGCAAACCACCTGCTCCCCACCTTCATCGATGGAGGACCACCACATCCCAAGCAACCTTCAAACACGGAAGCACAGCTAAAGCGGAAATCAACAAGCATGTCTGGCTTTCCATATTTAGTTTTCCTTTTAAGCCTCAAAAATAGCATATTGTTGATGTTCAATAAATGCTTTTGGAATAAATAAGAGGGTTGGATTATACAAATGGTTTTTGAATTAGGCTTTCTACCAAGGCCCACAGTTTTCCCAGAGAAGCTCTGGGACCTGCTGTAGGGAAACGAGCCCTGGGGCCCACAGAATTGCTTCATCTGTAGCCCTGTGACTATCCATAGCTTCTTTATTTTAAGAATAGTTTCCACAATTAAGACTAGGTAATTGCTAAAATTCTTCCATTCCTAAACTATTGTTTGGATTCCAATACAGAGTTAAGACCAATGTTCTATGTGCTCTAGCCAGTCATGTTTAGTGTATTTTTAATTTATTGATAACAAATAAAAGCCAGCTCTCTTCCCTCAGATTTTGGAAAGAGGCAATTCTAGAAGTGGCTTTGGTTTGGGAAGAATGAGGCTGCCATCATAGGGTTTTCCCAGCTTACTTTATAAACATCATCCCACCCTGGTCTCCAGTTTTCTCCACAGTTGTTGATACTCCTGTGGCTTAAAATGAAGAACTCTTGGTTGCTCCCTGATCCTTGCTGGTTACCCCTAAACCTCTCTAGGGAAGCTGGACTTTCAAATCAGAATGACTTCATCACCCACCAAGGAAGGAGGGAGGCCCAGATTTTTGTTCTCTTAGGGTATCTTTCTAACTTGTTATTTCCATAATTAGCTTTAATTGCTCTTCCCCTCCTCCTCTTCTCTTTCTTTCCAAACAACATGCTATTTTCATTCTTTGCAGGGGTAGCAGACCTTCAAGCTTTTGGCCTCCCTCCCTTTGACCGAGGTCCCAGAGAAGAATTTCAGATGGCTAGCTGAGGGCATCTAAGACAGCTGCATGAAGAATGAGGCTTAGATGACAATGAGGAAGTTGGGGAAGGGAACTTGAGAAGAAAAGAGAACTTTCCATGGGAAAAGAGCTCAAAGCATATTTATTTCAAGTCCCATTTCACATGAGAAATCTGAGACCTAATGAGATGAAGCAACTCACCACTGGGGATCTTAGGGTTGAAACTGAGACTGTCCATGGTTGGCTTAGGACGTGACCTGAACACCTTGTACTTTTCTGAGTGAAATGTGGCGGCAGCAGGGGTCAGATTTTTCTGAAACTCCAGTTCATGTCTTAACATTGACAGCAGTTAGCTGGCAAGACCTCTTTTGTAGATGCAACCACATCTTCCTGCTGGCTGTTTCTCAACTCTCTTGGCCAGGGTGTTCAGGGTCTCCAAACCCACAAGAAATGAGGAACCTTCTCGTATAGAGAAGAGGGTTTACCAACAGAGCAGACATCCCCACACCCTCCTCCCAAGGTCTCCTCTCTCCCACTATAGGAGTCTACTATGTTTCACACGTGTGTTTCTGAATATGATCTCTCATTCATTCACTGGTGAGTCTTAATTGACCAGGCCAAAGACACACAAGCACCATTCCCTGTGTGCTGCCCAAGGGCCCTGATCCTGCAGCCTCCCCAACCTGGGACCTGCTCCCCACATTGCCCTGCTGAAGGACAGCAATAGGATACACTAAATCAGGCTATGAGCCCCAAACTGGATCCCCGCAGTTCAGAGAGGAAAAGATGGAGTGAGATGGGGCAATTGGCAGAGAGGGTGTTAGGGAAGGGTCTTGTTACAAAGCTTTAGTTGAGTTAGTAGCTTTATTATTGGGTAATAAAGAGACAGAAGGTAATACGATCCTGTAAGATTTCCTTGGAGAACAGAAAGGTTAGTTGAGGTCTGCAATTTAGAAAGAAGAATTTAGAAGATGTGACTCCATAAAACTAAAGACAAGGGAAGAGAAAGAATAGAGCAATCTGTCTTCTGGAAGCCAATGGTGTTGATGAGGGACCCTGGGAAGCACAAAATCTAGGGAGACAAGGAGCTCCGCACTAAGACCCTCCCTGCCTGATGTGGGGGCTGCCCAGTGCAGTGCAAACCCAGAGAGAGTGTTCTTCAGTTCCTCCCCCCCAGGTGGCCGTCTTCTCAATAACCCTGGACTATGCACAGCATGGAAGAATAGCATGAACACTCACAGTACATTGTGCTTTGTACTTATTACAAAGCAATGATTTATCAGATACAAACAATCTATCACAGAGCTATACATACAGCATGAGCCATTTTATTGAGAGCAAACACATATGCACAGACTCATACACACATACACACTAACACCCACGTTTCCCTCAACCACCTCAGTGTCTGGGAAGAAATGGAGTCCCTTTAGCAGTAGTTACCAAAATCTCTGATCATGTGCCCCTTTTGGGGAATATGGGACCCCCAGCCTTCTAAAGGCAACTCCACGCATTTTTGAAGCCCTGAGGTGTCTTTCATCTGGCTCATCACTAAGTCTCAGATGTGGGTTACAACTGCTCCAGGGAAGCCGCAGCAGCTTCAGCTGAGGAATAGAGTGGGAGGCAACCAGGCCGGAGGCCCGCCCACCACTCCCACCTCTGCACAACCCCCACTCCTTCGTGGAGCAGACACTTACCTGGCCTGGCCTCCTTCAGGAAGAGTTGCCAGCCAGCACTTTGTTCCTCATGCAAACAGACAGACGTCTGGCAAACCTGTCACAGGCAACTACTCTTAAACTCAACCTGAGACCCAAGAAAATCGTACACTCAGACACACGGGTAGGTACAAACACACACATGCACAGACATCACAAATGAACTGAGAAAACAACGGGAAAGGGAGGGGGTTTATTTTCTTCTTTGTTTATCTCCTAAATCTTTCTCAAGTTTGAGTTGCTAATTCAAATTGATTACCTAGAAACAAAAATAACTGTTATTTTTACAGTGTCTATGAAAAGTGAGTTAAGTAGGCATAGTCTCTCCTTCATGTATACTTCATTCATTCAAGAAATGTTGGTTTTCACCTCCTTGTCGGACACTGCACCATTAACGCCAAGGATAAGAAGAGGACTGAAAGATTACTAGTATTTCTTTTCTCAATCTATCACTTATCAGGGAAAGAAGAATACATTAAAGACATTGGTTGAATAAACTGCATAAATTCAATCCTGATATTTAAATGTGATTACAAAGACTTCTTAACACCAATTAATGATCAGTGTTAGAGATTGAAACATTATCTCACAAAAGAAGTTTCTGGCTCAACCAAAATGCCCCTCGGGGCACATAGGTCAAGGGGCTTGACCTGTACAAGGTGTGACTGGTAAGGTAATGAGGCTCAGCTTTCATTTTGTTTATTCTCCAACACGCCAGAACTCCTGTCTCCAAATAAACGGTGTCCTTCAACAGAGTCACCACGGAAGGCTCTGTTCATTCTAACCATAGCTGTTCTTTTGGACCTTCGCTTATAACCAGTTTATGGGCCACATGGGAAAATCAGCCACTGTTTTTATAGTCTGCTTTATAATTCATATGAAAAGAAAGGGAGAGACCAGGTGTTGGGACTGTCAATAGGAATCAGTACACACGAGATGTCAAGTGTAATAGAGACATGGGAGGCCAGCAGTGAACTCCCCAAAGGCAACCACAGTACCTGACCTCCCCCTGGTGCCTAGCACAATGCCTGGCATACAGTTGGCAATTAATAGGTATAGGTTGATGGAAGGAAGAAATGAGGCAACATTATAGTCAAAGTGGTAATCTCAGTGTGCCATGCTTACACGTTGTCTGGACCGACGAAGGCTCCTCCCCTAGGAGATGAGCTGCCACGAGTGAAAGTCAAAGGAAAGCGGAGTTTCAAGCCCCTTTTGTTTCTTTACATTTTAATTTCTAATGAAGGCATAGGGCAAGGCTTTAACTAAAAGCATTCTAGGTCTTGATGTTCATAACCACGTATTTTGACACAAAGTCAAAGGGATACCAGAATCATCATAATAGCCAAAGGCATACAATTTCAAGACCAAATGTTTCACATTTGAGTCAAAGCCCACAAGTCAAGACAGGCTCTCCTGGTGGCCAGAGGCCTTGCTGATCCTGCCTTTCATGCCTACCCCCTGTCCAGGGTCAGGGCCTTGGGGTGGGGGTGTCAGCCAGTGACAACCAGGTCACTGTGCGCTGGCCCTGCCCTAGGCAAAGCAGACATCTGTTTGTGGAGGGGCCCTGCTTTGCTCCTGTCTGAGCCTGAGAAGCCTGACATTCCTTGAATCTAGTCAAGGCTCAAGGAAGCCCCCTTGGCACCCCGTCCATCAGGGGACTCTGGAGTTCACTCTCCAACTTTTTCTCTAAAAGAAAAGGGATTCAGAAGACATCCCTCCCTGGGTGGAGGCAGGAATGTTGGGAATAGATAAGAGGCGAGCTTTGTCCAGACAATCAAAATCTGCTGTTTTAT
Organism: Eptesicus fuscus; assembly: GCF_027574615.1. Classification (NCBI taxonomy): domain Eukaryota; kingdom Metazoa; phylum Chordata; class Mammalia; order Chiroptera; family Vespertilionidae; genus Eptesicus; species Eptesicus fuscus. The sequence continues at coordinate 84,040,680 of NC_072481.1, forward strand.
TTCAGTTTTCTGGGAACATGAATAAGAAAAGCTTTTTTTCCCTCCATTCAAATTGCACACACCTCAAAGAAAACAATGGCCTGCAAGTGCGCTGGAAATCCCTGAAATGAGCAAGCCAGGCAGTCCTATCTCGTCACATCAAGAAAACCTTACATCATTTCAGAAATTCCTTGTGTGGCCCTTCCCTTCACAATGCCCCCCCTTGGGCATATTGCAATTTTTATTAATAATAAGATCAAATAAAATTATCATTATTGACTACATCCTATTAAGGACTTACAATATGCCAAGGCCCATGCTTAAAGTCAATTATCCAATCCTCATGAAAATGTTGTGCATTAGGGTTTATTCCAATTTTATAGAAATAAAAATAAGGTATATAGGTGATACCCCAAATCCAAAATATGATGGTGTTCCTTATGTAACTAGTATGTATTGCTATGGGTTATTTTTTTAGGGTTCTCTGGGAATCATTTTGTTACTCTGCATTGTGATAGTTGAAAGACAATAATGCTCAGAGAGTAGAAAACAAGGTTTGTGACGGCACAGGGTATAGAATGGTGATCAAATACACTTCAGAAACCAGGTTAATCTGACACCTGAAGCCAGTCACAGCCAGAGCTTGGCTGCCAAGTAATTCGTGTGTATTGTTTATGAGGTGAGTAGACACACATGGTCTTCTTCTGCTTAAACTTTAGTCCATTCTGACCTCCAGCCCAACCTTCCAAGTTTGCCTTGTCTGACTCTGGCCTGTCTCACGCTGACTCCGAGGCATCCTGTTGATCCATGAAGTTGTAAGAGCCAGGGAAAGTGACTCACAGTCTGATTCACTAAAACCTAGCGTATGTCTCACACATAATAGGTTCTCAACAAATACTTGTTGAATTATGGATTCTTTGCCAGAGACTCTGATTAGCCAAGGGAGAGCAGACCCACTTCACCTCCCTGTGCTCCTCAGCTGGGCTTTCTCAAAGAGATCCACGGCACTGTAGGTGTCAAACCGTTACTGCGTTGTCATTTCCAACTGTGTCCACCGAAAAGGTAAGCATGGTGTGCAGGGGTCTATGTGTTGACCTCCACTGGCTTTTCCCAACCCCAGGCCTGATCTCAGTCAGCCAGGACTGAAGGCTGCTTTTGCCACGGTTGGGGGTTCTCAGGGTATGCGCCTGGGCCTCCCAAACTTGGAAACCCTTCAGGAATGATTCAGGTCACTAATGGAGTAAGCATTTGTCTTTGCTGCTCCCTCCCCTCCACTTTATCCCTAATTTTCTTCATGTCCAGTTATTCATTTCTTTAAATATTCCACTAAAGCATTAATTAATAGCCAAGGTAGGATATTTACATTTCAGAACTCAAGTCTGAAAAATTCTCATACCCAAAGGAAGACAGCTCTGATAGGGAGAGATAATCAGTGAAGATGGAATAGTTGAGGTCAGGAATCCTTGCCTGGTTTCCCAAAAAAATCACACACTGGCAATAATTACTTGGAGCAACTCCTCAAAAAGTTGATGCTGTACCACACTCTACGAAGGACTGTGTACAGAAGATTCCCATTTAATAACCTCACCAGAGAAATACTGGAGAGAGTCAGTATCCTTTTTATAAACCACCACCTGTTTGAGGAGAAGCGGGTAGGAGACAGGAGAGGAGAAAGAGAGATGGATTTAGCAAATAGTTTCAGGACCAACTATTTACTAGCCATTCTGCTGAGCCCCGGTCCTGGGCATAGAGAAGATACAAGAGGAATATCTTCAAGGTGCTCATGAGTTAGCATGGAGATGAAATATATAAGCAGACACTGCAACATGATATACCAGGTGTTACAAAGCCAATAGGATCCCGGAACACATGGACCGGATTATTCATCCCTAGCCTGGGGTTTCAGAGTTTTCCCAGAAGGATTTCACTCACATTAAAGATATGTATTTGGCCTGGTTTCCGATCATTTAGTGGGGATGATATCCTCCACCTGGCTTTCCTCTGTCAACACTCTTCCCTGAGCAGCTGTCTGTTCATGCCCCTGTAGCTGAAAAGCACCCCAATTTAACCTGTGAACACTGACTGCCTCTCCTGCCTGGCCAGCAAACTTCAGGCCCACGAAGGAGAGGAATGCCATGTGTTGGTGGGCCAATGGTATAGGAGGAGGAAAGGCACTTGTTTGAATTTCCAGAAATGTTTGTCAGCAAAGTCATTCCAGAGGCAAGAGCAGATCCAGGTTTAGTGGACCCTGGAGTTTAGACAATTTGGGGCACAATTTTTAAGAAAAAGAATTTGAAAAGATTCCTGCTACAAATTTCCAAAAACATATGACTTATGAACACATTGCTAAGGTCCTTTGCAGAAGGTGGGCCCCCGCAAGTGAAGGGCCCTAAAGATTAAGCTTCATAGATTTCATGGAAAACTGCCTTTGCTCAGAGCAACAAATGGTCTTTCTCTGGAGAAAAGAATTGGGATGCACAGCATCTCCCATTACTTAATCATCCTGAACTACAAGGGCAGAGGGGCAGGTAGTCACTGATAGAGGAACATGTGCCAGAACAGGGCTTCCTTTACCTGTTCCTGTGGGGCTCCAAAAAGACACAATGCTATTTTTGGAATACAAACTTGTTTTAGCATATCAGCTTGGACTCTCAAATTGTCATAGCAAAGAAAATTATAACACTTTGTGCATTAGGGTTTATTCTGTGTGGAAACAAAATAGCTTTTATATTGCTTTTTGTTGCTGTTATTCTAATGAACCAAGGGCAGAAGATAATTAGTTTTAAAACAATGTATCGAAAGTAGTTTTTTTTTTAATACTTAAAATTTTTTTAATATATTTTTATTGATTTCAGAGAGGAAGGGGAAGGAAGAGAGAGATAGAAACATCAATGATGAGGGAGAATCATCGATTGGCTGCTTCCTGCATGCCCCCTACTGGGGATCTTGCCTGCAACCCAGGCATGTTCCCTGACTGGGAATTGAATAGTGACCTCCTGGTGCATAGGTCGATGCTCAACCTCTGAGCCACACCGGCTGGGCTTAATATTTTTACATGAAAAATTTTTTTGGAGATTATAAAGGTCAGAGGTTCAAACATCTCACATTAATGTCAGTAGCATTTAATTATTGCCTCTTTTTTCATCTAATACTAGTAGCCCATTTGCAGGAAAAATCCTGCAAGCGGCCGCTGCGGCCGCATGCGCTGCCGCTGCCACCGCTGTTGCGGCTGCTGCGCCTGCACCCGCGCGCCTCTGTCACCCGCCCCGCTCCGCCCCGCCCCGCCCCGCCCAGGCTTTCCCTCTGGCAGCCATCTTGCTTTCTGCTTTTCCTCCATCTTCCTTCTAAGTTGTCTTCAGTCTTCACTCCTCCCTCCCTCAGTGTATGCAAATTAACCGCCATCTTTGTTGGGTAATTTGCATACTCGCCCTGATTGGCTGGTGGGCGTGGCTTTGGATGGTGGGCGTGGCTTGGGTGTAGTGAAGGTGCGGTCAATTTGCATATTACTATTTTATTAGGTAGGATACAGAGTTGCTAAAGATTAAGAAAAAAAGAGTCTAATGAAAATCAATCTAGACGTACATTGTTGCACTCTTTCTTTAAAAAATTCTGGCCAAGCTTTAGCTGGTTTGGCTCAGTGGATAGTGCTCAGTGGATAGGCCTGTGGACTGAAGGGTCCCCGGTTGGATGCTGGTCAAGCGTTGCTGACTCGATCCCTGGGGGCGGAGGCATACAGAAGGCAGCTGATTGATGATTCTCTCTTATCATTAATGTTTCTGTCTCCCTTTCCCTTCCTCTCTGAAATCAATAAAAACAAAACAAAACAAAACAAACAAACAAACAAACAAAAAACAACCTGGGGTCAAACTTTGGAGATGTGTGTGGGGTGCTTAGACAAACAGATAGAAACTGAGTTGTATGACTTCAGGGCAAGGGCTGGAGATACTGCTGCCATTGTCCCTGTGTTGAGCCCTCCCCTGTCACAGCCAAACCTGATTCCACATGAGCCTGGTGAACACTATTAACTCCACCATGATGACTCCCTGAGATACTGCTTCACTCAACTTGTGTTCTGCCCGAGGCTCAGCAGCTGAGCCTTATGGGCAGTATAGCAGTTCTCAGTGGCCTTGGGCTGACATACCCTATGCCAAGTGCTGATGGCAGCCAGCCTTGGTTCACAGCATGGCCCCTCACATATGCATCCAGGCCCAGCACAGGCAGCTATAAACTATGGATCGCTTTGTAGCTCCAAACTGGTAACCCTGGTCTGGTCATAGACAGTGTCTGACATTGACCTGCACCGGAGTCTCTCCTAAGGGGCTGTAGAACCAACAAACACTGCTGGCCAGCTTCAGACCATGACAGAACACCATCTGATTAGTTCTACAAGTGGCACACCCAAAAGAAGTTTTCAGCCCCCTAGACAAAATCCCGGCAGCTGGGGTTGTCTGGGGTTGTGAGCAATCTTCACAGCCAGTTTGCCTGAGGATCAATACCACCCACTTCCATGCCAATGGCAATCAAGGCTCAACTACAATAAGAGGCCACAAACAACCAACACAAGGGACACTCCCAGAGCTCAGGTGATCAGGGAGACTGCACCACTGGTCCCAACAGGACACTTAATACATAAGGCCACCTTGGCAAGACTTAGAAACGTACCAGAGCTGCCTAATACATAGAGAGAGAAAAAACACAGAGAGGCAGCCAAAATGGAGAGACAAAGAAACATGTCCAAATGAAAGAACAGGAAAAATCTCCAGAAAAATAACTAAATGAAATGAAGGCAAGAGGTCTACCAGATATAGAGTTCAAAACACTGGTTATAAGGATGTTTAAGGAAATTAGTGAGAACTTCAACAAAGAGATAGTAATAATAATAAAAAGGACATAGAAACCATAGAAAAAGACCCAGTCATAAATGAAGAATATAATAACTAAAAGGAAGAATACACTAGAAGGAATCAACAGAAGATTAGATGAAGCAGAGGATCAAATCAGCTATTAGGAGTATATGGTAGCAGAAAACACCCATTCAAAATAGCAAAAAGAAAAAAGAGTTTTAAAAAATGAGGCTAGTTTAAGGGACCTCTAGGACAACATCAAGCACAAAAACATTTGCATCATAGGGGTACCAGAAGGAGAATAAGGAGAACAAGGGATTGAGAATCTATTTGAAGAAATAATGACAGAAATCTTTCCTAATCTGACAAGGAATTAGACAAACAAATCCTGGAAGTGCAGAGTCCCAAACAAGAACCCAAAGAGGCCCACAACAAGACACACAATTAAAATGGCAAAATGACAAAGACAAGATCTTAAAAGCAGGAAGAGAAAGACAGTTGCCTACAAGGGAGCTCCCATAAGACTACCAGCTTATTTATCAATAGAAACTTTTCAGATCAGAAACAATTGGATGAAGTACTATTTTATTGTGGTTTTAGTTTGCATTCTCTGATGATTAGTGATGTTGATCATCTTTTCATATGTCTATTGGCCATCTATATGTCCTCTTTGGAGAAATGTCTATTCAGGCCTTCTGCCCATTTTTTAATTGGATTGTTTGTTGTTATTTTTTGGTGTTGAGTTGTATAAGTTCATTATAAATTTTGGATATTAACCCCTTATCACATGTATCATTGCCAAATATCTTCTTCTATTCAGTAGGCTGTCTCTTCATTTTGTCAATGATTTCCTTTGCTGTGCTAAAACTTTTTAGTTTGATATAGTCCCATTTGTTTATTTTTTCTTTTGTTTCTCTAGCCCTGAGCTTTCTTCTCAGTTTTGCACCCATTATCCACTTCTCCACCTGGATCACCTGGATATCCCACAGGACTGCAACGTCAATATGGACAGACCTGAGCTCCTTGTCTTTCTCCTTGGCCTTCCCAAAGCGAAAATCTAGGAATCACCTTCAACAACTTTCTCTCCTTTACCCTCTTATCCAGTCAAATAGGCACAGAATAAATATGTTTAAAGGATAGAAGGAAGGAAAGAAGAAAGGAGAGGAGAAAGAGTGGAAGGGAGAAAAGAAGTTCAGGTGTTAAGTCTCAAACACTAAGTTCTGAATTAATGCAGAGGCTCAATTTGCACCAGGGGCCTTAGAGCCAACCATGCTCCTTGCCTGCCTGATAATTATGCTTTCTTTCTTACCTGTTAACAGAATAATGCTTTTTCTTGGGGAAAGCAATGTAGCTAGCTAAAATTACTATATTAATTAACCTCCCTCAAAGCTAAGAGTGGCCTGTGACATAATGCTAGCTAATAAGCTGTAAAATGTGTGAAAGTCACCAAGAAGAATGTCCCTTCTCAAATTTAAAAAAAAAAAATTAAAAAAAGCAAGGTCTAGACAGAAGAAAGCCCTTTGCCTTCCCCTCATTCCTGCTTAGAAGGAATCAGCCATATGCTTGCAACCATGGTGGGTAGCCAGAAAATGGTAACATGGAAAGATAGACAGAGCTCACGTGCCTGATACTGCCGATGCCCCGTTAGACCATGGTTGTGTGCCCACCTGCAGACTTCTTGTTGCATAACACAAAATGAGCCACTCTGTTTACTCAGTAGTCAGGCCTTCTGCTATTTGTGTTCCTGGTATCTGCCATTATTTTAACATCTGTATTCCTTTTTATATCTTTTTTTTTAAATCTGAAAATTCCTTGATTATCTCCCACAAGGCATAGGAGAATGTCACGAATACTGTTCTACTGTCCAATGCTGTCAGTCCTCTTTGGGAATTAGCTTTGCTGAAAGAGCCACTTACCAGTGGTCACTCCTTCTGGGTCAGCACACATCTAATAGGTGGCTGATGCCAGTGGAAATGCGTGGCCTCTCTCCCCAACTTCTCCTTGTGTCCCCACAGAAAACGATCTGAGAGCACCCTCAGTCAAATCCCAATACGCAAATGCTTCCAGGGAAGCCAACACACAAGCAGTTGTCCTAATTCTAAAATGTAAGAAGCAGAAGGCTCAGCCTGCACTTAAGGCAAATCTAAAGTGCTCACATCAAGGCATTCTCAGTCTTTCAAGGAAATGATTTTTTTTTTCCCTTTTAAACAATCGAGATGTAAAGCAGTTTGGCAGCATTCACACTTGCTTGATAACAAGGGTCCACGGTGACTTCTTAGCCTTCCATGGCCTCTTTCAACTTTATACCACTTGGCTTAAATGTTAACAACCTATTGTCTGGGTTTTATGGACTTTTATACACGATTGCCAACCCTCCTGGAAAAGAGCTGGGTCATTTTTTCTTTTTTCAGCAATTCAGGCATGAATATTGGAATTTGAAAGCAAATAAAAAAGGTCTAGTAAGCTCATGAAACTTAACCTTCCAGAAGAAAATAGTTCTCATGTCTACACACTCTCACACAAGCATGTGTGCCCACCCTACAATCACAGGTATATCCACAACAGATGTATTCTGTTTGGGGCTGGAGTAATCATGTATAATTTAGATTAAATAACTTTGTGCCAATATTTGTCCAAGTCATGGAGCCATCATTTTTAATTCCATGCTGCCAGGTGGGTTGGTCGTAGGAAGGAATTGTAATGATGTTTAAGAGCTTTACAAAGAACTGTGAGCTCAGAGAAAAATGAGGGAACTTTAAGTGAGTTCAGTACAAAGGACTGGAGCGTGGGACTTGTGATCAGAGGAGAGAGAGGCGAACTTGGTTCGGGGAAACTCCAGGAGTCCAGTCCTAAGAGGTCCCTGAGTCTCAGGTCAGATAACTGACACAAAGGAGACATTCCAAAAGAGGGGTTTTGGTATCACAAAAAAGTCTGGAAGAATTTTAAGAGAAAGATTTTGTTGTCATGCTAAGCAGAACTGGAAATAGCTTTTAAACAGGTTGGAGCTTTACGTTAATATCAAGGTTTTGCTCAAACAGAGAAAACAGTAAAGAATAATGACTGAAGAGGACAAAATGGGCAAGTGGTACAAATGGTATATCAGTGAGCAGGGGCCTGATCAGAGACAGAGAAAGATCTAAACCTGTGTGGGGGTGGGGGGTGGGAGGCGGGGGAGCTTCTCAGTATCTCTGAGATGAAGAGAGGGCCACAGAGTAGGTGTCTTATTTCAAGTCAGTGGTTCTTCCCTCCCATGCACATCACCACACCTCACCAAGCACTTCATTTGTATGAACAAAATGCCCGGTTTTGTCTACAAATTTCTACAAAGGAACAAGAAGTACAGATCCCTGTGCAGAGGGACAGGCCTTTCCATGCCACAGACGGATTTTCTTCCTGGTCAGGGGGTCTTCATAGCTCAGTCAGACATGCTGGCTTCCCGTGTCCATGAGATAGCCTCCCTCAGGATTAGTAGGTGGGCTGGGGCTGTGGTTACACAGAATCTGACAAAATAATTCTTGGCAAGGAGAGCGGTTAGAGAACAATCTGTTATGGGCTGAATCTTACTCCCCCAAACCCCCAAAGGGTGAAGTCCTAATACCTAGTGCCTCAGAATGTGACTGCATTTGGAGACAGGGTCTTTCAAGGGGCACTTAAGACAAAAGGAGGTTGTATGGGTGGGACCTAACTGAATAGGAATGGCATCCTTACATGATGAGAACAGGATGCAGACACACAGAGGGGAGATGATGTGAGGGCATAGGGAGAAGACAGACATCTGCAAGCCATGGGGAGAGGCCTCAGAAGGAGCTAACACTGCCCACACCCAGACCAGGGACTTCCAGCCTGGAGCACTATGGAGAAATAAATTTCTGCTGTTTAAGTCCCCCCCGCCGCCCGCCCCTCACCGGCCTGGCAGTCTGCAGACAAATACGCTGTCTATGGAGACCAAAGTCTTAAGAGGCCTCTGAGTGCTCCTGGTGGAGGGACTGTCTTGTAAACCCTGTGCTCCCAGGGCATAGCCCAGTGCCTGGCCTACAGGGCACTCGATCAGTGTTTGTGGAATGCGTGAATCACTCAGAATAAACCTTCCTGGCATTGAAACTTTCCAGGTGGTCTCACTTCCCTAGAGAATCTTATCGGGGTGGCTGCCAGGAATCTTGCTGTGTCCCAAAAGGCTATAAAATGCATAGCAGTAGGAACTTGTCAATGATAACAAGCCTCTGGGGGTAGGGGAGAGGGACTCAAACCCTTTTTAATTTACTTTTTTTCTGGTCTCAACACAATAACCTTAGGCAGGTCAATGATTAATTAATATTTCTTTTCATGAAAGTAACTTAGTAGTGTCCCATGGGCTGGTACCACAAATTCCATGTCTAGAAATACAAGACTTTTCCCTTATGCTTTCATTGCTCCAGCGCTGCTCCCACTTTATTTCTCTCCACTTTGGTCAGTGGTACACCCCTCCCCCATTCTCTCGTGTCTCAGGCTCTGGCCCTTGATTGTTTCTTATGCTTGAATCCTTGAATCCAATCAGTAGCACACTCCTGTCCATCTTTCCTTTCACTTGCCTCCCCTATCTCATCCTCTCTAGGCCCATCACCACTACAGTCCAGCCATGGCTCACGACCTGGGAACCCTGAGTGGCTTCCAACCTCTGACCTTTCCACTCCATTGCATGGTGTGTTCTGCTGCCAGACTCACCTTCATCAGGCCTCCACAACTCTTTCCAAGGCACCTGGATTGATAGCAAAGAAGGTTAGTCTTAGTTATTTTGTGCCTACATGCAATGGCTAAGAAGTTTGTAGAAGGAGGGAGAGTGAGAAGCTAGTAAATGCTGACATCTGCTACACTAATCTATAGCCATTGCTGTGGGGTCTTCCGGAATCAGAAACCCCATTTCCAGTTGCTACTATATAAAATACACACAATCAGATTCACCTTCAGTTGTTGGGCACACTCATTCAGCTTTCACAACATACCAGAGATCATATGTAAACTGTTAATTACACCATCTTTCCTGTTCATTTATTTTCACAAGGATTGTTATAAAATAGGACAGGGTTAGGGGTGGGAAGTGACATGTGGAGGCCAGGGGGACATGGGGAGAGAAGACTGCTCCCAGAATCACAGAGTGATCGCCAAGAACTATAATTCTAACCTTCGCCCTACATGGCTCAGTGGCTTGTGGGCTGGAAGAAGAAAAGTGCCATGTGTGATTTAGTCCATATGAGATGCTTGACCTCCCCAACTTCATGCTCCGACAGGCTCGGTGTGGGGCTGGGGCCAGCAAACAGAGCAGGAAGTGCAGAGCAGGGGAATGCTGACAGAAGAAACATTCATATGTTCTTCTCTGGATATTAATTACAAAAAGCCTTCCCTCCTACAGTCTATTTGTGGTAAATTTTCTGCTTACATAAAATTTGAAAACAAAGTAATCTGTTTTGTTAAACATGGAATGATGACTTCTTGAAGAACATTGGCATAATAAAAAGCATGGATACATGGAACAAATTGGTGGGTGCCAGAGGGGAGGGGGGCGGGGGGACAGAATAAAGTAGGTGAAGGGATTAGCAAAAATCATATATGCATACCCCATGGATACAGACAATAGTGTGGTGAAGGCCAAGGGAGGGGGAGGTGGGCAAAGGGAGGTTTGCAATTATGTCAACATTAAATTTTTTAAGAAAAACAAAAACACCTTCCTCTGGCTTGGATTTCTCCTGAGATCATGTCCATGCATGTGTTATAGGAGTTTCTGTAGCTGAGAGTCAAGTAATGGTCAGTGGCTGACCCAGCTCTGGGCCCAGGATCTTCATATTTGACATGCAAATGTGGTTGGGAATTAATTTTTAAAAAAACTTGTGATAAACAGAAATTTTTTTCTTGCTAATCATGACAGGTCTAGGCAGAGGTAAACTGTCCCTGACATGCCCACCAAAACTCCCCGATCCTAGATTTACTCCCTTACTCTGCCTTCCCATTCCTACCAGGTAACACTTTGAATACCCTGTCCCTACAGATACGTAATACCTATGAATCCCAAGAGCTGAAAATTTGGGGAAAATCACAGAAAGACATCTCCAGAGGATCTGGCTTGGATCATCCAAAGAGAAGGAGCTCTGTGTTCAGAGCTCCTCTTATACAGGGTCAATTCCACTTCCTCATCTGGCAAATGGAAAACATTCTGGCTAATCTCCAGCACTTCATTCATCATTCAGATCTATGATTGTAAAATAATGCTCTTTTAAACATTGTTAAACTATTAATGCTAACAAGTATTAATATTTCCTTATACAATTAATTGATTATTTCCTCTAAGTGACTATGGTTAACAGTCACACAAATTGTATGTGTTGGGTACAGTACAGGTGTGTGTTGTTGTATGTTGGCAAACTGGCTCTTCAGAAGGAAGGAAGGAAGACAGGAAGGAAGCCCTGATTTTGTAGTATTTTCAGGTTCTCCTGGTTTAAATACCCCTACCATGGCCAATTTCAAGCTAAAAACTGGCATAACTGAGCCACCAAACAGGGACTTAGGAAGAAATGCATGCAATTGGCTCTTGAGTGTTAACTCCAACTGACTCTGGCAGACCACCAGTTGGATATAATCTAAAAATGTCAAAATCGGCTGAAAAAAAATTTAAATTCCTATATTATGTTTTTGTTTTTTAATTTCTCCTTAAGACACACAAAGTTTGTGACAGGTAAGTCTAGCGTGACAATAGACAACCACATATTTTGAAACTGAATTTCCATGGATTTGGATGAGAAGAGGTGAAAATACTGAAACCAGGTTGGGGGTCCAATGATCCAGCTCTTCTCCCACAGGTCAGAGAATAATGGAAATAGCCAGACCATGAAGTTCTCCTCAGCACTTTCAGCCACTTGACCTTGTAACTACTGGAATAGCACGTGCTGGCATAGCACCATCCCCACCAAACTCATACTGAGCTATGTGCCAGGAACCCACCTCAACCCACAGCCCATGACAGGTGTTCCATAAACGTTAATCAAATATGAATGTATTTTTTAACAGGGTCTCAAATTCCAACAATTAGGACACGCCACGGTTTCTGTTCTGATCAAAGTCAAGCAGACCCAATAGGCTATTGGTCACTTGAGTGGGGAAGGAAACTAATGAGCAATACACCAGAAAGCAAGATAAATACTATCCTCTCTAAGGATGGCTGGACATGTTCTGTTGATGCCCTAGGTTTAGACCAACAGCAGAAAGTTTCTGGGAAGTCTATACCTATACTTTCCTTAGGGAAGGTAACTCTAGTTATTAAAATCCACATCAGAAACAGCATCTCTGCTGACAATAGTCTCTGGGCACTCGCCTAGAATGGAAGCTGTACAAATAGCCCATAATAAAGTTTCCTCATCTTTAAAACAAAGACACCAATGCCTGCTTTTATGGCCAGTTGAGCAGATTAAAGGCAATAATGTATACAGATTACCTGGCACCGTGCCTGGTTATGATGATTATTTACATATTTTAAGATTCCACATTCCTTTTTTATACCTTCCTACTTTTTCTTATTGATTTCATTCTAGTAAAAACACATCTCTAAAGTCTATCAAAAGTATGGTTCTGCCTCCTCGTCTCTGTGGATATTTCAAGCAGCTCACGCTACTGGCAATAAGTAAAGTTTCACCTTAGCTGGTGAAATATGTTGAAGGGTCACAATTTCCATATTTTTGCCTTTTAGGTTATGGTTGACAGAATAATAACCCCCTGAAGATGCACACATCCTCAGAACCCAAGACTATGTCACCTCACAAGCTGAAAGGGACTTTTGCAAATGTGGTGAAGTTAAAGGTCTTTAGATGGGTGGACTACCTTGAATTATGGTGATCCCAATGTAAGGAGAAAGGAGAATCACACCCAGAGGAGCTTTGATGATGGAGGCACCTAGAGCCAAGGAATGCTGGCAGCCTCTAGAAGCTGAATAAGACAAGGAATGATTCTCCCATAGAGCCTCCAGGAGAAGCCAGCTCGGTTCACAGTTTGGCCTTCGAGACAGATTTTGGACTTCTGATCTCCAGAAGTGTAAGATAACAAATTGTAGTTTAAACCACTAATTTGGTAATAATTTGTTATAGCAACAACAGGAGACCAATACATAGACTAACAAGGAAATGTGGATTCATGGGTCCCAGAGGGGGAAGGAATTCTTTCTCTCCAAACCCCACATGTGAGAAGAAAGGATACAGTCTCCTTGGCCTATGACTGTGTCAAGTCCTCAGAGCAAGAAACTACTAGTCACTACAGTACCCCAGACCTTCCTTCCAAGACAACTTAAGTCTGGGAACCTAAAAGGAAGAAGGCAAGCAGGTGGAAGTTTAGTGTATAAAAAATTATATTAAATTATATAAAAAGTTGTAAGCCATAAGTATTGTTAAACTGGGACATCTTGGGAGATGTCCAACTGCCGGACATCCCACAGGATCAGGCCTAAACCGGCAGTTGGACATCCCTCTCGCAATCCGGGACCGCTGGCTCCTAACTTCTCACCTGCCTGCCTGCCTGATCACCCCTAACCACTCTTCCTGCCTGCCTGATGCCCCTAACTGCTCCCCTGCTGGCCTGATCACCCCTAACTGCTCTCCCCTGACAGCCTGATTGCCCCTAACTGCTCTTCCCTGCTGGCCTGATGGCCCCTAATCGCCTCTGCCTCAGCCCCCACCACCGTGGCTTTGTCAGGAAGGACGTCCGGTCTATCCAGTTTCATTAGCATATTACCCTTTTATTAGTATAGATTAGAAAGGTTCAGAGCAATGGTATTGTAAGTGGATCCGGGAAGTTAACTAAGGAGTTTTTCAAACAAATATTGGAGATGAATTGGAAAATGATTACTTCAACTGAATTATGGCCTGGCTTTCCAAGAAGGAATAAAAACTTCAGCTTTAGAATGCATTAAAGATGTTTTAAAGCAATTAGGAACTATTTGTTAAGACACAATCTCCTCCCCACAGCAGTCTGGAGTTCTTTCATGAGCCCACCGGGAGCACAGCCTGAGCCTAACTCAGCTGGCCCTGCCCACCATGTGTGAGCCACCTTCATAAACTCTAGAAGGACGTGGGTCACTTGAGAGTGTCCTATGTGTTATGTGGAGTTGGCAGAGAGACCTGCATAAAGCAGAAGAGAAAGCAGAGCAAAAAACAGATGAAGTCCTGATGGTCTCCCATTTGGTTTGTGTTGTCACATTTTTGCAAAAGGCCCCCTGCTTTCCTTTCTTTCAGCAAAATGTTTTCAAACAGAGCTGCTAATAGACTTTAAACAAAAGACCTTTCAGTAGGCTCCCTCTAAGACTTTTGTGTTAGCTCAGAAAGCATATGGGAAAATAATCACTAAGAATGATTGTGTGTGTGTGTGTGTGTGTGTGTGTGTGTGTGTGGTGTGTACCCAAGCATATAAGCACAGGGGTATCTTGGGTGAGATACAAGTGAAGTTGGCTTACTGTGGATACTTTTGTGGGTGGGATTAGAAGAGCAGCAGGGAAACATACATTTACTTATTTATATAATTTTAAGTGGTGGTATTAAGGGTGTTTTTCCTTTTGTGTATCATTTCAGCTATTTTCTTTTTGCAAATATATATTTTTAACAGAAAAGAAATGTTTCTTTTTGGCTGAAAAAGTGGTAACACCTCAGAGCAGAAAACAGATGAAGTCTTGATGGTGCCCATTGTGTTTCCTGAATGAATTCCTTTCTTCTTACAACTGAAATACCCTGGACCAGGGAGTGAATGGCTCACCTACCTCATGGATGAGCACGGTGGTGCAGCTACATTTCAGGTAGTCTAGCCCAGGGCTCCTCAAACTGAAATGTGCAAATGAATCATCTTGGGATTTTGTTAAAAAGCATGTTCAGGTTCGGTCCTTCAGGGTGGGTCTGAGGTTCTGCATTTCTAGCCGGCTCCCAGGAGGTGCTGATGCTGCTGGTCTGGGGACCACCGGTGGGTCTAAAAAGCCCAGACCATTGTCAGACAAAGTATCACATCACAAGTTCTGCTTAGGGATCAGAGCCAAGAGGCCCCACGACTGTGTGGACCTTAAACCAGTAAGTCAGAGGCTTCCCAAAGCTAAGATTAAGGTCTGCCTATGATCAGACAGTGGACTCCAAACCAGGTAGGATACCTGATGGTCAAGGTCCCAGGGCCTCCAGGGCTTAAGGCAGTTCCCCCAATCTCAACACTGGAACACCTGGGAGGCACTGCCATAAGCACAGACCATCTGGATTCAGTATCAGCGCCCCCTTCTTTACTTCCTTTTTCCATACATGGAAGGCTTCTCCTGGGGCACCCAGGGGCCTACTGCAGTGAGGTCATGGCTGTTATCGCTAGTATTACAGTAAGGGCTGCAATGCCACCCAGCTGGAATGTCTGTTCCAAACACCAGGACGTCCAATTCTTTGTGATTACCTTTCAACAAGAACCTCTGGTATTTTGAAACTAACACACTTATTTAAAAAAATCAAATACTACATGATCAGCCAGAATCTGAGGGAATTTCCCGCCCCGAACTGCACATGCCAAAACTAACCAAACCACCTGGCTATGTTTTCCTTTTTATTGCTGGCATGCAAACAATACAAGCGTCGTAGTTTATGCTGGAGATATGGTATCACCCCTAACCAAGACAAAAGATCAAAACAGGCTTTGTTCTAGGACACTCTGTTCTGTGGCCAGGGAGATCATGAAGGATTTCTACTTGCAGGCCCTTGGAGTACAAATTAGATTCCTTCAAGTCCCCAGTAGACTTGTTCCTGTAACCAAGACATTAATAAGGACTTGGCTGCCTGATGCTATCTGTGCAGTTGTTTCTCCAGTTCCAGCCAAGAAAAGCATTGCCCATGGCGAGGGTTCCCTTCCTGCTGGGATGACGGGGCAAATCTCTGCCTCCATATGTCTCTGGACTTTTCACCAGTGTTTTAGGACCAGTCAGAGATTCAGAATCACAGAATCAAATTATCAACGATTTCAGAAATCATCAAGCACACTCGGTTTAACTTGCAGATGAGGAACCCAAGCCCAAAAGATGTTAAGTGCTAGGAGCATCTGGCCCCAGAGTCAGAACTCTGTCCTCTGCCCCCAGACCCATGCTGGGTCCACTGCCCTCCCGCTGCCCTCAGAGCACGCTGACACCAAAGAGTCTTCCATCCCACACAAGAAAAGTGGCATTTCTAAACCTCCTTCAAGGTCACATCCACCCACAATGCGTGGACAGCATCTTCAGAGCCTGAATAGGTAAACAGTCTCTAAGCACCTAATTATCAGATTAATATCAGAAACCTCACTGAGTTCAAGAACTGACTATGTGTGTCAAGAACATTGAATACATATATTGATGATTCACTATTTCCTGGGTCGTATTTCCTAATACATAAGTGGTCCTCCCCTGCTTCCTAAGAGTATTTGGAGGGTCACTGGAAGCAGGCGTTATTCTAACAGTCATTGTGGAGAGGGGTTTGAAGTCCATGCACCTGGGTTTGACTCTGGCTCACTGGCAGCGGACTTTGAATGAATCCTTTAACCACTCTGGCTATCATCTATGCTAATAAAAGGGTAATATGTAAATTGGTCAGGATACCCTAACAATAATGATTGAACAGCAGGCTGTGTGGGGCGACCAGGCCAGCAGGGGGGGGCAGTTAGGGGCAACCAGGCTGGCAGAGGGGGGCAGTTGAGGGTGACCAGGTTGGCAGTGAGGGGCAGTTAGGGGCAATCAGGCCAGCTGGCAGAGGTGGTTAGGGGTGATCAGGCTGGCGGGGGGGTGGGGGCAGTTAGTGGCAATCAGGCAGGCAGGCAGGTGAACAGTTAGAAGCCAGCAGTCCTGGATTGTGAGAGGGATATCCAACTGCCGGTTTAGGCCCGATCCCAGGGACATCTCCCGAGGGGTCCCGGATTGGAGAGGGTGCAGGCTGGGCTGAGGAGACCCCCCCACCGTGCACAAATTTCATGCATTTGGCCTCTAGTTTCTCATATTTGAGAATGAGGTGAAGACTTCTATCTCATAACTTTGTGGAGAATTGAAATCAAATAGACATTAAGTTAAATGCATAACACAGTGCTCGGCACATAGTAAGACCTCAAAGATGAAACCTGTATTTTCCCTCCTCATTTTCTTTGTGCATCTGGTTTTTCCTAAGGAGACTTCAACTTCCCCACAGGCTTGGTCCCTTGAAGTGAAAGGCTGACACACAGGAAACAATAAATGCTTCCAGTTTATTTCAAAAGCAGAAGAGAACATGATGCTGGCCCTTGAGGAGCTTTTATTGTCTGCACAAGCACAAGAGAGTGAGCTAACATGTCCAGCACTTAGCGTGTGCTGAGCACTTTGTGTTTTTTCATTTAATTCTCATCCCGATAACACGCATTCGATCACGAAGCTCATCTTACACTTGCAGATACACAGGCGCCAAGAGATTTACTTACCCAAGGTCACAAAGTTACTAAATGGCCGAGCTGATCTTCAGAACTCTTCCCACTTAGAGCCAGGTTTACAGACATGCCACCTTTTTATGCTTCCAGGGTCATTTTGCAGCTAGTCACCGAGAGAAATGAGGCAACACCTCTCCCTGCACACGGGGCAAGTTAGCTCACTCTTCGCTGTAAAAGCAGCAGATCCCCAAGTTCACAGTTGCAAACCCACTGAGTGGGTGGCATCCATCCGGGCCACATGCATTTCTGTGGTAAGAGGTAACATATACTGTTTGCTGTGCTGTGATTGATAGTCCTTTTTCTCTGATGCAAGAGTCTTGTGGCTTCGGCAGCATCTATGAAATGGTAAGGGGCTAACTTATTAGCTTGTATATTTGTTAAAATCAAATGCCAGGCCTGGCAGAATACAACAGTAAAGACTGAATAAAACAGTAAAAGTGGTCTGGTCTTTTAAAAAAAGTCTCAGGCAAAGCTCAAGTGAGTGCATGCACACATACTCTCACACTTTGTTTACATAATGTAAACTCTTGAAGAGAAATGGATTTCAAATAACATCTTCCCTCCATTGCATTGTTTGAGCTACTATTATTTTACATGTCCCTGTACATTACAAAAAGCAAATCACGAAATTTTTCTATGTACCAATTCAAACGTATTTCCCATGTTAACTCTCTGTGTAAGTTGATTTCATGCCCCCAAATTAATCCCCCAATTACCAAGGCATTCTGGAAACCCTACTGTTAGTGATTCAGGTCCGGAGAGCAGCTGTATCGCAGCCACAGGGCCCAATGAGCCAGGGAAGCCTGAAGAAGCAGCAGAGGAAAATCTGGAAACAGATACTGATGGGGCAGGAAACAAAGAGGAAAATGAGACAGATGGAGGTGATAAAGCACAGGATGGAGAAAATAAAACAATCGTGAGAAGGAATGGGGCATGAAGTTAGGGAGGACACCAACTCAGAAGAAAAGGAGACCGAGGAGAAAAAGAAAGTCACCGGTACGTGTAAAGAAAGAACATCACATTGGGAAGAAGGAAGTAAAACAGGAGATTTCCCAGGGAAGTGGAGCCACAGCCACGGCTGCTCTGCCTCAGCTGCAGCCAAAGCCAAGCTCCTGGCTGTCAGGAAAGAGAGAGATCAAGTCTCTGGTCGCTCTCCTGATTGAGGCACAAATAGAGAAACTGGAGACCAAACTTGGACATTCTGAGGAGCTGGACACTGTGATGGACAGAGAGACACAGAGACAGTAGTTGCTTCCTGAAGTCCAGGACTTCCACATGGAACAGCTGAAATCCTGAGTGGTGAGGCTGGCAGCAAATGGAATAGGAGCACCAGCACCTGGCACAATGCTCATCAGGGCCCCTCCCTACCCTCTGATGAGCCACCACACATCCTCGCGCCATCCACCCCAGCCGGGTCAAACACCAGGCCCAGGGTACCTGAGCCTGGACAGCCCCTGCCAGGCTGCCTGAGTCCCACCATTGCAGCCACCATCCCCTCTCTGGGAGGGGCCCTGCCCTCCTGGTATGCCTCTAATTCCAGGAAACATCTTAGGACCCCAGGTGCCCCTCAAGGCATCTAAGGACATAAGACCTGACTTGGTTCAGCCTCCCAGACCGTCGGCCTTGGCAGCGGCTGCCTCCAGTGAAGCTCTCTGGCTCTAGTGGAGAGAGATAATCAACAAGAAGTTATTGATCATCTACTTTGTGCCCAGCTAAGGTAGGCACTCTGAGAAAGAAAAAAAAAAAGACACAGAACTTACCCAGGAAGGAACTTATTATTTAACTGAAGAAATAAAACTAACAAAGAGGAAAAATAAAAACACAATAAAATAAAAATGTAAATTTAAAGTTCTGAAAAAAAAATTTTTTTTAATTTAAAAAACAAATGCAACTTGGAGCTGGATATACATTGAATCCTCGTCAGTCATATGCCCTCATGGGAATTTGCTGGGGACTGGGCAGTGCATCTGTGATCCCTGGATAACTGGGCGTTAGGAAACCAAAGCCAGGCCAAAGGCAGCAAAGACTAAACTCACCGCAAGGCCTGCAGCTGGCCTTCGGCAAGCAGCACTGGTATAAGGTTCTCTTTCCGGGTCTGCTGATGGACTGTAGCCTCTCCTTAGCGTTCCTGTGTTAGCTGAAGACTCCCGAGGCAGCTTCCATCAGACCTTGTATTTCTTTTCGTTCCAAAAGGTTCACTTTGCACAAACAGATGTGATGCCACCATTCAGAACACTTATCTATAAGGGCCCTAATGATCATGTTTCCCTGGTCTTCCAGGAGGAGCAAAAATTCATCGTGGTTTTATGTCTCTATGGGTCTCACTAGTCTGTATAACATCTTTTATTGCTTGACTAATACAGCCGATGTTATTGGTACCCTGCCCTCCATACCTTTGATGCTCTCTCTTCCTTAGTCTATCTTTCTGCCTATGGTAACCATAAGCTGAACAAGCCAGAGATGATGAAAAATTAATGCTCCCAGGATGAATAAGGAAGGACTGCCCTATTTTCCCCCTTCCTTCTATCTTCCTTTTCAGCATAAATGTTTGGTTAACACGGGGACATAACAAGAGGAAAAAAAGACATGATAGGGTTCCTTGGTCATTTGTGTGTCTTAGAAAACCATTGCCTTCTTTCTGCATTCGCAGCAAGTTCTGGTTCAAATGGATAGTGTGCCCTCTTAGGGCTGTCAGTGACCCTTGCCCCCTGCACCCCCCCACCCTCCCACCCCACCCCCACCCCCACTGCTCAGTCATAGGCAGGCTTACCTTGTGTTTGCTTGAGTCTTCCCTGGACTGTGACACCTCCTGGGTTGTCTGGAATATAGTGCTCATGAGCATCTGGAACACTACATATGAGTGGACCCCTACTGTGTGTAACTACTCAGCTCAGGTGCTGTACCACTGCTCCGTCAGACTCCAATTACAACCCACAAGTTCAAAGATAACATCAAGGATTTCAAGATGGCAATGGCAGAGCATTAAACCAGGTGTGGGCCCCTTCTGAGAGCAGGGCCCGTGCCACTGCTCAGCTCACCGCCCCTGACACTGGCCCTCATCACCAGGCTCAGAGAGAGGGGAACCCGGCACGGGAACCCCTGAAGTGGGAAGCGGGGTTCTACATTACAACCATTTACCCAAAGGGATGACCAGGGGCAGGGCACTGAACTCTTTGGTCATCCGAGTCCTTATGCAATGGTTGTCTTGAACGTGCTACTTACAAAAGTTTTGTTTCTGAAAGTGTATCATTCTACCAGAGTGAGTTCCTTATGTTCAAGTAGATTTATTTAAGACCTAGAGCGAGTTTAAAGAACACACCTGCACCTTTCTCTGGGGTTCCCCTGCTTTCTCTGGTGCCCCTTAGAAAGTGAAAAAAGCCTGATAGCTTTGGAACATACCTGGTAAGAGCAAAACTCTTTCTATATGTTAAGATAAATTCCACGGTTATTTTTCTTTTAAATGCTGAGAGCTTTGCAGGCTTTCCATTGGGGAGCTTTGAAGTCTGAGTGTGCACATAGACATAGACACACACACAAGGTGTGCATGCTCTCGCCTTGCCTCAATGCCCACATCCCCCTGGCTGACCTCAACAGCTGCTGGGCCTGTGGACATGACGCTTGTTGTGTTCTCTGGTTTCCAGCTGTGTTCCTGCACCTGCCTTCACCTCTGTTCTGTATGTTGCTGGTACGTCTGCTGGATTTCCGTAGTAGGCCTGTGGAGGAACATAAACATTTTGTTTCTTTTCTGAACAAGACTTCCAGTGCGTGTGTGTGTGTGAGTGTGTGTGTGTGTGTGTGTGTGTGTGTCTGTGTGTGTGCCTAACTTCCTAGAAACCAGAGCTGTTTTCTTGTGCCAGGCGCCACAGCGGACAGCGGACCTTCCTGTGCAGGAGGTCATTTCAATAAGAACTCGGGGCTTAGTAAGTGAAGAAAAGAAAGTCATTCTCAGACAGGATGTTGGGAAGACGCCCTAAATGAACCTTGCTGGGCAAGAGACGCCAAAGGGACCAAGAATGTGGGCCAGTCCCCCAGGAAGTTATTCATGAGCCTGCACTGCATGATAAACAGGCAACCAAAGCCTTTTCTATACAACAAAAATCACAATGTTCAAATTCCAGAAAATCCTCGAACAATGACTGCACATTCCTCGTCTCCCATTTGCTTATTTGTGTACCAAGTACTTTCAAAGAAACTAGAGTTCTGACTTGGGTTTCTGAGCAGGAATACAGTGTGCAAACAGATGTGTGGTGATGGCCGTGTTCCCCGGTAACAGTCTTCCGTTAAGGGGGCGTGAGGCTCCTGTCGCTGTGCCAGCCCTGTTGTCCTAAATCCCTTCTGCTCCCAATGGCCATGTTGAAGGTCAGCGTGCAGTAGCGTTAAGCCTGGTCAGCAGGACGGGGTCAAAAGGTGGGGAGACACTCCTGTGGTTCATTTTACCAGGAGATGTAAATTGGTCAGGTCAGAATGTTCTCCCGAATAAACAAAAAGATTATTTGGGGAACTTAGAAACTATCTATACATTTACCTGATTTGAAAGAGATATATCAAAGCTCCTTTGGGGTGCATATTTTTTCTTATATTATATATTATTATGCATATGTGTGCATACATGTATAACATATATATATATAATTATAACAATATTCTGAATAGTGTTTTATAAATAAATATAAATGTCTGCAGAATATAAAATTTAATTCTGAAGATAGTATTATGTGTCTCACTATCCCAAATACTTGTTCATTGCCAAGACCAATTCTTCTAAGAAGAAATAGAAGTTCTCATTTGTCCTTGTCCTCACTTGTTCAGTCAAGTTGCACTTGAAAATTTTATGACAATCTTCCCTTTCCCTATCCACCTACAACTAATATCCTTCTTTACCTGCTCTATTTCTCTATAGCAATTTCAATGTCTAATGTGCCATGCAATTTACTGAATGTTTGTTTATCCTCTCCCACATTCCCATCACTCCCTTATAATGTAAGCTTTCAAGGCAATAAGTTTTTTGTTTTTTATATTTTTGATGATTTCAGAGAGGAAGGGAGAGGGAAAGAAAGATAGAAACATCAATAATGAGAGAGAATTATTGATCGGCTGCCTCCTGCACACCCCCCCCCCCCCACCAGGGATTGAGCCCACAACCCGGGCATGTGCCCTGACCGGGAATCGAAGCCATGACCTCCTGGTTCATAGGTTAATGCTCAGCCACTGAGCCATGCCGGCTGGGCAAGGCAACAATTCTTTTGTTGTTCCTTTATATATCCCAAGTACACAGAACAGTGACTGACATGTACCACACACTCAAAATTAAAGGCATCTGCCATTCAAAAGAAGCAGCTATTTACATGGCATCAAATGAAAGTCTGGTCAGTGTGGATTTAAATGAAGGCTGTGTTGGTATTGGGGATGAGGGGGTACTTTCTGGAGAATGGATGTCTCAAACTTAAAGGTGCATAATTAAGATTTGACAAAAGAGGAGTCAAACAGGATAGATTTCAATAGGACCAACAGAGAACCTAACCCACCTGGAACAAAACCCAGGCGAGCCCCAGAGGATGCCTATCAGGCATCTTTAAAGTCGGTTATCTGGAGGGAACAGTTTCCATTTTGCCTGCTTGTAGATTCTTTCTAACCTTCCCAGGCTCTCTTTTTCGGAGATGCTGTGCATTTTTCAGTCCATTTCCTGGGGCAGGAATTCACACCACATCAAACCTCCTGCCGATGCTGGCAACACTGGCTCCTGTGAAAGGAGACTCTGGATCAAGGAGAGATGGCAAGGGTGAGGTGAAGGTCAAAAACCAAGCTGCACAGCCCGGGGTTGGGGGTGGGGGAGGGGGCGAAGAGGGGCTTGGCTTGGCTTTGCTCACTCTCACTGGTTTCTACAAGAAGCACTTTAATTCTTGCAGAGCTTTAGCAAACCTTTTCCTGGCAGCATTCAGGTTATTTAGAAAATCAACATAACTCATTTTGCAGCTCCCTCTGTAGACTCTGATGTCAAGGTGAAGGCCTTGGGTGGGGCACAGGACTCAAGAGCTGGAGCCAAGTTAATGGGGTTGGATCCGGATCCATGAGGAGCAAGACAGATGACTCCATCCCGTTTACTAAACCCCATCCCACTTGCCCACCTGCCCAGCTCTTGCTGGTGCTAACTAGCCTCACTTCTCTCCATTTCGCAGACTGTCTGTTTTAATGAGGCTAGTGAGAGCCTTAACGTACTTTTGGGTTCTCTAAATAAAATGTTCCTCCCTAGACTGTGGATGTGGATTTCTCTTTGTCACAAAGACCCATGGGGGGGGGGGCCTCCTTTGACATTGGGTGGGGCAGAAGTTGCTATATATGTATTTTATGTCTTTAAGACAGTAATCTTAAGAAAAAGGACCGATCTTAATTAAATCGTAAATCCCCATCCTCACCAACAGCAACAAAAGTCAATACAAAGCTAATTATTGTCAGAGATAGCTTGGAAGTAAATGTGGAAACGAATTTGAAGAGGAGGGTCATTTCTGGCTTTCGAAGGCAAACTCGGAATGAGGCAGCCCTGCTTCCTGTTGGGAGCACTTTCCACCTTGAAAAATAAACATGAAGCAGAGGCAGGTAGATGACAGGTGTTCAAAATTTAAGCCATGCTGCCCTGGCGGGGGAACCAATCCTGGCATTCAACCCTGGCACGCTTATAAAGAGGTACTTGGGCTTGAATCTAGCGGAGGGCATTTGTTTGGGTAAGTGAACAGCAAGCCCAAAGACCCGCCTACTAGGCATAATGGCTTTTTATTCCTTTAATTAGAAGGTTGAGGTTTCTTAAAGGGCAGCTTTTTTTCCTTATTTTTTTTTTCTTCCAACTCTGCACTCACAGTGACTGTTCTTAACACAGTTCAGTAGGCCATCTCCCTCATGAGAGGGTAAGGGCCAATTTCATCTCAATCTGGCTGGTGGCCTGTAAACAAGATGTGCCCTATTACAGGAGGGTGATGAGAGTGCCTGTGAGGGGAGGGCGCTGTACCTGGGTACAAAGTTGGTTGACTCAAAGGTTAACTACCCATTGAAAGAGAGTCTAAAATGAGGAATGACCTTTCTTCCCTCTAGGTTTACATTAGCCGCTAAGGAATAGAGATCCTGCACAAGATAAGGGCTAGACAGCGCGACTTGGTTCGCTGGATCCTAGCAAGTTTGCCAAAAAACTGAAAGGGGGAAGGGAGGAGAGCATCTGCTTTTTAAAAAGAGTCTTAAATGTAAAATTAATGGACCATATATTGTTGTAGAAACATGCCCTCCACAGCAGCTCCACTGCCATCTTTCTGTTGACCTGTGAGCATGGCTCATTTCAAAGACCTGCCCCACTCTCCCCGTCTGCCCCAGCTACACTGCATTCGATCGGGGCAGCTTCTAATTAAGCCCTTTGCTTGAGTCCAGCGTGCCTTGCTCAGGGCAAACACTGGAAGGCAAGGCTTCTCCGTGGCTGTGCAGTGGCGTGACCCAACATGGATTTTCAAGTTTCCGTCTCACCCACTCTCCCCAGGGCTTGTATTCCTGGGGGAGGGGAGGTCTCCAGAGGCCTGGACTATTTCCCCACTCCTAACAGCTTTACATTCTATTTTCAGTGTCCCTGCATGAAAACCCTTTGTTTTCTTCGGATCCCTCATGCTGACAGGTCATCCTTCCTCCTTTATAACTTGTCTGTCTTCCTGTATATTTATCTCTGCAGGAATGTAGCTCCAAAGAAAGAAAAGGCAGCTCTGGTTTCTTCCCCGCAGCCTAGTTTGCTGTTTCTGTCTACAGAAAGCATTGGCCCCAGAAAGGAACGTGTACAGCTTTGAGCATCCCAGAAAACAAACCCTCCCAATGTCAGGTAATCAAGTCAGGCAACAGGGAACTCACAACAGAGCTATTTTTTCCTTTGTATGAGAACAAATGGTGCCTTTGAGTGTCCAGCCTCGAGTGGGAAAAGAGGAGGGTGTTAGGAGGAACAAGTGGTGGTGTTGCAATCCTGTTTTCTTCCTTTCCCAGGGCTCCACGCGCCCCACCCTCTGGGCAGCCAGGCCAAGGGAAGGAGCTGATTCTTTACAGGAAGGCTCTAAATGAGACCCCTGAAGGTCAGACGCCTAGGGTTCCTGGGGTGGAGTGAGGGATCCTGTGTACTTTCCCCATTGACCTAGAAGTCCTATCTGGTGAGTCCTTTGTAGTGATATTATCCATTTCAAGTTTCTAAAATAAAGATAATTAACAGATTATTCAAAAAGGAAGCTTCTGGAAGCTGATAAAAATTGCTGAAATCTCAGAGGTAGCATGGTTTTTTATGCTTGTGTTCTTCCACAGAGACTTCTAAAGAGACATAACAATAACTTTAAAGGCAAGGCAAGGTCTGGGGAGTGTAATAGTGAAAGATGCAGGACATTCCTGCTTTGAGCCATCGCTAACCACAACAAAAATCCAAGGAAGCACTGAGCCATTTGCCCTGCCCTTCCACACTTTCTTTCCCTTGTTCCCACTTTCCCAGCTAGCTTAAGCCATCCTGCTATTACTCCTTTTTCTAGGGGCTAAATTTCTCACTGCAAATAAAAGCTTTCTCTCTGATGGCTACCCTGTGGGAACATACTGATCTCAACTGTACAGTCAGTCCCTATAAACTGGGTGCCATCCTGACACTGAACCATCAGCTATCTTATGTAGACAGTTTCCCCATACTTATAGTCTGTCCAACCCCAGATAAAGCATCCGACACATTCAATTCCACCAAAATACTTTGCAGGTCATTTGTCTGGCCACTGCCTCCATTTAGGAGAGTGAATTCTGGATTATTCTGTTACTTCTGTCACTCGATGTTCTGCAATCTTAATTAACTGATATATGCTCCAGCCCAGCTCTCCAGAGTAGGATTCTGGAGTGTCCCTTATCTATGTGTCTCTCAGACAACTTCCTACCAGGATGGGGAGCCCAAGGTTGGAGGAATTCAAGGCCTGGACATTCATAACCCATGTGTGACTGTCTGTGAGGTCACAAGCTAGAACCGCAGGGATCTGAATTCCAACCAGGATTTTGGTCCTCAAGCTCGGGAGGCCTTAGGAATGGGGCTTAATGGGAATAATCTCAAAGGAAACCAGAGTCCTTCATCACCATTTCCTCTCCGGACAATTTCTCCTCCTGGGCTCCCTCTGTAGAAAGGCCCAGTCCCAGGAAGTGACTTTGGTGGAGAGGGACTCCAAGAAGCAACCTTTGGTGTCATTTCTAGAACATAAGTCCAGATTCTGGGCCCCAGTCAGCCTCTTCTGCACTGAGAAAGTGCAGAACTCA
The DNA here is from genome assembly GCF_027574615.1 of Eptesicus fuscus. NCBI lineage: Eukaryota > Metazoa > Chordata > Mammalia > Chiroptera > Vespertilionidae > Eptesicus > Eptesicus fuscus. Next base: position 84,067,235 of record NC_072481.1, read on the forward strand.
TACAGGCATCCCAGGAATAGCGCAACACTGCACATGTGTTCAAGTACAGGCAGTGGTGCAACCGCCAGTGCCTCCCGTAGAAAGGAGTCTCAATGCAGTTGGACTTGCTAACATATATCTTATGCCTGATACATGCAGGGTATTTTGGCCATCACCAAAGGCAGTGGAAAACCAACAATTCCAAGGATGAAGATAAATATATGCACAAAACTATAATAAAGGTCAGAGAGTTTAATAATAATAATAATAATAATAATGTATAACTGAAGATCCAAATAAAGTGCTATGGGAACACAAAGAAACAAGTGACTTCCATTGGGTGGGGAGTAGGAAGACAGTGAGGAGTGAGGCTTCTTTCACCTGGGCCTGGTGGGCAGGGTCTTGAAGACCATCAGGGTGGTCTTCCCCAGGCTCTTAGCTGCTGCCCCAGAATTTCTCCTCTCTTACCCTGCTGTGAGGTTTCTAGGAGGAAGGACTCCTAGGCAGGACTGATATTCTAAATATTAAAAAAAAATAAGGGCCTGGCCAGTGTGATTCAGTGTATAAGCACTGACCCATGATCCAGGAGGTCATGGTTCAATTCCCAGTCAGGGCACATGCCTAGGTTGCAGGCACAATCTTCTGTAGGGGTGTGCAGAAGGCAGCTGATCGATGATTCTCTCTCATCACTGATGTTTTCTCTCTCTCCCTCTCCCTTCCTCTCTCTGAAATCAATAAAAAACATATTTAAAATAAAACAAAGAAGCAGTAAAGTATAAGAAATAACCAGTGAGAATGTACACACTGTAACTAACCAGGCTGGTGCAACCCCATTAACATATCCCCACTTCCAGGGGTGCAGCTGGTGTGGAAGATGAGAGCAAGGCATCAAAGGAGTTTGGGGGTAGGGAGAGGTTTGGGGGGGGCATGGTAATGTTACAACCACTCTTGGGGCTGGTTGTTTTCCTTTAATTTTTTAAAAAATGGGAAACTTTAAATGAGTTCTAATGAGTATGTCTTCTTTTTATTATGAAGTAACCATTTACTAACGTTAAAATAATATAAAGGCTCAAAAGGAGACTGTGGACCCACCTCACACCTATTAGGATGGCTACTATACTATAAGAAAGAAGAAAGGAAAAAGAAAGAAAGAAAGAAAGAAAGAGAGAGAGAGAGAGAGAGAGAGAGAGAGAGAAGGAGGGAGAAAGGAAGGAAGGGAGGAAGAAAAACAAATCCTATATAATAAAAGCCTATTATGCTAAGTGTCTGGTCATCTGTTCAACCAATCAAAGCATAATATGCTAATGATATGCTAAGGGCCCTCAACCGTTCGCTATGATGTGCACTGACCACCAGGTGTCAGACGCTCCAACTGGTAAGTTAGCTTGCTGCTGAGGTCTGGCCAATCGGGACTGAGCTAGATGGGCGGACATGCCCTGGAGCCCTCCCGCAGTCCCTCCTTGGCTGGCCAACCTCCTGCATCCCTCCCTAGCCCCGATCATGCACCAGTGAGGTCCCTCAGCCTGGCCTGCACCCTCTAGCAATCCAGGACCCCTCGGGGGATGTTGGAGAGCCAGTTTCGGCCTGATCCCGCAGGCCAGGCCAAGGGACCCCACTGGTGCACGAATTCATGTATCGGATCTCTAGTAAAGGATAAAAGAAAGGAGGGGGGAGAAGAAGTGTTGGTGTAATTGTGGAGAAATTGGAACCCTTATGCACTGTTGTAAGGAATGTAAAATGGTATGGTTACTGTGGTAATGTTATATGGTGGTTCCTAAAAATAATTAAAAATTGAATTACTATGTGATTCAGCATTTCTACTTTGGGGTACAAATCAAAAGGAATTGAAAGCAGAAGCTGGAACAGATATTTGTACCTTCATGTTCATAATAGCATTATTCACAATAGCCAAAAGATAGAATCAATTCAATTATCCACCAAGGATGAATGGATGAACAAAATGTGTATACATACAATGAAATATTATTCAGCCTTAACAAGGAATGAAATTTTGGCACATGCTATAACATGGATGAACCTTGAGGATATCATGCTAAGTGAAATAAGCCAGCCACAAAAGGACAAATACTGAATGATTCCACTTATATGAGGCATCTAGAGGAGACAGATTCACAGAGACAGAAAATAGAATGGTGGTTTCCAGAGGATGGGGGAGGGAGGAATGGGAAGGTAGTGCTTAATGGATATGGATTTTCAGCTGAGGGGAATGAAAAGAGTTCTGTGGATGATGGTGGTGATGGTTATACAATAATGTAAATGTACTTAATGCCACTGAACTGTACATTTAAAATTATTAAGATGGTAAATTTTATGTTATATGTATTTTATCAAAACATTTTTAAAGGACCATGGAAAAGAAAGGTCTTTTAGGAGGGGAATTTCTTGTATAAATCCTGAAGGTGGAAAGGCAGAGTGCATGTCAGCCATGTGACAGCATCTGTACTGTACATTGAGAATGAACTGAGAGAGGAAAAGTTGAAAAATCTGGTTGAGTTAAATAGTAGAAGTGCATGCATGATATCAGAGTTGGGTACTTTATAGTGAATTGACAGTTTTGAAGGAAGACAGTGATATGATTCAATACATATTTTAGGAAAATATCTGTAAGTAGAACCATGTGGGTTCATCGAATGAGGAAGAGACTGGAGGTCTTAGCTAAGAAAGGAGGGCCAGAAGAACTAGGGTGGGTTTTTTTTAATGGGAATGGCAGAAGGAGAAGGTGGGAAAGATGTTGCAGAGGTAAAACCAATGTGAAGGGTGAGCAAACAAGAGGCATCAGATACGATGTTGTGTGAAAAGATGCTGCTGTCACTTCCTGAGACGGCAGCATGGAAGGAGTCAGAAGAGATAATAACTGCGTTTTGAAACCTGTCCAAGCATTTGTTACCTAAATAAGGTGGAGATCTGGTTACAAGAAGGAATGAGAGGTGGCTGAAATGTACCAGGCTCCATAGCCTTGTCCTCTAGATCTGAGAACATCCTCCCCACCCTGCAGTTCTCTATCAACTCTTCCTCCTCCTCCTCGCCCTCCTCCTCCTCTTGATCCTGCTCTTCCTTTTCTCCCTCCTCCTCCACCACTACCTTCTCCTCCTCATATCTGCTACTAAATGCTACTTCCTTAGGGAAAGCCTTTCCTCACCCTCCTCACTCCAATTCTGATTTAGGTGTTCCTTCTAGGTGCTCCCATAATACCCTGTGCCTCCCACATCACAGCACTTGCCACCTTTTATTGTAATTGCTATTATAATTTTGTGGTACAGTAGCTAGCCCACAGAAGATACTCAATAAATACCTATTGAATAGATGGGAGTAAGGTAGTAGGGGGAGGGGGAGAAGGAAAAAATATGGAAGGAAGGAAGGAAGGAAGGAAGGAAGGAAGGAAGGAAGGAAGGAAGGAAGGGAAGGAAAGGAAGGAAGGAAGGAAGGGGAAGGGAGACAGGAAAAACCTGGAGTTCAGAAAAGCAGAAAGGCCAATTTAGATGTCAACCACAATAAAGTCAGAAGATAAAAATAAATAAGAAAAAAATATGATAGAAGAGTGTATAGACATAGGTGGACTATAGGCCAGGACAGAGCCTGTATATTTGGAATGGAGGGGGAAGGGGGAAGAAGGGAGAAAAGAAGAGGACGGAGTAAAGGAAACAGAATGATTGCAGGGGTTAAAAAAAATCAAAACAGACACGTGTCACTGAAATGCGGAAACAGAAATTTTCATGAAGGGGATGCTACAGTGGAGCAGGGAGGATGAGAACAGTGACCAAAAAAGTGTTTGGGGCTGGCACCCAGGAAGCCTGTGGTGGGAGATGTCAGAGTGAGAGAATGAGAATCGGAACTATCAAGAGGGGCTGTGAGTGGAGATGCCACTGGGAGGGAAGAGAAAGATTTTGCTGGCAGCTCAAAGGAAGAATGGGGCTTAGATATATTTTGCACTCAAGGAGACCAGAGAGGTGTGAGACTATTCATAGCCCAAAGGGAGAGAGTCACAATACAAGAAAGGGAAGACACAAGGGATAGCACAGGTCAATGGGGTTGGTAGGTGGACTCAAAGTCAAGGTCAGAGACAAAGGGCATTAGCATTTGAGAGGAAGCAAAATAAATGGTTCTTAAAAGAGGAGGAAGAAAGGAGAAAAAGACAAAGATAGCAAACAGGTGAGAGAAGCTAAAGATGAACCGAGGTCATTTGCTGAGTGAGGGGGTCAGGTAGGAGGGCAGTAAAGGTGGGACTGGGTCTTGGCAGGAGTGAAAGATTTGCAAATCCCTCACTGGTTACATAGGAAAGAATGTTAATATTCACAGCAGGTCTGGAGCCCACAGAACCCTTAAAATAACAGCATGCCGGCCCTGGAGGCACCCTCCTTTCCAATAACCCAACCCTAAGTGTGCAGGGGAGAGTGAGTCCAACAGGACTTTCCAAGAAAAGGAAAAGACTCTGTATCCATTCTAAGCATTGTTCCAAGCTGTGAAGTCAGGCTAATAGGAGAGCTGGGACAGCAGATTGCTGCCTGCAGGGATGGCCTGCCCACTCCCCCACCTCTGCTTTATGACCTGTCTGGCTTTCAACCTGTTACCCCATCCAACTGTGAGTCTCTTGGGAGTCATGACCCCAGTCATGGCTGGACCCCACCTAACAGCAAGCAAGAGCAGGGAACTCCCCACATGAGAGGTACAGTTAAGTGTGGTGGGAAGTTTGTTATGGCTCTGGAACTGCTGCCTACCTCACCATTAGAAATGTGCTTTTGAAATCAAAATGAGAAGAGGAGCATAGTAGAGAAGGAGGCCATTCACTGTGCTCACCTGTGGATTGGCTTAGCCCTTTGCTTATTCCTAAAAATTAGCTAATCTCAGCTATCCCAGGAAATGAGAGTAGGTAGCAAGTATAGACTTAGATTGAGGCCAATATGACAATAAGTCTGTGCTTTTTATAGGAAGCTATATCACCTCCCAGGTGCTGCTTTTCTCTGGATACAGTAAGAAATAAGAGAAGGAAGAAAGGATGGAGGGAGGAGAAAAGGAAGGAGAGAGGGAAGGAGGCAGGGAGCTGTATGGGAACATTTTTTTAAAAATATACTTTATTGATTTTTTTACAGAGAGGAAGGGAGAGGGATAGAGAGTTAGAAACATCGATGAGAGAGAAACATCGATCAGCTGCCTCTTGCACACCCCCTACTGGGGATGTGCCCGCAACCAAGGTACATGCCCCCAATGAGAATCAAACCTGGGACCTTTCAGTTGGCAGGCCGACGCTCTATCCACTGAGCCAAACCAGTCAGGGCAAGTATGGGAACATTTTGAGAATCAAGAAATGGTTCTACAGACACATTCCAACAGACAAGGGATGTTGTTATACCAGATGCAGGAGCAAAGTTCCAGTGCCATTCAGTTCGGAAAGATGAGCTGCCAGGGGCACCCAAGCCCCAAAAGTGTATACCACAAACTTGGATATTTTTACCTCTGGCTTATCCCCCCTCCTGCCTCCCTTCCAAGTATTAGTATCTTAACATTCTTCTGATTATGTTTCCTTTTAAAGGAGATGCTACTCTTACTAAAAGGTCAACCAGCTAAAAATATTTTGTTTGAATTTTCCATGCTCTTTCCGCATGATTTCTTTGCTTCAGGTCTTGCCTAGGAGGGAGGACTGGAACATTTTCTACTCACAGGGAGCCGTTCTCCAGGCACCGGCGCCAAGGTCTCTTTCCTCCTCTTCCTTCCCCGATTCATCCCCTTTAGTCTTATCAGAAGAACCAAAATAAATATTTTATTTGTAGAGATAGAGAGAAACATTCCTTTGACATTTAAAGCCAAAGGGCCAATGTTCATTTTTAGAAAACTCTTTACAATAGCAAAGGCAGGGTGCTTCTATATGTTAGGTATTAAAATGAGAGTTTTCCTTGGGGCAGGGACTCCAGCGATCTGATTGCCATTGGTAGGCACACTGCACTTACCTGACCATCCTACTAGCAGAATCACAACTTTGGGCTGAGACATGGAAAGTCCCTATTTAAAGTTCTCTTCCTGGAGTCTCTTTCCTCCATTTCTCTACCTGGCAAAATTCTACTTATTCTTGAACACACAGCTCAAGGTTAAGTACTCAGGGTTAGTTGTTCTGTCTTCCAGATTCTTACTCCTACTACTGTTACAGTCCTTAACTTGTCCTTTGTTTGTCTGCACGACTTCTTTCCACAACACACTCCCTCTCCATAGCGCTTTCATCCAGGCCAAGACCAGTCTTATTATCTCTATAAAACAAGGCCTGGGACCTAATGGGTACTGGTAAGGAAAAAATTGCTCTGAGACTTGGTAATGAAGACTTTATTCAAGACTGCTGCAATAGGGGAGAGAGATCGGGCTCAACTCTAAACACAGCAAGGGCAAGTAGCGATTTACAGCCAAGAAGCAGGGTGAAGGGGTTCAGGAAATGGACTATTACTAAGAGAGGACATCAAGAATGGGGAATTCTTGCTAAGTTGACTTGCCAGGACTCTTTGCTAAGACTAGGTTGGCTAGACCAAAGACAGGGACCCATTCCAAGGCCCATTCAAAAAGCGGGCTCAGAGGACCCTGACTAAAGTCTGGTCAAGGAGAGAGTCTTAATTATTACCAAAGAGCTTACAGAATGAAAGCATTTCAGAAGTAATTTATTCTTGTGATTCAACCCTCTGACATAATTCCCTCTGTGAACAACTACTGGTCTTTGACCAAACCCTAGCCAGGCTCTTCTGAATTCTCTTCTCAACCAGGCACTGGATTTTGGGCTTCTGGGTTTGTTTCTGCATTATCCAACTTTAGCAAGAATCCTGCTAAGTTGGTTTAGAATCCCCGTCCTCTGTATCTGATCACCCTCAATTTCTGGCCAGATCCTCATTCTCCACCATCCTCCTGGTGGTGTCTGATATCCTGCCCTGACTTCAACAAGAACCTTGTTGATTGGTTCAGCCAGAATCCCCCTCAACCCTGATGTTTCCACTCAGTAATTTTTCAGCCACTGATCCCCCACCCTGCTCCTGGGGTATAAATTCCCATTTTTCCTTGTTGTTTCAGAGATGAGCCCAATCTCTCTCCCCCACACAAAACCCCACTGCAGTGGTCCCCATACACCCTGAGAGCTCCCCCTGGAGTAAAGTCAGCCTTATGATCCTTTTACTAGTCTCATGAATAATGTTTTCATTAACACATCCTTTTTACCAAACCTGGCTAGAGAGCAGGCTGCACCGAGAGCACTAACAGGAAACTGAGGGGTGGACCTAGATGGGGGTGCACTGGTCAGGAAACTGAGATCTACGGGCCCCCAGGGCCAGGGCACTGAGAGCAGGTAGGGTCCCTAAAGAACAGTCTCATCTACTAGTACATTACAATTGTACCTGCAGCTCACCCTTGTCCTCAAGATGTCAAATTCTTCTCATATCCAATTAAACTTTCAAGTTGATTCTATTCCCTGGTCAAGGAGGGTTGTTTTTGCGTTGTTTTCCCCCCATTTAAAATATTTCCATTTAAATGTGAAAAGCAGCCTGCCCTTTTTGTTTTGAGAATATCTTTCAGTTCCAAAGCAGTTCCCATGGGAATTCCTTGTAAGATTATGAAACTTGAGAGACCAGGAGCTAATGGTAGAAAGTGGAGGTGCCCAGGGGACAGTGAAAGTAAAAGATGAGTTCTGTTTGTTTTCAGCCTGATTCCCTTCGGATCACCTCCTCCCATTAGGAGCTTCCTGTTAGCACAACACTGTCCTGGAAGGGGGGCCAAGATCAGTCACCTAGCCAGAGGCTGAGATGGAAGTGATGGTATTTGCTGAAGGTCTCAGGCCTTTGGAGGAACAGAATCAGGACAGGAATCTCCACATCTTACTGTCACTCATTGTCTGACCGCCCCCCACCACCCTGAGCCCTCTGAGCAGAGGCTCCTGAGCAGGAGCTGTTCACTTGTCAAAGGACTTTACATCAGCTCACTGATGTGAATCTGGAAGGTTCTGAAGCCTTGCCGACACAGGAGTTTTTGTGTAGAAATAACCTAGTGGTTGTCCTTGGCAATTCGCAGCTAAGCTCCTTAGCTTGCCTTTTGCAGAGCCTGGGCAGGAGCCCTTGCATGTTCTCTCTCCATGATAATCAGGTAGCTCAATAAACGAGGAAACCAAACTTCAGCTCCCAGCGAGAAACTCAGGTTGTCACTCTCAAGGCTGCAGCATTTACTAGACGCCTGGTGGGGAAGCAGCCACCCAACACAGGCTGCAGATTGCAAATGCACCTGAAACTAGTCATCCGACTCAGCCTTTTCCATGGAAATATCAACCTCAATCTAAAGGTTAATTTCAAAACAAGGATATATTGTATACTATAGCTATATTATATACTATATATATATATATACATATTATATATATATATTACATACTATAGGTATATGCATTATAAACACATATTTTAAACTTCTTATTTGAGATCACTTCAGTTTCATAAAGTTGCTAAAATAATACAAATAACTCTTACATACTCTTTACTCAGATTTTAATGTTGGTCCACATGTATTTTTCTTCTCTCTCTCTCTCTCTCGCTCTCTCTCTCTCTCTCTCTCTCTCTCTCCCTCTCTCTCTCCATATATATGTTTGCCCCTAAATTATTTGAGAGTAGGTTATATACAACTAGAGGCCCAATGCACAAAATTTGTGCAGGGGGCTTGGCCCTCACAGCCCCGCCTGCCTCGGTCGGCCCTCACAACCCTGGCTTCATAGGGAAGATCGTCTGGACTTGTTCTGCTGTTCGATCTAATTAGCATATTACTTCTTTATTATATAGAATTATTCCCCTTTACCCCTGAATGCACCAGAGTTTGCTTGAGATAAAGATGCCCTCTTACATAACCACAGTAAAGTTATCAAGTTCAAGAAATCTAACAATGATGTGATAGTTATCTAATCTACCGTTCATTAACTATAGCTATAATGTATCCCAAAAGTCTTAGTGCAGCTTTAAGCTGTTTAATGTTTTTAATAAAACAAAGAAAAATGTTTTACTCACTGCGGAGATAATTCATGAGAACCTTCCTACCAATTTATATGAAGAACAAATTATTTGCTCCATAAATTATTTATTGATGTAGCTATTTTTAGTTTGCTTATTGCCTAGCACTAAAGCCTCTGAAGACCTAGCTGTAAATCCAGGCAGATAGTCTGGATATCCTGCTGGTATCAAGTTGATTGGAAAGATCTGATATTTTACTATAAAAGCAATTAATCAGCAGGGAAGTTGAAGAGGTAAAATACAGCCTTTACATTTTTAGCAGGGCTTGGGCTTCTGGGACATACAAGAATTAAAACATGGATGAGAAATGTTCTTTGTGAAAATTACCCCAGTCTCCATAAGACCAGGATGCACACAATTAATAGTCACACCAGGAGCCAAGAGCAAGAATCACTAAACCAAGCACAGAACCATCCTGGCTCTATGGTTTTACCTCTTAAAGTGAAAGATGAGACAGAGGGCCGGAGACCAGGAGACCAGGACACAGGCTTTATTGGAGGAGAAGACCCCTGCTGGGCTGCCTTCCAAAGGAGAAAGAGCACACGTGCCGGGGTGAACACGCGTTTTGAGGGGAGGAAAAGGAAGGGACGGGGTTTAGGGCACTCAGCACATGCTGATTGGTGGTTTCATATAAGGCACATGATTAGGCACCTAGGGACTTAGGAATCAGGGGCTTAGGGTATTTGGCAGGTGCTGATTGGTGGTTCAATGTACAGTCCATATAAGGTGCCTAGTTAGGTGTTCAGGAATGTCCGTGCTGCAGGTGGAGTTTACGTCATACTCCATCCATCAGTTGGGGGAAGGGAGGATCTATCATAAAGGGAAGGGGAGAGATTAGATGATAGATAGATAGATAGATAGATAGATAGATAGATAGATAGATAGATGATAGATAGATGTAACCCTACATAATAAAAGCCTAATATGCAAATCAACTGAACCGCAGAATGACTGGTTGCTATGACATGAACTGACAACCAGGGGGCAGATGCTCAATGCAGGAGGTGCCCTCAGCCCACAGGCCCCAGGCCAGCCAAGGAGGGTGCCAGTGAGGGGCTCCCCCATCATCCCGCCAGTCACCCCACAGATCAGCCCTGATTGCCTAGGGGCCCTACCCATGCACAAATTTTGTGCATCAGGCCTCTAGTTTCATAATAATATGAAGATTATACCCCCTTACCTTCAGCCACACTCAATCTTATTCTCAACCACCCACCGTGTCCTTAGAAGAGATGTCCTTTCAGGTCATTCCCCCTCCCAAACCCTGGGTGACCTTCTGGAGGCTATTTTCTCTCCTTGAGACTTTGCCACAACAATCAGTCTCTCTCTCTCTCTCTCTCTCTCTCTCTCTCTCTCTCTCTCTCTCTCTCTCTCCTTCCCCTTTTCTCTCTCCTTTGCCTCCTTCTCCACTGGCTTTTTTCCTATGACTGGAAGTCTTTCCCCAGGAATGAAGTTCAGGTGCATCTGGAGTAGCTGTGAGGTGGGCGCAGTGCCTGTGGGGAGGCAGGCTGTGCGGAAGCAGAGTGAGAGACAAGGAACCACCTGGACACGTGATCAAGTGAGATGAGGCCTTCATTTCGGAGCATCTGGACTGAGGGGAGGAGGTAAATTAAAGATCCTAACAGGTAGCAATAGGGTAAGGAGAAAAACAGAAAATCAAAAGACATCAATAAATTTGGGGCTAGTGAGAACTACTTGCTAAGAGTCTTATAGTTGAAAATAAATGCTCACATATAAGGATTTATTTTTACTTATTTGCCATGCCTTGGGCACCAAGTAGTGTCCAGATAAGAGATTTTGCAGTGGATTCCCATCAGGTATTCCCTTCCCCAACTAACAGGCTTTAAAAGAAGAAAGGGAGACGCTACAAAGGGAACTTTAGTTTTCCAGCTCCAGGCAAAACCTGCCAGGTTGGGGTCAGTTGGTTTCACCTCCCCCTGAAGGCCTCTTTGCAGGGGAGGTAATGGGGCAGGTTGGGTTTCAAGAAGTCAGTCCACCAGAGCCAGCCCAGGTGGCTGCTTCTGTCTGCTGACAGCTAACACCAATGCTAATGAAGAAAACAGAGAGATAAGCACTCAATAGCAACCAAAAACAGCAACTCAAGTGAATAAGGAAAAATGCATTAGCAGCATGATTCTCTCTGTTGTGGGCAATTAGGGCCGTGTGGGCTCAGGGGTCCTGCCAAGGGCAAGCGGATGGCCAGGTGGTGCGCACCCCTCTCCCCACCCTCCCCACCCCCGGCCCCGTCAATGTCCCAGGAAAACGGTGTTGCGTGCATTGCAGGTCAGAATGATTCCAGCGCCGGCTTTAGTAGTATGTCTGTAGCCACGTCTCATCCCCACAGCACAGGCTCTTTACATGTTTAAGCCTTACAACAACCTGACAAGATGGCTTTGAAAATCATTTCATACATGAGGAAACCGAGCTTCTGTGAGATTAAGAAACTTTCTCAAGCCGAAACCGGTTTGGCTCAGTGGATAGAGCGTCGGTCTGCGGACTCAAGGATCCCAGGTTCGATTCCGGTCAAGGGCATGTGCCTTGGTTGCGGGCACATCCCCAGTAGGGGGTGTGCAAGAGGCAGCTGATCGATGTTTCTAACTCTCTATCCCTCTCTCTTTCTCTCTGTAAAAAATCAATAAAATATATTTAAAAAAAAAACTTTCTCAAGATCATAAAATAAGTGGCAGTAATAAGTGGCAAAGGTGGGTAGGTGGGTTATCATAAGGGATCTGACCTAGAGCTCCTGTTCTCTCTGCTAACACCACGAAGCAGACACTAAAACGATGTGAGCAGGTGACAGCACCCCTTCACCTGCTTTTCCTCTAATTTCAGGTGGAAGTGGACTTCCCTTTCAATGGGTTTCCTCTGCCTAGAGAATAAAATTCAAGTTTATATGCCTGGGGCAGGGCTCTCACATCTGGTGTCCATTTACCTTTTAGTCCTACCTTTCCCTGTCTCCCCCTTCAGCCTCGCCTGTCTGACTCACATGGCATACCCCCGTCCCCGACCTGGGTTTCTGTTGTTCTCCAGCCTGAAGTATCGTCGTCTATCACTTTCCTTGTCCAGATAGGCCACCACTTCTGCCTTTAGTAATAACCTCCAAGGCCTGTCCTATTGCCAAGTCCCCGTGCAGCTGTCCCTGACCTTTCCAGCCCCCGGGGGCTTCTCCCTTTGCTAAAATGCTGTGACATTTAGTCTGCAGCTCTCATTTGATATTTGCCAGATGCTACCTTGGATGTTATATGAGGGTCCCATTGAATATGACCAACTTGAGCCTGGGCCAGGAGCAGTGATTGCCCTCAGGGGAAGTGGGTCTGGGAAGCTCCAGGAGGACATGCAAGTTCGGAAGTTCCTGGCATAGATCTGCCAAACATGACATCACAGGGTGGGAGAAGGTCAGCATACACTGGAGGCTAGAGAGGAATTAAAAACTTAAACCTGAGATTTTAAAACCTTGGTTCAGGCTCAGTGTGATAACTTAGAGGTCTTTGGGATGGGGACACTGGGAAGAACTTGAAAATATGCTTGGAAATGCTTTCCAGGGACAACAGGATTAGCTAGCAAGATTTCTCATATTACTATAAACTGTACACATTTTATGAGAATTCATGGCCATTAAACTAAGTCAATTAGGGTTCTTTTTCAAAAATACTTTTTATTTTTAAAGGGAGAGGGAGAGGGAGAGGGAGAGGGAGAGGAAAACACTGATGTGTTTCAATTGGCTGCCTCCTACACGAAACTGGGGCATGTGCCCTGACCCGGAATTGAACTGGCAGCCTTTTGGTGCACCAGACGATGTTCAACCGAGTTACACTGGCCAGGACAATTAGGATTCTTAACTCAAAGCTTTTCGAAGTCTTCGATATGCTTGTGTGGATTGTGACGCTCTAAGACAGAAATATAGAAGGCAAGTTTTTTCAAAATTATTTATTCAGAGAATTTTTTTTCTCAAAAGCCTCTCCCAATTGGTGACCTTCAGAACACACTTTATAAATGCTACTTACATTTAGTCTAACCCCTGTTTTGTTGTGGCTTAAAAAGTGCTAAGATTAGGAAATTTTACAGTGATTAGGCCTTACTTTTAGCAAATTTATCACTGTGTTAAAAGCCATAGTTATTGGTAGCTTTGGACCAAAGAATGAGTCCAGTCTGGGTTAGTAACAGCCAAGATAACCATAGAATTCCTTGAGGTGTACATCATAAAACTGGAACCCTACCAAATGATTTGATACACTTCTCAAGTTAACAGCTGATATTTTCCAATATTAAAGACACTGCATGGATATTTAAGAAAAATAATAATTTTTAGTTATTTTTAGCTTGATTGTCCTCATTTTAGCTTATGAAAAAAGCCCTGCTTTCATAACAAAGCCTATTTCAAGGGCTTATTTTGTTAACTTTTTGGAGTGTTCTTTTGAGAACAATCCAAGTCTACTTGATCCATCTTAATTCTTCGTCTATTCTGCATGCAAAGAAATCCTTTGACACTTGACCACCTCTACCCCCTTCCAGATATGGTGAGTGAAGACAAAGCTTATATATACAGAAAAAAAAGTGCTTTAAACTAAAAAGGGAATTTATAAGGCGGCACAAATTTCAATGTCAGGCAAAAATTCTTGAGGGGTTATTCACCAATTTGTTATCTGCCTTTTGTTTCTTCCATTGTGGAGGGGTTGACCCATGTTGGCCTCGTCTTTATTTATGGGCACTATTGTAATCTAAATTTCAGTTCAAGCTTTTAAAAGTTTCCCCAATACAGTTTCAGATACCGCAAACAGAGTTCTGATGTCATGGGTGGATGTGTTTTAACTTGATCCTGATTCTGAGGTTAATCAGCCGGTTGTTCATTTTTTCCATCATGGCCGACAAACCTGCTGCTGACACACTGCAGGCCCGAGTCTGCGGACGTCTCTAAAACACCGCTTCCCATTTCTATGTCCAGGAACACTGAAATGTTTTCTTTGACTTGGCAACTTTTCCTGTTCAGATAATTAATGGTGTACATTAAACCAGTTAAGGTAAAAGAAGAGTCTCTGAAAATCATGCTGTTTTATTTATGAAAGAAATAATCTGCTGAGTTAAGCTAAATCTTGAAAAACCTTAATTAAATATGGTGGCACTCCCATTGACATGAGCATTCTGTCAACACTGGCATGTAATTCTTAGGACTGAAGGCATCCATCACAAGGAAAATATTCCTGATCGGAGAAAACAGGTTAACTGCCCCCATAAGATCGCATGTGAACACATCTGGGCCTTCCTGTGTCCTTTCATAAGAAGTCTTAAGTCGAAGCACAATGGCAGGAGGATCAGCTGGTCATGGGTTACCCAGGAAGCGACCTCTTCAGGCTTCCGGAGACTATCTGGGTCCAGGCTCTGGGCTGCTGAGTCTATTTTAGGTCTGTTTTTAATTGTTTACATTTGTCCAAACAGCTGCCCAGGTCTCATAAAAGACCTGTGGTTAGCAGGTAAGTGGCTTTGATTTTAAAGGGAAAAAAAATGGACATCTTTCCCCCAAACAAGTACAAATTGTGAGGATAAAATGAGACAATAGATGTGAAAATGGTTTGAGAGTAAAAGTTCAATTCAACATTGTTTCAAGCATGACCCTATACAGGCTTTGCGTATTTCCTAAAGATACTAATTTTAAAAACCCAGAAGTTTTGGTTGAGATTTGAAATTCTCATCCCTTTCATTCATCTTGCAAAAGTTAAATAAGCTCAAGCAAGAAATCTGAAGGCAACAGTGCGTTTGGCAAATGTCAAGTTCCTGATGCCACACTGGCCCTGGCCCAGGGAAGTACAAACATAACAGACCTATATTGATGTTGTCCCATTAAAAGTTTCAGTCTACATTTAAGAGAAGACAAAAGGAGCCAATCCTTTTGCATGTTTATTACAGAAGAAATTGACATATGAGGTCTCATGTGCAGGGGGTCAGAACCAGGGAGAAGACCCAGGTCTGACCCCTTCCCCACTCAGTGAACAAACGTGGGACTTTCAAATCTGAAGTCTCTGATAATTGTTGTTCCCTCAGCGCTACATCTCCCAGCCATCTCTACCGTCTCCTATTTTCCACATCAGAGATAACACATGTCTTTTATCTTAAAGTCACCCACTTATACCTATTACCACAAAAAATAAGCAAAGGAACAGGAGAGATGTTGTATGAAAATCTGGTCCTCGTCTCTAATCTCTTAAGCTCAGTCCTGATTTCTTTAAGACCTAGAGTCTATGGGCATGTCTGTCTCCACGGCTGCCACAGACCATGCTGTGGAGTGAGATGTGTGCTTTTAAGGTCAAAAACTCTGGAGCTGAAAAGAGCAGCAACACATCTTTAAGTGTGAAACATAGGCTGTTTCTGTGGAGCAATAAACAAAGTTTAGAAGCCCACTTGCAACAGGATCTGAGCTGGTTGGTGACTGTGCACAGCACACAGGGAGTCATGACCATCTTTTGGGGGATTTAATTTATGTTGGCTGCTTTGACTTCCTCCTTTTGTACATATTAGGATTAGAGAATGCAAGGAATTTGCTAGCTGAGCAAGTTTGTTCATTCTGTTTTCTAGCCAGGCTCTGTTCCACTGAGGTCTGTTTGTAAAAAATTCCCTCCACAGACTTTGCTGCCAGCGCAGCATACAATTCAATGGACAGTTTAAACCTGAAACTGTCCTCTCTGAAAATGCACTGTGACCTGCGCGGAAATGGAATCCGGCTGACTTCGAAATAGACTCATACCAAAACTTATAGCAAAACCCAGAACTACACCATCCTTCTATGTACACACATGCACAAGAAGAGGCCAATGGGATAAAGTAGAGGATTTGCTGAGCACCCACTGCATGCAACAGGATACATTATTCCTCTGTACAAATGAGGAAAACTGACGATCATGGGAGTAAAGTAACTTGGCCAAGTTCAAACATTAAATGGCAGAGCAAGAACTTGAACCCAAGTCTCACAATACAAGGATTGTGTTATGTTGGTGTATTCCCTTTGGTCCCAACCAGTTGACCAACTATGTAACTAAATGTCACTAAAGTATAAACTATTAAATTAGATAAAAAACCATTATGCATTAAGAGTTAGAATGACAGAATTAAGAAAAACACAGAAATCAAGATCCAGATTAATAAATAACTTATCAAAATTAATGTAATTTTCTGATTTGTAAATAAACCTTGAACACCATATTTTAACACTCTTTGAAGAAAGTTAAATTTGTTAGTGATAACATGTAGACACTCTTGACTTTTCTCTTAATTTTCTCGTGCACTTTTATTGGAAAAAGATAACACTAGATACAACCTATGAGTATGAAGTACAAATGATGTTGTCCCATTAAAAGTTAATCTTAGGTAAGAATGGACAAAAGTACAGACTAAGTTAATATGGGTTCTTAGGTAAGAGTGTCCAAGACAAAAAAAAAAAAAAAAAGGAGGGAAAATAAATAGAACCACTGCACCATCTAGTGATGAAACTATTGCTTTGCAACAAAATCACTTGATGCAATTCTATTTTGCAAAAACAGTCTAAGCCTGAATATTCATAAAATTGGGCAAAAGAAAAATCTGTGATGACAAAAAATTCAATGGAAAATTAAGGGGAGATAAATAGAAACAGTGGAATGGGATGGATTCTTCTGCTAAAGTTCCTTTGGAAGCTGGAGGTGAACCCAAATTCTACTCCTCAGAGAATTGCCAGAGGTCCTGTTTACTTTTCTTTACATCCTAATTAGAGACCCGGTGCACGAATTTGTGCACTAGTGGGGTCCCTTGGCCTGGCCTGTGGGATCAGGCAGAAACCAGCTCTCTGACATCCCCCAAGAAGTCCCAGATTGCAAGAGGGTGCAGGCCAGGATGAGGGACCCCACAAGTGCACAATTGGGGCCATGGAGGGATGCAGGAGGTTGGCCAGCTGGGGAGGGAATGCGGGAGGGCTCCAGGGCATGTCCAGCCTGTCTTACTCAGTCCCAATCAGCCGGACCCCAGCAGCAAGCTAACCTACCCGTCAGAGCGTCTGCCCCCTGGTGGTCAGTGCCCGTCATAGTGACTGGTCAACTGTCTGCCCCCTAGTGGTCAGTGCACGTCATAGTGAGTGGTTGAGCAGCCTTAGCATATCATTAGCATATTACACTTTGGTTGAACAGATGACCAGATGACTGGACATTTAGCATATTAGGCTTTTATTATATAGTACCATTTTATGAATTAACAGTTCAACTGAGTTAAACAGAGATAACATAAGTATATATTCAGTAAGTATGACCAGGACTCATTCTGCATCATAAAGCTCAGTGTGAAATCTAAGCATCTTTCTTCTAGATTACCTTTCATACTGGTCTTGTCTACATAGATGGCACTAAATCTGGAATCAGATGCATTTTTTCAATGCTCAGTAAATGTCAAAATACCCAGATAGATTACCTATTACAAAAATATTACTTCAAGAGCCAAAGGTGGTAGAATCAAAATAGAAAATTTATTTTTTAATCTCAAGATTTATATTTTGTTTAAGAACTTCTTCAGACTCATAGTCAGGAAGAAATATGTTTAATAATTTTGTAAGTCTATGGTTGAAACAGTTACCTAGAAAAAAAGGAAATACATTTCAATTTAGTAATTACATAAACTGTCAATATATATGAAGAAACATTCACTTCCATTTTGCCTGCCCAGTTTTAAAAGTTAAGCTAGTCTTTATTCCAGCAAGGCTGTACCACTTACAGTCAGCCCCACTCTTTTCTCAGACAGGAGAACAGCTGAGCCTCATTGAGTACTTAGTATCACTCTTAGAAATCCCTAACAAAAATGTAAACTATGCATAAATTTGACAATACAAATCCTGAGTTAATCATTTTCAAATCCCCGTAACTCCATCTCCTCTTCAATAATGAGACTTTATCTCATTACAGGTAAGAGTTCCCAGAATACTCTGTAGAAATCCCTCATATAGCATAGTGGGGAAAAACACAGGTAAGAGTAAGAAAACCTCAACTAAGCATTATTGCCTATGTGACCTTGAGAAGTTTTCATCTTCTCTGAACCTCAAATTCTTCACCTGTAAAGTGGGGATAAAACACTTAACCTGAAGGATTACAGTGTCTAACATAAGCACTTGAAAAATGGTAGTCATTTATTATTGAAAGTGATAGTATGCTTTTTAATTATTTTATTTTTTGTTAATCCTCACCCAAGGATATTTTTCCAATTAATTTTTAGAGAGAGTGGGAGAGGGAGAGACAGAGAGAAACATCGATATGAGAGACACATTGATTTGTTGCCTCCTATACGCACCTTGACCAGGGCTAGGGAACCTGCAACCAAGGTATGTGCCCTGAACCAGAATCGAACCCGGGACCCTTTAGTCTGAGGGCTGACACTCTATCCATTGAGCCAAACTGGCTAGGGCGATAGTATGCTTTTTAAAACAATAACTCTTAGAAGTGAATGCTTATGTTGCCTGGGACTGGTCCCAGGTAAAACTATAAACTAGGCCAAGTGTGTTTTTCAGATTTCATAATTACATTTCAGCACTACCCCCAAAAGCCCTATGTAAAACTGCCCCAGAAAAACTGACAAAAGGGTGAGAGAGAACATTGGAGTTTATAGAGAATGAACTGAAAAGATGTTATCAAGAATCACACATCCCATAAAGCTTTTAAAGACAGATTTATTTATATATAAGTGCATGAAATAGAATACAGAAACTTTATTAAAATACTGTATATTACAAATTTTTAATCCAATAAATTCTGTGTTATGACATTTAAGTGCTGGATTCACTTTTAACAGTTGTTTTGTGTGTATCAGTAGAATCACCCTGTATGTTACAAAGAGGAGAAACACACATGGACCTCAGAAATGGTCCTGTGATTAAACAGTGGATGATATTAATTGTGCATCTGTTTTTTAAAGCCAGGAATTGGAACCTAGATCTCGTCTTTGTAGACCAACTGTCTATAACCAAAAAGAATATGCATATGTTTATTGCTGCCCTTTGAAGAAAATGAGCGGTAAAAATAATTTAAAACAAAAATCAACATCGCTAAGGCTAACCTGATGCTTACCACAGTTAAAATAATTAAGATTCACCGCAAAATTTGTGTTCTCCAAGAAATTATGCTATATATACAATGAGATTTGTACATGAATTGGGAAATTAAAAAATTGCTTATAGAAAATTAAAAATCAATAGTATACAATATTTACAGACTGTTAGGTATTATACATAAACATAGTTTTTTAAAATAATCCTTCAAAATTAAGCTGTATTATGTAAACATGCAGTACATATACTCATACAGTGTAGTTTATAGTCTTAACAGAAGGGGAAATTGTGTTCACATAACATAGGGTACTTCATCAGATATGCCTTTGCTTTTGTGCATTACCCCTCCAGCATTTATTCCTCCTGTCTTTAAGCTTCACAGTACATTAAGTATTTGGATAGCAAAAATAAATCCCTGATGGTAAACATATTTCTAAAGGTTACATAAAATGTCTGCCCTTGTACTACAATATAAAACTAACACTGTTTATACTAGAATCTCTAGTTTACAACAAAATTAAATTTTAAAATACCACTTTTGTCTTGACTACATTTTTCCCCATTTCAAACTTACTTTTTAAAAAAGAGAGACAAATACCACATCATGAAAATGTAATGAAAGTCATCATCTGTCATCATCAATAGCAAAATAACTGACTTATTAAACCATAGGTGATTCTATTACACTGTCCTTAACGCTGAATCCCCATTAACAGGTGTACCAATCCTGAATCTCACTAGATTCACTTTGAAAAAGTATCTTAATTTCCAAGGCACTGAGACATCATTTAGCCTTAAAAATGGTACTGTGGTTTACTAAACGATTCATCAGTAGTCTGTGAGAGTTAACACAATTTGAAAGAGAGTCTTTTAATACCTATCAGGTAAACTATATTTTTGATCTTTAAATAAATACATTTTAGTTGGTTAACTTCAAGATGAAATCGATTCTCTCATCATAGAATGACTAGAGTCAGGAGTTAATACTTCATGGTAGAATCATATGAATTTTACCAAGTTATAAGACTAAAATGAAATATACTGTGGAATTTCATATTGTTCATCTAAATGTGTAGAGCTTGTGTGTGTGTGTGTGTGTGTAGAACGCTAGAATATACAAAAATTCCTCCATCGTAAATGCATCCAATATCACAAATACTAAGAAAGTGTCAACAATTACACTATCAACTCATCCAATATTCAAAGTAAATCATTCTTATTACTATTCAAACAAGTGCCTCTATTTTGCTTTCTATGGAGAAAACTTTAAAATGTTCCTGCCCAAATATACTTAGTGATGCTGTGCAAATACACTAATTTAAAAACAAAGGAAAGTTTTCATCATCAGTAATACTATCAACTTAACATTCATTTATACAAGGCTCTAAAAAATGATGCTTTTTAGAATTTGCCAATATATAACAATTTTGGAGCAAAGGTGTTCTTGTTATGGTAATTATGCATTACAGCTCCTCTTTCTATATATTTATATTACACTGCTTTCCAGTTTCAGTTACATATCTAAATGCATTCCTAAAAGGGGGGCAGTCATGTTACCATTGAAGGAAAATGCATATGGGTGCACTATAGAATCTAAAAAAATATGTTAACGTTTCATGCTCTCTTGACTCTCCTTACTATCTATTTGTCTCCTTAGTATCTAGCACATTCTCTTCAAAACCAGCACTTCTCATTCTATTAACAAACTGTACATATGTTTAAACCACAACATATGACAGTTGTGTGGAGGGAGGAGATTTTTAAGAAATTGCTAAATTGGTTCTCAAATCAAGAAAGGATTATGATAAACAGCTTCAACATAAATGCAATGAATGTAAAGAATGTGAAGAGGAGTCCTCTAAACACAGGGGAGGAGGTGGTTACAGTTCACAGTTCAGTTCACTCAGAAATTTGGATGTTTCCACTTATTTAATAAAGTATTAACTGGTACATCTCCACATTTACTGAAAATACTTTATATATTAAGCACTACTTCCTCTAAAACAAATTCAGATACATTTTTAGATAATTTATTCAGCAACCTCAAAAGCACTGTATTCCTACACTGAACAGAGATCCTTAAGTTAGAAGGGCAAACCTACCAGCACCACACACACACACAAGTAATAATGATTTCAAAGCTTTGTGGAAGTTGTCTCACAGGTAAACAAACCCCACATTCTGGAAACATGCAGGACACATATGCATACAGTGTAGTTTATATTCTTAACACAAGGGGGAATTGTTCACAGAATGTTGAGTATTCATGATATGCCTTTGTTCTATGTGTCACCCCTCCAATGTGTCTTCCTATCTTTAAACTTCCCTCTGCTACAAAATGCTACCACATGTTTGAAATTTTTCATCATTTTTAACTAAGTAATGTCCTTTTTATCCTGGAGAGTCCCTCTCTAAGACAGGGGTCCTCAAACTTTTTAAACAGGGGGCCAGTTCACTGTCCCTCAGACCGTTGGAGGGCTGGACTATAGTTTAAAAAAAACTATGAACAAATTCCTATGCACACTGCACATATCTTATTTTGAAGTAAAAAAAACAAAATGGCAAAAACACCCGCATGTGGCCCGCGGCCGTAGTTTGAGGACGCCTGCTCTAAGATGTTACAAAAAGGAATGACCCCTGAGGGAAATTAAAATCGATCAGTGGTCAATTTTAACCACTGAGAGTCTCACTTTGATTATGAAAAGGAACAGCAATTTACCCCGTTACTCAAGTATTGCCAAACTTCTCTGCAATCTAAGCCTACTTGAATTTCTTCACCAACTTTCTGCATTCTTCATATCTTAAAAACAAATAACAACTCTTTGAAGAGGTTCCGATTAAGATTTTCTGAGAGAAAAAATTGTAATAGCAAAAGTGAAATAGTTTGAGAAAATACTCGTAGCATCTTGTTACTTCTTGAATTATAAAATGGACATAAATGTAAAATAACACTATTTCTTTTTAAGTAAAAGCAAATGAACAGTAGCTGAAGCACCTTGGTCCATGAAGGAAGGACTTGGTAGACACTCTTTTGTTTCCCTATAGAATTTGCACTGCACTGTGAGGCCAACACCCATGGGGCAGAAGAGGAGACACTTCATCCCTTAAACACATGGTAAGTTGCATGTAGTAGAGATTCAATGAATGTTGGTTGAATGAATTCAAGGAAAGTAGCAGGATAAGGTAAAGGAGTAAATATTGGCTACCTCTACCTTTTTCTTTCTTAACCAGTGGTAAACACAATGTGTAATTTAATCCTGCTTGCTCTGGCCATTTCTACCACCACCAACCCCTAAAAATGCTCCCAGATAAGTATCTGCTGATCTTAAAAATAAAGAGGTCAAGAGGAGGAAAAGGAAGAAGATTGTAAGGGTTATTTTAATTTTCCTTTTTAAAAAACATGTAGACACAATGTGGAAATGAAAGAAAACAAATGTCTTTTACAAAACAACATTATTAAATAGCACTGCAAAATGTAATTTAAAAAATTCTACTGACTGACTACCATTTACTGTCGAACATTTACTGCTTTGCCATTCATGACCAAAATGTCGACAAGCAACAGGCCTGGGTTCACATTTATGTCTCTGGCTTACAGACTAGTATTCTCATCACTCTGTCACAGTGATGGTAACTCAGTTACTGAAACTCCATTTTGTGGATAAACTGGGAAAATCAGAATTTGGGGTGGTGGGGTCGAGAGAAAGACTTGAACTCTCAACTAGAATCAGGAAGCAAAATGTTGTTCTGGTCTTTTTAGGACTTAAAACCATCTTGCTAGCTTTTGGTGAACTCAAGGGCAGGAATCCTATCTTGGTCATCCTTGTACTTCCTATAGAGAATATTCCATACAGCTTTGTACGTACATACTAGGTCCATCAAAAATATTTAAACAATTGAATTAGTTGGTGTGTAAGTGTCTGCTTGGGCATGTTAACATGTCAGCCCCACTCTCCTCACCTTAATTAAAGTTCTCTAAAGACTTTTTCCAACAATGTTCTTTGATTTTAAATTATCCTGTTCCTTACATCACAAATACATGATATACAGGGCAGCTCATGTCTTTATTTCTCACTTAAAGCAAAATTAAACCCTTACATTTTTTAGGGGAGTGGAAATACTAAATGCTGCAAACACTTAGTTTGTTACTTAGTACATTGGGTAATAAACTGTAACACTGTTTGGTAAACACTGAGATCTACAGTAAGAATAATTAAATGCAAACACTGAATATAGCCAACATTTAGGACTTTCCTTATTCTAGACAACCCACGGAATCATCCTATGGGCAGATTATTTGCGCCTCCTTCATTTAAAGGTTTTCAGTGTTATTTAATAGTATAGATGAGGTCCCCTGACTAAACTCTGGCCTATGGGCATTTCTAACCAGGATGTTAAATAATAACTAGTTTGGGCATATAGGAGTCTCTTCTTTGGGGAACTAATTTCATTGTCAGCAATACTTTACTACACATTAAAAAAAAAAGATGTATAAACTGCAGATGCTTTCCTCTGTTCTTCCTGCTTTAATCAAAGAGAGTTTACCACTAAATCACATACACATTTTAAGGAGGTGTAACGCAAATACATCAGTAAGAGCTTTTGTCATATCAAAAACAAGGGTCTCCAGCACTATTAAACCAAGAATAATATCCCCAAATTAAAAAATTTCAAACGTCCTCAAACCCATTTAAAAGATCATTCAGCTGAACAAACTCTCCACTAGAGCATGGATGTGTTCCCGGAACATACGCTTTCCAGCTAGACTGCATTCATACATGGCAGCTTTGTGTGGACGTATATAATGATACAGAGGTGTATGTGGATAGATATCATTACAGGTTTCTTGTATCTGTAGGAAAACCACTTTTAAAAAATCTCAACACAGAAATATCTATTAAGACAATTTCATCAATGCACACCATTCAACTATATTTCAAAACATCAAAAGAGTGACAGTTGCACAAAATCCCAATGGAAAGAGCTGAAAACAGCAAAAAACAAAACAAAAATTCCCCTACAAGTTAAGAGTACACACACACACACACACACACACACACACACACACACACTTCATAATATAAAGCAATTTGATAATGAGATTAGGACACTCTACAAACTAATTATTAATAATCAAATTATACTTCCATTCTAAGAGTAAAAACGGGAGTTTAAATCTCTTTGGTCCACGCATTCATATATTTATGTACCAAGTTATTTTCCGGTTAATTTTTGATTCTGAACCATATTATTACCTCACCATGATAACTTTCTTAAATCACAACATAACCATATGTTAAAAATTTTCATTCTGTACATCTTCAATATGTTATTGGTAATTCCTCTCAAAGAATACAAACACTTTAAATTATTGACAGAATAGCCAAAGTAAAGAAAAAACAATGAATTCAAGACTAACAGAAAAGGAGAAATCAAATTGATTTGGAAAACGTATGCCTAAATTTAATTTGGAAAACATCAAAAATATAAAGAACAAATGAAATTAATTTCAGGGTTATACGTATTTAAAATCAATTTTAAGATTTACTTCAAAGATCTCTAAGTGCATAGATGCTAATTGTTGTTTTTTTAAAAATATTTCCAAGCCACAGAATTAGAAAATCCCCCAAATTGGCTTTCCTACTGGTAAAAGTAGCTCCCCCTCCCCCACCAACTCCTCACTGTTTTTTTGGTGAAGGAAAAGTGGCCTGTGCAGCAAAGGCCTTCAATTTGAATGAGACCTAATAGAAACCTACTTGTTTCCCAGCCAGGTTCTAAAGCAGTGAGGCTGCAGCACACAGACTGTTTTTCTGGACTGCCCTTCACTTCTCATTCTCTACAATGGCTCTCCTTGGAGTGAGAACAGTTATAATTGTACCTGGTTTTAAAAAAATGACAGTAGAAGAGAAGTTCAAGCAGGTTCTGTTTCCCTTACTTCCTGTAGTCTTAAAAACAAGTATATGTTGCAAAAATCTCTTAAAATATTTTATTCTAAGGACTTTTCCATTTCTAATAAATGCCATCACATTCTAATAAACTTAAATAACAGCATAAATCAAGAAATGAACAACTAAAATGAATCACTCAAATGTATTTCAGTACTGTTTTAATATACTGAGAAGGACTGCCAGATTTAATAAATTCCTCAATTTTTATTTAGTGAAATTTTGTTACCACATATCCAAAGTAAGATAGTTTATTAATCTTCCTAGATAACTTACTGTTACTTATCTACAAATGAGGCTTTTTGTTTTCACAGCCTAATTTAGGCCACTCTTTAAATATAGGTAATACTCCAGAATTAAAGACTGCTTACACTTTGTCAAAAATCAAGACATAGGCAACAAGTCATAGAACCCCACTGAGGAACAGTTGTGAAGATGTTTTCTCCATGAGACACAGGGCAAAACTTTCTTTAGGGGGCAAAGAATGCAACATGCACTTCAGACTTGTTTTCTAACAAAATTTATAAGAAAAATTCCAAATAATATTTTTATGACACAAACTACAATCAATGTGTGTTACCCATAAAGTTTTTTAATTCATATCAATAGAACATTTATGTATGAGGGAAACTACTGAAAGTATTATTTATGTGCATGAAAAGGATGCACCCTATAGATCTACTTTGAGTCCTTAAAAGAGTTTAGCTAGTTTTCCATTAATATTATTTTCCACATAAATTAAATAACAATAATGCCTAACCATATTAAAGCCCTAAATCCCAGAAAAGTTCAACATTAAAAATAAAATAATTTATCTCCTAGTAAACAATTCGGTATTCGGCACTCACACAGGATTTAGAGTTACAAAGTCTCACTACGTGACCTGAATTCATGTCAAACATGTTCACAGCACTTGTCTCATCTACATCTACACTTGCAAACTGTCACATGACCAATTTATAAAAAAAGAAGAGAGTTTGGCACATATATCAATTCTTCAAAATGTCCCTGTAACTTAAACACAACACTGTTAAAAACAATGATTCAACACCAATGTTAACCTGATTGGCAGCTAAACAAGGTGCCTTTTCTTGTAGCTTCTCATAGTGTAATTCGCCTTGCCTGGGATGGAGGCACGTAAGGTGCAGTGCGGTAGTGCAATCACTTGAACACCAGAGGGCAATCTTTCCACACAGCTCTAGGCCTTATGCTGGGACCTGCTCCTTCCAGGATTCCTGTATAATTTAATTCCCACTTGCTAACAATGCCATTTCCAGAGAATCTGTACATCTGTTTCCTTATGTAAGGTCAGACATTTCCACAGAAACCTCAAAGTGTGGCGAGGATCCTTGAAAAGGAGATGATCAATGTCAGTACAGTCTGTCCTACGCCCCACACCAGGGCTTCCAAAGGGGCCATGTTCTTCCCTGCTACTCGGTAAATGCCTGCTACTGCTGCACCTGGATGAGACAGGAGGGAGAGAAACAAAAGGCCACATTCATTCATTTTAGAGCACACTGCATGGCTTTAACTTAAAATGTCTTTTCATTTCATCAAAACTGAGTTAGTCATTGATCATTCTCATTTTATAAATTTTCTATGAACGAATTTCCATGTGATTGGTAAAAGTTACACTTTATCATACCACATTTACCCACTTAACTTAAACACAGGCTTTTCTATTCAACACAAAATACATATTTATGCTACATGTTGCTTCACACAAAATATGTTCATAAAAATAAATAACTCATTATTGTACATAATCTCTCATCTGGGCATTGAACTGGCCATAATTCATCAGCATTTTATAAATATAGATAACAATACATTGATAATTATAAATGATAATACAAAACTACACAATTTAATGTAAATTCTAAATTATTCAATTTAATATTAATCATTTTATTTCAATAAGTAAGTTAATTCTTAAATGTCATAAAATATCAGGATATTTGATGATTTCATTTTACAATCTAGCATATAAAATTGCTTATTAAGGTTATTTGGAGACCACTATGATATCTAATAAAAACAGAAGATGAACTTGACGTTTCAGAAAAGATTTTTAGATAATGTGCACTTCCAAGAATGAGAGAATCACCATTATAAGAAGCCTCAGACCCATCTGATTCAACACTTGACCTTATTAACACAGCATATATAATAATGTATCTAAGTGGATGATTTTAAAAGCACATTTGGAAATCATAAAGTAAGAAATATTTAAATTATAGAATGCCGTCTAATAGATTGAGATGGCCTTGAAACTATTTTTCTACAAAAAGCTGTCTACCTATCCTAGAATGGTCAAATATGTAGAAACTAGAGGCCCCGTGCACAGAATTCATGCACGGGGGGCAGGGGGTGTCCCTCAAACTAGCCTGCACCCTCTCCAATCTGGGACCCCTCGAGGGATGCTCGACTGCCCGTTTAGGCCCGATCCCAGGAGGATCGGGCCTAAACGGGCAGTCGGACATCCCTCTCACAATCCAGGACTGCTGGCTCCCAACTGCTCGCCTGCCTGCCTCCCTGATAGCCCCTAACGGCTTCTGTCTGACAGCCTGATCACCCCCTAACCACTCCCCTGCCAGCCTGATTGATGCCTAACTGCTCCCCTGCCAGCCTGATTGCCCCTAACCGCTCTCCCCTGCAGGCCTGGTCACCCCTAACTGCCCTCCCCTGTAGGCCTGGGTCCCCCCAAACTGCCCTTCCCTGCAGGCCCAGTCGCCCCCAACTGCCCTCCCCTACAGGCTTGATCACCCCAAACTGCCTTCCCTTGCAGGCCTGGTCCCTCCCAACTGCCCTCCCCTGCTGGACATCTTGTGGCGGCCACCTTGTGTCCACACGGGGGCAACCATCTTTGACCACATGGGGGCAGCCATCTTATGTGTTGGAATGACAGTCAATTTGCATATTACTTTTTTATTAGCTAGGATAGAGACCTGGTGCATGGGTGGGGGCTGGCTGGTTTGCCCTGAAGGGTGTCCAGGATCAGGGTGGGGGTTCCCTTGGGGTGTGGGGCGCCCTAGGTGAGGGGCCTGTGGTGGTTTACAAGCCGGCCATGCCCCCCAGCGACCCAAGTGGAGGCCCTGGTATCTGGGATTTATTTATCTTCTATAATTAAAACTTTGTAGCCTTGAGCAAAGGCCAGGGCAGGCCAGGAAGCTTGGCTTCCTCCATCACCGGGGGCAACCCAAGCCTCCTGCTCTCTCCAGCTCCGTGGCCTCTGCCATTTTTGTTGGGATTTATTTATCTTCTATAATTGAAACTTTGTAGCCTTGAGTGGAGGCCAGGACTGGCCAGAGCAGGCGGGAAGCTTGGCTTCTTCCATTGCCGGGGAAACCCAAGCCTCCTGCTCGCTCCGTGGCCGCAACCATCTTGGTTAGGTTAATTTGCATACTTGCTCCTGATTTGCTGGTGGGCGTGGCTTATGGGCATAGCGGAGGTATGGTCAATTTGCATACTTCTCTTTTATCAGTATAGATAAGAACAGAGATAAATTATTTGAGGACACCAAATTTATAATTACTTGACAGAAAATTCTATTCAGAAGAAAAATATACATCTATATGAATTGACAAAGAAAAAACTTAAAACATACAATTTATACAATAAAGATAGATAAAACATAAAACAATATATATTCTTTACTAGTACATATATATATACTAGGGGCCTGATGCACGAAATTCGTGCAAGAGTAGGCCTTCATTCCCCCAGCTGCTGGCACCAGCTTTACTCTGGCACCCGGGACCCGGACTGGCTTCCCTCCAGCCACCGGCAGGCACCCAGAACCTGGGCTTCCTTTTGGCCCGGCTTAATCCAGAAGGACATCTGGTTTAATTAGCATATTACTCTTTTATTATTATAGATGCATGTGTATGCATGTAGGCCCACATGTACATATATATATGCATGCATGCATGTAATGTAGAAGCAAAAATCTGGGGGATACATAATCAAACTGAAAATAGGATTACATTTGAGAAGAGCACTGGTTTACGAATGCTACTCAAAAGAGACCCCGGACTCATCCATAACATTTTAAGTTTAACATGATGAAAACAGTTATATGCCATATATACATAAGTTCCCTTTATCTACAGTTTCACTTGCTGTGGTTTCAGCTACTGCATACACACACATCTGTATGTATGTACTAGTAAAAAAATATATATTGTTTTATGTTTTCTCTTTCTTTGTTGTGATCAACTGTGGTCTGAAAATATTAAATGGAAAATTCCAGAAATAAACAATTCATAGGTTAAACTGCATGCCCATTTGAGTAGTGTGATGAGATCTGCTGTTCTGCCCAGACGTGGAAATCTCCCTTGTCTAGCATCTCTACACTGCAGGTGCTCTCTGGGCATCAGCCACTTAAGTAGCCTTCTCAGTTATCAGATCCACTGTCGTAGTATCATGATGCTTGTGTCTAATTCACCCTTATTTTACTTAATTATGGCCCCAAAGCACAGCGACTGCTTCTGTGAACATCCTTGCATGTAACACCTGGCACACACATATAATCACTAGTTTCTCTAGAAAATGCCAAATTATTTTCCAAAGTAGTTGTGCAAATTTACGTATATTCCAGTTACGAATCCATATACTTATCTTGTTTTTTAAAATTTTGTCAACCTGGTGGGTGAGAAGGGTTATCTCTGTGATTAATTTGCATTTTCCTGATGTGACTGATATTGTTTTCACATTACTTGCAATTAAAGTTTCTACATCTATAAAATGCTTGTCAAATCTTTTGTCTATTTTGCAACTGGGTCGTCTTTTTCTTATTTAATTAAGAGGGTTTAAAAGTATATAGTTTGGATATTAATCTTACATATTTATATATGATCACAAATATTCTTCCCCAATTTGTGCTTTAGTTTTCATTCACTTTAAGATGTATTTTGTTGAACAACAGTCAGCTGAAAAATTACAAACATTATGAACATTATTTTCTTGGTGAAATATGAGGCTAAGCTATGTGAGAATGAAGAACACAGAAGTGAAATAGGGTGCTTGGAGTAAATGATACGTGTTAGGCACTTCCAATATGATCAATGGCAGAAGGAATGAATTGGGAATAAGACAGGATCCCAAAAGTATTAGTGAAGACTGGTGGGGAAAGCAATATGGCTGAGTTGGTGTCAATATACAGCAACACGACGTGCCTGCAGGGGTGTACCAAGGAAAGGGATTTGATTTCCTCCTCATATTTCCTAAGAGAAAGCAAATATAAAGGTTAAGGCAAATTTAGTTTTACTAGTGTGTTGATTCTATCACTGTTGTAGTTAGATCAGGGATTTGGCAAACTATACTCTGCAGGTCAAATCTGACCCACCACTGTATTTGTATATAGCATGAAAGCTAAAGATGATTTCTATACTTTTAAACAGTTGAAAAAAATCAAAGAAAGAATACTATTTCATGATCAATGAATATTGTATAAAATTCAAATTTTAGGCATCCATAAATAATGTTTTATTGGCACACAGCCATACTTCCTTCTGATACTGAGCTATCTTTGCACACGTAGGATAACATGCATAAGGTAAAGAGCCTGCACTTTTCTGTTCTTAGCAGCAAGATTACTTTGCCTTGGTAAAGAAGCTGTGCCCCAGCTTTTACTCTTTCCATTTTCTGCAATAATTTGGATAAAATAGGAACTTACTGTTTCTTGGAAGTTTGGGAGATATGTGTAAACCCATTTGGGCCTGGAGTTCTTTGGGGAGAGGAGTATTTAATATTTCAATGGTTTAAAAGTACTTATTGTCCAATTCATATTTTCTCTTTCTTCTTATGCTAATTTTGATATTTATATTTAGAAATATATAGCTGTAACAAAACTATGTTATTTTAATAATTCTTTACCCTATCTGTATTATTGGATCTGTGGTTGTTTTTTCTATTAAAAAAATATGTTTTTACTGATTTTAGAGAGAGAGGAAGGGACTGAGATAGAGGTAGAAACATTGATGAGAGAGAAACATTATTGATTGGCTGCCTCCTATATGCCCCCACTGGGAATCAAACCCAAACCTGGGAAATGTGCCCTGGCTAGGAATTGAACCTTGACATCTTGGTTCCTGGGTCAAAGTTCAACCACTGACCCACACCAGCTGGGCTATTTTTTCTAGTTTGTTTTATATTTTACTATTCTGCCTTAACTCATTTTTAATTAGATTTCTAGTAATCTATTTATCTTATTAACTTTGCAAAGAATCAGTTTTTGTTTTATAATCTTTTATAAATTCAACATACAAAACTTAGCAGCATTTCTCTACACCAATAAAACTAAACAATGTAGTCAAAAGAGATACCTGGCATGATAACCACAGCATAATGAGGTTAGGAAATAACTTAATCAAAATATATACCCTTCCTATGGAGAAAAACATTTTAAACCTCTAACAAAAGATAGAAGTTTATCTGAATAAATAAAGATACATTAATGTTCTTAGATGGATTAATTTAATATGCCAATTCTTTTCATATTAACCTCTACATTCAATTAAATCCCAATTAAAATCATAGTTATATTTTTTTAGGGACTCAGTAGATATTTTTAAAAATTTACATGAAAGAATCAATACCCATGAATAGCAATGTTAACCCTGAGTAAAACAAAAAAAAGGAGAGGGACCTAGCCCTATCAGATATTGAGAAATACAGGCATACCTCATAGATATTGTGGGTTTGGTTCCAGACCACTGCAATAAAGTGTGTATTGCAATAAAGCAGGTCATAACCTTTTTGCTGGTGGAGGGTTTGCCTTCAGTTTGTAAAATAATGCAACATCTGTGAAACATAATAACGTGAAGCACAATAAAGTGAGGTTTGCCTGTACCACAAAATCACAGGGATATAAAATGTGGCCTTGCTGCAAGAACAGATAAAAAGACTAACAAATCAGAACAGAGGTTCAGAGACATATCCATGTACCTTGAGGGCATAATACACAAAAAAAGAGATACTACAAATCAATGAGGAGATGTATACTTTAGTGGCTAGTGTGGTAAAAATTGCCTTCCTCCTCTGGGAGGAAGAAAAGGCACCTAGAATCCTATCTAATACCAAATACAAAGGTAGACTTTAGACCAAGGGGCAAATTATGACATGAATGCCAGATGCCTGAAAAGAAGAGATGTTCTAATCCATTTAATAATCAGAGAAATGCAAA
This sequence comes from Eptesicus fuscus, assembly GCF_027574615.1. Classification (NCBI taxonomy): domain Eukaryota; kingdom Metazoa; phylum Chordata; class Mammalia; order Chiroptera; family Vespertilionidae; genus Eptesicus; species Eptesicus fuscus. The sequence continues at coordinate 84,099,422 of NC_072481.1, forward strand.
TTAACCAACAATGAGATGTCACTTTATACCTTGCTAAAATTAGACAGATACGTGTATACTGCCAAATGATGGTATTACATAGTAACCCAGTTTCTTTCAATATTGGTATTAACTATCTATACTAACTAAAATGGAAAAAAAATCACTCTATTCTAGAAATAAAATCTAAGAAGCAGTAAAATATGAGAGATATGTATCAACCAGTGGCCCGGCGCATGGATTCATGCACATTGAAAGGAAATTAATTAGAAGAAAGATTCATGCAGTAATTGCATTACTGCAAAAAATTACATGTCAAATAGTATATATAATATAGTATTATAAAATTCAAATACAAAATATTTTAATATGTATTGTGCATGCACAAGTCAACGTTTGTTTTTAAATTGCCAGTACATGTCATATGTACCAGCCAGTTGGTCGGTTTGGATGGACGTATGCTCAGTCACTTAGCCTTTTATATATATAGAATATTCAGTATCTTGTTCAATATAGATATCCAAGACTCGTTTGCTGCACTGAATATAAAGCTGAGAGTGCTCCGACACTCACAAATCACATTAGGAAAATTTAGTTAAATATTCACATTAACTAGTTTTCTTAATTCAAGTGTTTGCAGGTCAGAAAATGAGCCAGAATAAATTTAAATGTTTTCTTACTAACAATTGTTTACTTGAAATTGTTTCAGACTTAATTTTCGAAGATTTTAACATATAACATTGCAGTTTCTAAAATCATTGGCTTGTTATATTCTTGACTGAAGTAAAAGTAGGCAATAAATGTATACAGGTATATACCACTGAGATAAATGAAAGTAGAATGACATTTCTTTAAACATTTATGCCAATAAGCACACACACACATTCTGTGACACCTGAACAAGCTGTTCCTTCTCTCTCCTCATTTGCTGTTTCATAATTCCCACGAGGGCACATCAGAAACACTGGAATCCCTTTCATGCCTCTTTGCATGCCACCAAAGTGAATAGTAATTAATTGGAGGTTTTCCCTCTGCCATAGTCCTAACATTAACTCTTTCTTTTCCAACCCACTGCCACTCTAGCTAAGATCCACCCTCAAGTTCAAATTTTAGTTATTGCCTCTTAATTCCTCTCCTTTCCCTTTCTTTCTCTTTTCTTGCACATCCTTTCTTTCTTCCTTTCCTCTGCTCTTTCTCACTCACTACATCCGTTCATCCATCCATCCAACCAACCAGCATCTTTTTAGTATCTATTATGTTCCAGGTAGTGTTTTATTGGGGATACAGCAGTGAAGAAGACAGACAAGGTCCCCACTCTTTCAGAGTTTTCTCTTGGTTCCTCATATATCTATCCTAATATATAAAAACCCAGGGTCCATAACGACTGACCAAAGGCTCGACTGAACACCGGAAGTCAGTCTTGCAACCCAGCACTGACTGCTGAGGGGGCTGCAGATCAGGCCCAGAGAGGCAGGGTCTGATCCGCAGCCTCTGTGGCAGCTGTTGATCAGCCGTTGCCTCGCTCTTTCTCTCCGGATTTCACCAGCAGCCGTGCCTCTATTTCTCTCCGGGCCTCCACGGGGGCTGCTGATCAGCCCCGCCTCTCTGATCAGGCCTGGAAGCAGGCCTAGAGACACTGACTGGCATATAAACTGACCAATCAGAACCAAATATTGGTGAACTGTGAGGAGCCAATGGCTGCCTAGGAGGCGGAGCTTTTGACACTGACTGGCATAGAAACCAACCAATCAGAACCAAATTGGCCAGCACGGGAGGGCAGTTGGGGGCAAGATCAGGCTGGCAGAGGAGGGCAGTTAGGGGTGATCAGGCAGGCAGAGGTAGTTGGGGGCAAGATCAGGCTGGCAGGGGAGAGCAGTTTGGGGCGAGATCAGGCGAGGGCAGTTAGGAGTGATCAGGTAGGCAGTCAGAGGCAGTTAGGGGTGATCAGGCAGGCAGGCAAGTGAGCAGTTAGGAGCCAGCGGTCCCAGATTGCGAGTGGGATGTCCGAGTGCCGGTTTAGGCCCGATCTGGATCGGGCCTAAACCGGCAGTCGGACATCCCTCAAGGAGTCCCCGATTGGAGAGGGTGCAGGCTGGGCTGAGGGAACCCCCCCTCTGTGCACGAATTTCGTGCACTGGGCCACTAGTCCTATATAATAAAGAGGTAATATGCAAATTAACCCAGGCCAGCAGGGAAGTTAGTGAGGGGCGACCAAATGACTGAACAAGCAGGCTGCGTGGGGCAACCAGGCCGGCAGGGGGGTTAGTGAGGGACAACCAAACGACTGAACAAGCAGGCTGTGTGGGGCAACCAGGCTGGCAGGGGGGTTAGTGAGGAACAACCAAACGACTGAACAAGCAGGCTGCGTGGGGCAACCAGGCCGGCAGGGGGGTTAGTGAGGGATGACCAAATGACTGAACAAGCAGGCTGCGTGGGGTGACCAGGCCGGCAGGGGGTGAGAGATGACCAAACAACTGAACAGCAGGCTGCATGGGGCAACCAGGCTGGCGGGGGGGCAGTTGGGAGCGATCAGGCTGGCAGGGGGGCAGTTGGGGGCAACCAGGCCAGCAGAGGGGGGCAGTTGGGGGCAACCAGGTTGGCAGGGGGGGCAGTAAGAGGCGACCAGCCCAGCAGGAGGGCAGTTACGGGCGACCAGGCTGGTGGGGGGGGGGTGCAGTTGGGGGCAACCAGGTTGGCAGGGGGGCAGTGAGGAGTGACTAGGCCAGTGGGGGGGACAGTTGGGGGTGACCAGGCTGGCAGTGGGGGGCAGTTAGGGGCGACCAGGCTGGCAGAGGGGGCACTAAGGGGTGACCAGGCCAGCAGGGGGGGCAGTAAGGGGTGACAAGGCTAGCAGGAGGGCGGGCAGTTAGGAGCAACCAAGCCAGCAGGGAGAGGGCAGTTGGGGGCAACCTGGCCGGCAGGCAGGTGAGCAATTAGGAGCCAGCAGTCCAGGATTGTGAGAGGGATGTCCAATAGCAGTCGGACATCCCCCAAGGGGTCCCGTATTGGAGAGGGTGGGCTGAGGGGACCCCGCCCCCATGCACAAATTTCATGCACCGGGCCTCTAGTATATATATAAAAGGCTAAGTGTCTGTCTGCCCAACCGGTAGCTATGACTTGCACTGACCACCAGTGGGCAGATGCTCAACACAGGAGCTGCCATGAGGCGCACTGGCCATTTAAAAATAAACAGCCACCACAGACGTGGTGCCGACAAACCAACACTCGGTTTCCCCCAAGTGTGATACAGGCCCCGCCACCACCCCAGAGCACCACCCCACCAAATTGCAGCCAACGCTGCCATGACCCCATGGTGCAAAATGCGACCCACAGCCCAGCCCAGAAACGGTCGCTGTGGGTGCCAGGTAATGACATCACGTAGCAAAGCCTGGCTTCCTCTCCCTAGCAACTAGCATTCTTGGAGTTTCTTCTTCAGCCCAGGAACATGACTTCCTTTATAGCCAGGTGCAAATATTTTACACTTTAACCAAATGTTTGGGGAGCATTTTCACATGCCTCATCTCATTTGATCCTCACAGAAGTCCGAGAGTAGGTAGATAGGAGACTTGGTAGAATTCTATTTTCTTTTCATTAGCAAGACGTGAATAGTGTTATTAAAATATTTCTTCTAATTAATTTCCTTTCAATGTGCATGAATCCGTGCACTGGGACACTAGTATTCTATATTTAGCTATAAGACACATTTTCCCATTGAACTGCTTTGCCCCTTGCCAACTCCACTCAAAAATATCTGTTTGTTTTCCGCATACTGCAGCACTTTATGGCTGGCCTTCCAAGATCCTCTAGGATTTGTCTCCATTCTATCTTTCAAGCTGAATCTACTTCTTCACTATGCACATCCTATACTTCAGCTAAACCTGAGCATGTGCTTTAAACCTTACCTATGGCAAAATGGATGAGGCACCTTATGATAAAGTTACTGGTTGAATACAGCAACAACAAAACCTAATATAAGATAACAAAAAATAAATAGTAAATGAAGGAAGGAAAAAATAGGCTACTCACCACTTCTCACAACTATTTTATGATTGTCTTAGTGCCACAGGACATACCCAGAGACATGGGATAGGGCTTTTCTCTTGAGGCAGCATATGCCAATCACTCTGGGAAAAGGTGAGTGTGGGACATTAAAGGAGAGGCCTTAGCGCTATAGAAGAAAAGGACCTTCTCTTATTTCTGGGGCTAAGAACCAACCAGAAAGGAAAAAGTCCTTTGTGGAGAGTCTCAAAACAGATAGAGTAGGAGCAGTGAGCTGCCCCAGACATTTGGAAGTACCATATTTTCCGGCGTATAAGACAACTGGGCGTATAAGATTTTCCTGTGTTAAAAAGTTGTCTTATACACCGGAAAATATGGTACATAGATTTTCCTGGTGATTCAGATTTTATGTAGCTAGAATAAAGAGGATTACCGTATTTTCTGGCGTATAAGACGACTTTTTAACCCAGGGAAATCTTATACGCCCAGTCGTCTTATACGCTGGAAAATACGGTAGACCAGAAGCAAAGGGCAATGTAAGCCTCTATTACTCAGTGGCACTGACAATCAGCAATAGCATAGAAAAGCAGCCGGTTTCTGGCAGGACCACATTAAGGAAGTCACTGTGGCACCCTCCAGTCTGAACAAGATGCATCGAAGTTCTGGCTCAACTAGCACAACAGAAACCAGAACTCTTTGAACCCAAGGCTAGAGTTGGAGCCTAAGGACAGTGTTAACAGGAAAGGGCCAGCCATGGTCGGGTGGTTCAGCTGGTTAGAGAGTCGTCCTGTACACTGAAAAGTCTCAGGTTCCATTCCCGGTCAGGGCACATACCCAGGTTTCGGGTTCAATCTCCTGGTCAGGGTGTGTACAGGAGGCAATCAATCAATGTTTCCCGGGTACATTGATGACCTTCCTTCCTTCCTTCCTTCCTTCCTTCCTTCCTTCCTTCCTTCCTTCCTTCCTTCCTTCCTTCCTTCCTTCCTTCCTTCCTTCCTTCCTTCCTTCCTTCCTTCCTTCCTTCCTTCCTTCCTTCCTTCCTTCCTTCCTTCCTTCCTTCCTCTCTCGCTCTCACTCTCTTTCCCTCCTTCCCTCCCTCCCTCTCTTCCTCTCTCCCTTCCTCTCTCCCTCCCTCCCTCCCTCCTTCCTTCCCTCCCTTTTCTTCTCCTTCTCCTTTCCTCCTCTAAAAATATCAATAAGATCATATTCTCGGATGAGAATTAAAATAAAAAAGAGGAGTGGGCAGAGGGAATGAACCTAAGACAATGCATGAAATACACGAGGCAGCACAGTAGAAAACTTGCAAATAGCTAGAGGACACGCTAAAGTGGCCAATTTCTAATAGGCCAGGGATATTTGTGCCATAATTTGTGTATAAGAAGGAAGTGTAATTTTATTTTGTAGTTACGGGCAGATGACATCAAGGACCTAAAGGCTATATTTTCACTCTTTTTTAAGGACAACCATCACTATCATATTTGTGTGCCTACCTTTCCCCCTTATGAGATAGTGAGCTCCTTTAAAGCAGAAATTACATTCACTGTAAGATACAATTTCCCATGAATTGCTTTGCCCTTTGCCAAGTTTTACAAGTTTTTGTATTTCCCACAAAACATAATGAGTCTTCACATAGAAGTAAAAAAAAAATATTTCAATGAATAAGTGATCTGATCTTTACCCTCTAGGTGAAGTGCAATTAGTGCTGAAAAAATATTCTACATGAAAGAATACATGTTGCAGGTACAATAAGAATAATGTTACCAAAACTGTAAGTGCATATAAAATTCTGTCCTTAAATAAAACAAAATCAACTTACTAGTGATCATTGCTCCAGTTACAGAAGCCAGAAATCCGATGCTGACTGCAATGACAGAGATCACTCTTCCCTGCCTATGCCTCTGCAGCATTACAAACATCAGCACTCCCGCAGCACCATGGACAAACAGAGAGGAGAAGAGAGCCCAGAGAAAGATCCAATACCACATCTCTGAAAGGAAAAGCAAAGTGTTAATAATTCTGTGGGAAAATATCTTAGAAAATTCAATTTAACAAATTGTGAGCACCCCTGGTTTGGGGAAGGTTAAATGAGATAATAGATACAAAAATGCCTCGTACAGTATCTGACACATAGTAGTACTAAATAAATTTTAACAATTACCATCCTTGCTAATGCTTAATGGGAAAATAATTCCCTCCATGACTTCAGAAGGTTAAGGCTACACACTAATTTCCTCTAAATATCTCCATTATGTAGCCAGAGTGCATCAATTTGTCTTAGACACCCCTCATATATTTTCAAATCTCCTGAAGTTAATTGTATAATTTATTACTCTTTGATATGTAATTTTCTATTTTCTACACTAAATAGCAGTGTAAAGACATTTAAAAATCTATTCCTCAATTCAAATCATTCCAGAAATTAGTCAATGAATTTATCTTTTATAATTTTAAGAACTTCATATGATTCCCACCTTGGCTCTCAACTTTATATACACTATTAAACAGTTAGAATTTTTTATTTTATTAAGAATTTTTTGCCTTATGTCATTTTAATAGTCTTTACCCAAAACTTTCAACTCCATTCTTCTTCAATATTTCCTCAATTACTGTTCACTGATATTGAATTTATAAAGAGTTAATGAGCATACCTTTCATTTGGTCTCTCTAGCCTTCATTCCCTTTCTCTCTGACAACCGGCAGCCTCCCAGTCAATGCACACAGCTCCCATAGATATTGCTGGGCCCTCACATTGGCTCCATTTTCCTGACCATGCTTGTGGTCAGGCATATCAGGGCAGGCCATTGAGCCCAGCCACGCCAGTCATTCCCGTCCCCTGATAATCCTGTACTGGGACCAATTGAGCACGCAGGTCTTTGGGAGGTTGAACCCAAAGGTTTCATGATTTGTAAAGAGCCATTTCATCATCTATATATATATATAAAAGCCTAAGCAACCATTCAACCGGTTGCTATGATGCGCACTGACCACCAGGGGGCAGACGCTCAATGCACAGGTATGGAAACATGGAACAGACTGATGAATCTCAGAGGGAAGGGGGGAGGGGGGAGGGCGGAAAGAGATTAACCAAAGATCTTATATGCATACTAGAGGCCCGGTGCACAGATTCATGCACTGGTGGGGTCCCTTGGCCTGGCCTGTGGGGATTGGGCCAAAATCGGCAGTCCAACATTCCTGAGCGGTCCCAGATTGTGAGAGGGTGCAGGCCAGGCCAAGGGACCCCACTGGTGCACAAATCCATGCACCAGGCCTCTAGTCATGTGTTAAAAGCCACCATACACAGTGAAAAAACAACAACATATCCATCAAAGACTAGAGACAACCAAGTTCCATTTTTAGTAATTTCTAACACCCTGCCACATTCCATCCTTAGATTCAATCCATTTCCTTGTAATACTAGTAAAATCCCTCTTTTTATTTAAATTAGTTCAGATAAGGTTTCTGTTACCTATAGTTAAAAGAGCTGACTCTAGAATGTTTAGATGTCACCTTGAGACTTATCCTTGGTATAAAATGTTCCATATGCAAAATATTTCATCTGCTATTTGTGCTAGTATTCACTCTATCGAATATAAAAGTCAATAAAAGTCAGAAAATAAAAATGGACAAATTAAAACTTATTTATTCCATACAATGTAATATTACTCAGCTTTAAAAAGGAAACAATCCTGTCATCTGCTCCAACATGGATGAATCTTCAGGACTTTATTCTAAATAAAATAAGCTAGTTATAAGAACAAGTACTGTTTGATTCCACTTATATGATGTATCTACAGTAGTCAAATTCACAGAAACAGAAAACAGAATGGTGGTTGCCAGGGGAATGGGGAAGAGGGAAAAGGGGAGTTGTTGCTTAATGGGTGCAGAGACAAAAACGATGTGATCTAGTGCACAACAATATGAATGTGCTTACTACTGAACTGCACGAATAAGATGATAACTTTTATATTATCTACTAGAGGCCTGGTGCATGAATTCATGTATGGGTGGGGTCCCTTGGCCTGGCTGGTGATCGGGACTGATTGGGGGGAGGGGGGGGCGGCCACTGGGGTGAAGGACCATGGGAGGTTGGCGGCCGGGGGGAGGGACTGTGGGAGGTTGGCTGGCTGCAGGAAGTTGGCTGTGGGAGCTCAATGACCACCAGGGACAGCTCCTGCATTGAGTGTCTGCCCCCTGGTGGTCAGTGCGCATCATAGCAACCAGTCAACCGGTCATTCGGTTGCTTAGGCTTTTATGTATATAAACTAGAGGCCCGGTGCACAAAACTCATGCACATGGGGAGGGTCCCTCAGGCCAGCCTGAATCCTCTCCAATCCAGGACCCCTGGGGGGATGTATGACTGCCTGTTTAGGCTCGATTCCAACCGGCAGTCGGACATCCCTCTCACAATCTGGGACCGCTGGCTCCTAACTGCTCGCCTGCCTGCCAGCCTGATGCCCTTAACTGCTCCCCTGCTGGCCTGATCGCCCCTAACTGCCTCTGCCTGCCAGCCTGATCACCCCTAACCACCTCTGCCTGCCAACCTGATCGCCCCTAACCACCTCTGCCTGCTAACCTGATCGCCCCTAACCACCTCTGCCTGACGGCCTGACCACCCCTAACTGCCTCTTCCTGCCGGCCTGATCGCCCCCTAATTGCTCCCCTGCTGGCCTTATCACCCCCTAACTGCTCCCCTGCTGGCCTGATCGCCCCTAAATGCCCTCCCCTGCTGGCCTGATCGCCTCCTAACTGTCCTCCCCTGCTGGCCTGATCACCCCTTAACTGCCCTCCCTTGCTGGCCTGATCACCCCCTAACTGCTCCCACCTGCCAGCTTGATAGCCCCCTAACTGCTCTCCCCTGCTGGCCTGATCGCCCCTAACCACCTCTGCCTCGGCGCCACAGTGGCTTTGTCTGAAAGGACATCCAGAAGATGTCCGGTCTAATTAGCATATTACACTTTAATTAGTATAGTTTTTTTTACCACACAAATAAGTAAAAATTTTAAAACATTTGGGTGGAAATTTAAAAGATAATTATTTTAAGTCAAGACCATAAATGAATAGGCATTTAAAAACAAAACAAACAAAAATCTCTCTGGAGAAAGAAAGCAGGTTATAAAGGGGTAACACTAGGGGTTTTTGTGGCAATAAAACTGTTTTGTATTTTGACTATGATGATGAGTATATATAAAAGTGATAAACTGTATACAACTAAATACATACACACACACACACACACACACACACACACACACACACACATGAGTACATGTATACAATACCGGTGAAGTCTGAAGGTTTGTGGATTGCATTAATATTAATATCCTGGTTTGGATATTATACTGTGCTTTTCCAAGAGGTTCCCATTGGATAAAGAGCACAGGGGCTCACCCTGTTTTATTCCTTACAGCTGCATGTAAATCTATAATTATCTCAAAACGAAAAGTTAAATTTAAAAAGAAAAGGAAAGGGAGATTCCAAATTCTAAAGAATTGATCCTTAGAATGGACTCAAATCATTCGAAATCATTTCACTGGAGACATCTGATATATTTTCCAGTGTTTTAAAGTACCATGCATCCTTCTCAATGGCATGGAGATAGATACTGGTGATTAAGGAAAAATAGACACAGCTTTCCTTTTAAAAGGTTTTCTCTCTTCCAGTTTTCAGGGAAATAGTGCTTTCATGCTATCACACCCAAACCAATGGCTTCCACTTATAATAAATTAATTAAAGACAAAAAGGCTTAACCTGCTCAGAAAATTTATATTTAAAAAGATAATAATTTTCCAAAGTGAACTCAATAAAGTAAAAATGTAAGGGAGTACTAATGCACTGTAGGGAGTGCTCTAAGACAAGAAAGGGCTCTGCAACAGAAAACATAATCCTACTAAGTCAACAATGCGCCTTGTATCCTAAGACCACTTCCGATAGCTTATCAGATGTATTCCCCCTAAAGCACTTTCCTTTGTTGTCCTTGTAATACAAGTAGATAAAAATTTCTTGACTGCATTTAACACTATGAATGCGGGATTATTTGACACTATAAGTAATATTCTTTGCCTGACTGTATAGATATTGACATCAACAATACATTTACCTAATAATCAGGAAAAGTAAATTTTAAAATTAATGTTTTAACAAACCCCAAATTATAAAAGAATTATATAACTAAAAAGGAATCTTAAATGGTCCTCTAATGACCAGTCCAGGATTATCCCTTAAACTGACTGAGAACAAAGTACCTAAACTCAAATTTACTTTTATGTTTCTCTCGCTTTAAAAAAATATATATATATATATATATATATATATATATATATATATATATATATGATATTTTATGGAAAAAAATTAAACTCCACTGAAAATATCTACAACTAACTTAGGTGTCATGTTGCTACTATTATTTTGAATTACCTGATAGATCAATACAACCCTGTCACTGAGCATGGCCTCTGAAGATCTTGATCTGTTCTGGGTAAACAAGCCTGTCTACGGTTCTACTCACCATTGGCAAACCCAGGAAACCTACTGGGTTAGTTCAGATGAAGAGAAGTGTAGGATCCTAAGAGTAGAGCAAGAAGAGTTGTCCAAAAGTCCTAGAGGAAGAACAGGTACTAAGAGGACAGGAGTAGAATATCACAATTTTTTCTCTAACTGTCTAGGTCCTACAGCTAACTTGAACACTAAGAATCCCAGTTTTTCCTTTCCATCTGTAACTCATCTGATCCAACTTTCTAGCAATTAAGCAATAGTGAAGGGAGGAAGCCAGAGGGAGCCTTTGCTAGTGCTAAACAAATACGAAAATTTAAAGTACAATGCACAACACAGAAACTTTGAAGCATGCCATCCATATAACCGCTTTAATTCCATGGAAGAAGTATCCCTTCTTCCTGGGCACATCTTAGGAAGCCCTTTGGCTATTTCTCCCTATTGAAGGCTGTCCATATCTTCATCTTAAAGTAGTTTTGCCTGGATTTTTGCAGTGTTTACTTTTTAGTGAGACAAGAGGCAGGAGAGTTGTGATTTGTTCCAGCCTCCAAACAATACTAGTAATAGCCCTGCTTGAAATCTGCACCTCATCAGCCCTGGTTGCCAAGTCACTCAGAAATTATACTCTGTGCTTTTGATTTTAATCCTTGGGAAAATTATTTATGAAAAATGAACTTCTCTCAATGTTTAGAATATATTAACTGAGTAAAGACAAGTTAAAGAATGGTACATAATGTTTGATCCTATTTGTTTAAAAAATTACATGTTTATATATGTACATAAAATGTATAAATAAACAAAATACTTGACAATGGCTATCTTTTAAAGATAAGATACAAGATGAATGACATTTTATATATTCTTTATCATTTGCTTGTTTTTAACAACCTGCTGGAAAGACTTTAAAAAAAATTTTACTGCAAACATACTGTCTTTAAAAAATAGGTTTTTGCCCTGGCCGGTTGCTAAGTGGTTAGCACCAAAGGATCTCAGGTTCAATTTCTGGTCAAGAGCACAAACCTGGGTGGCAGGTTTGCTCCCTGGCCCTGGGACATGTGCAGGAGGCAACCAATCCATGTGTCTCTCTCACATCGATATGTCTCTCTGTCTCTCTCTCTGTCTCTGTCTCTCTCTCTCTCTCTCTCTCTCTTTCTCTCTCTCCCCCACCCCCATCTCCCTCCCTCCCTTCTACTTTCTCTAAAAAAGTCAATGGAAAAAAAAATCCTTAGTGAGGATTAACAACAACAAAAATAGGTTTTCATTCTATAGTTCATCAAAGCCAAAGGTTCTCAACCCAGGCAGCTCATGATAATTACCCATGGAGCAACTAATACTCTCTGGAGGTAGGACCTAAACTACCATGTTTTTATCAACTAATCATGACATGCAATAGAGACAGAAATCACTACTCTAAAGGTTCATAGAGGTATTTGTTTAAAAAAATCCAAAAATCATAAAACAAGGAAACCTATCTCATTAAACAACACTAAATATATTTTTAATCCTCTGTAGAGTATCTAACCCTTTAATATCATTAGCAAGTAGATACTAAAAATGTACTATGTATTCAACATATTCTAAGCCTCAAGCTGAAGATACCATGCCAGTAAGACTCTATTTGGGGACTGTTCATAATTTTCCACCTTCTTTATAGAAATGGTGCACACTATAAGTTTAAATAAATTGTGTTCAAATTAGGCTATCTCAGTGTCTCAAACTTTTTTCATTCTAGCAAATCTAAGGTGTGGAACTTGCTCTCTCTAGTTTCAAATAGGAGTAACTTCTAAATTTGGGGATATATCCAACAGAGGAGGCTTATTAGGTTCTCAGGAAAATGATGCATTTGTATGTGAAAAAGTCACCAGATCAGAGTCAGCCTCAGATATGGCTCATGACCCATAACTGTCTGATCCACCGCCTGTTTCTGTACAGCAAGCATGTCAAACTCGCAGCCCACAACGAATATTTTTGCAGCCCAGCCAACATAACGGTACGTAAGAAATGTTTTAATACAAATTTCGTAACTTGCTTTTTACAATATCCTGTTATACATAATCTATATATATAAAAGGCTAATATGCAAAGTGTCCCCTCAGGAGTTCGACTGGGAGTTCAATCGCTCGCTATGACATGCGCTGACCACCAGGGGGGTGGCGCGGAACATGGCGGGCGACCAGTGGCAGCAGGGCACTAAGGGAGCAAGGGAAGGAGGAGGCGAGGAACCATGCGTTGTGGGGGGCGCCGGTGGTGAGGGAAGGAGGAGGCGGGGAGGCGGGGAACCTCATCGGCCCTGATAGCCGGCCAGGCCTAGGGACCCTACCCATGCACAAATTTCGTGCACTGGGCCTCTAGTTACTAATAACAAACTACAACATTCGTAATGAATGATTAATATAATCATGTTGCGTTCATTTCCCTTAAACGCCTGATGCGCAGGTGCACCATTTCTCTCCACTAATACTAGCAGCGAATATTTTAGCAGTCGATCGCCACATCATTAGTCTTGTACTGACTTCTTTGCTGTGTGCAACAGAAAATATTTTGCTTTCAGAGAACAAGAAAAATACTAGATTTATTTGCGTTATGCTTATTAATTTGTGCAGTTATTCAGTGTCTGGTAAGTTAATGTTCGAGAAAAAAATATCAATTTTTATTAAAATGTTCTATTATTTTATGTTAACAATTACTCATTTATTTCAGCCCTTTGTATTTAGCATGTTTCTATCAAAATAAACCTACCTTTCTATGAAAACTGAAGCTTTTGTTTTTTTGTGGCCCACATAAACTTAAACCTTATTTATTTGGCTGTGTTAGCCTTTGAGTTTGTGAGCTAAAAATTGCTTTTATATTTTGAAATGGTTGAAAAAATTCAAAAAACAATATTTCAAGGCACATGAAAATTACAAAAAATTCAAATTTCATTGTTCATAAAGTTTTATTCTAATGCAAACATGCTCATTCACATTGTCTATGGCTATGTTCATGCTACAATGGGCAGTCGAGTAGTTGGGATAGAGACCATATGGTCAGCAAAGCCAAAAATATTTACTGCAGTTACTATATGTTGAGCATGTTGAGTACTGCCGATTCCTGGTCTAGATGATTTGACATATGTCCTGGGTGCTGCGTTGTTCCATACCCCATTGAAAATTAGTCACAGTACTTCCATATATTATCAAGAACACATTTGGTATTTAATTAATGATACTTCAATGGCATATATTCTAATACCTTAGGTTCTTCAGAGCACAGTGTGCAGCTAGTACTATGGGATATAGAGTCCTCAGCAAAAGGAAGGAATATCAAAGAAGATTGCAAGAGAACACATTGCTACACCTGAGTTTTCAAAAATAAACAGGATTAACCAAACTATAAACATATTGGAGATGGAATGAGGGTGAGGAATGGGGATGGCGGATGGTTCTCAGAACCCCTTCCCCCGCCCCCCATATGTTGGAGTGACTTGGGCGAGCCTAAAAGAAATACCACCACTGAAATTCTGATTTAATTGGGCATCAGAAATTTTTAAAGTTCCCAGGTGACTCATGCACAGCCATGAATGAGAAAAAAACTGCTCTAAGATATAATGATCAAGTCATAGAATTACATGCAATGGAGAATATGAAACTGCAAAAACTCTGGTCTTGAGGTTGCTCTCCCCCAATGGCTTAAGTCTTTTGTTTTGAATAATAGAAGGTGCCAAGAAGCAGGCAAGGTTAACTGATACAAGGAATAGTGTGGCTACCATAGTTCTAAAAGGCAAAAAAACAGTCCAATTCTTGAGATCTTAATACAGAGTTTACCAAAGATTAAAACTGGACCAGGCCAGCAAAGAAATTTTCCTGCCTCCACCATGAGCCAAACACTAAGTAACAAGCAACAGAAGTCTGCCACTGGGGGAAGGAAAGTGCGTGGACTGACAATCCTTCTGTGGTGTAGGCATGCAGAGATGGCTAAAACCTGACATACAGCACTAACAATGAGAATAACTCTGCAGCACAGGGACATCGCAACAGCAGCAATTTCTATAGACTTTGAAGCCTGTGGCACACTGAAGGTAACCATAACAACAACACAACTCAAACTCAGCTTACTCCTGAGGAAATTAAATCAACTCTTCACACTCTGGTCTAACAAGCAGCAGCCCATTTGCTGGCATAAATACTACATACTTCAGTCTGTACTGCTATGCATATAAAGTCCTGCATTTAATAAAAAATTATGAGACAGTCCTGGCCAGGTGGCTTAGTTGGTTGGAGCTTCATCCCATACACCAAAAGGGTTGTGGGCTCAATTCCCAGTCAGGGCACATATCTAGGTTAAGGGTTCAATCCCCAGTCTGGGCATGTAATGAAGGCAACTGATTGATATTTCTCTCACCTCTCTTTCTCTCTCCCTTTCTTTCTAAAATCAATAAATATATTCTCAGGTGAGAATTAAAAAAATAAATTATGAGACCCACTCAAAAACAGGAAAAACAATCCACTGCTAAGAAATAAAGTGATCAATAAAACCAGACCCAGGGATGATCCAGATTTTAGAACAACCAGACAAGGACTTTAAAATAACTATAATTAACACGTTAAAGGCTCTCATGAAAAAGGTGAACAGCTCACATGAACAGAGAAATTTCAGCAAAGAGATAGAAACTCTAGGAAAAAGTCAAATGAAAATCCTAGAAATTGTTTTAAAATGCAGTAACAACAAAAATATCTCAGAGATAAAGAATTCCTTTAATACTGGTAGGCTCACCAGCAGACTGGACACAGCTAAGCAAAGAATCAGTGAACTTATAAGATAAAACAGTAGAAGTTATTCAAACTGAAATATAATAGAAGGACAAATAGAAACCATCCAAGAGCTATGGAATAATTTCAAATGGTTCAAATGGTCTCTCTTCAAATATTTTTCTTCTCCATTCTCTCTTCTCCTTCTAGGACTCCAGTTATATTAGACACAGAGGAACAAAGATAAAAAGTAGAGCATACTTCTCATCAGAAACTATCAAACCAGAAGACAACAGAATGACATTTTTAAAAAAGACTGAAAGAAAAAAATCTGTAAAGCCAGAAATCTATATTCAAGAGAAATAACTTTCAGAACTGAAGGTGAAATGAAGACTTTTTCCAGAAATAAAAATGCTGGGAGAATTAACTGCCGACAGACCTGAGCTACAAGACATATTAAAGGAAGTTCTTCAGACAGAAGTATAATACTACATGGAATCCTAACTCTACACAAAGAAATGAGTAACAGTGAAGATAAACATAAGATATATTTTCTTATTTTTAATCACACTAACATTTTAACCAGATTTAAAAATAAGTTACTGTTTTTGCACTTGAAACCTCATTTAAGTTAGAAGTTAAAGCTGTGTTGGATATTTAATTCTGCTTAAAAAAGAGCAAAAACGTTAGATTTTAAATTTAATTGTGACACCTTCAAGAACTACTTTAAAATACTGCCTCTCTTAAAGCTTATGGCAATACTGTTTATCACCCACTTAAACTAAATTACCCTTTCACTAGATAATTATGTAATTTTAAACTGTAAATTACAGTACTCATCATTGAATAGTAAAATTCTTAGAAAAACAGGTGTTTAATTTAAAACAATCTGAATACCAATTGCTTTAAAGAAATCAGGTTAAGCTATTTAAAATAGTTCAAAAATTGCTCTATATTTAAGCCACAGCACTATCTTCCTAAGGATGTCATTGTTTGTTCTTCCTCATAAATGATTAATTATCACTCAGTTATAAAATATAGGGTTTATAAATCAGAATCTGAATCTAATTATAAAATTAAAACAGATTATGCAATAGTTTCTATTGTTATTACTTGTCTGCCCTCAAGCATCTTAAATTACATTTGTTCGATTTAGTCACTGTCCTTAACTCAGCGAATGATCTCATGATACAACATTACAAAAAGATATTTACACTGAATACTGAAAAATGAACTTTCTACATCAATAAGCAGAACTTATAATGAAATACCCAATAACAAATTATTAACATGAATGGCAGATCAGAAAATAAAAGCACCACCAGAAAAACTACGCAAGCAATGCACAAGCATGTCAAGACAGTCACGCCTCAGGTATTATTGATAGTAATCCTGAGGGAACGGTTTACACCGCATGGGGATTGAAAAAACAAAAACAACATAATTTCGGAACTTGAAGGGATCTTCAGATACTGAATCCAGTTTCCTAAACCAAATTTTAAGAAGGCCTAATTATAAGAGCTATTAAATGGTATTCAGACAACAAAGATTTTCTAGGTCCTAAACCAAAACCTAATGAATTAGCATATTAAAATATCTGAGGAAGTCCCCATTAAAAAATTTTTAGTTTTAGAGAGTAAAGAAACAAGTTTCTATGCAAATATAAACATTTTTCTTAACTCATAGTAAAATTTCTAAACTTTTTCTCAACTCATCAAAATTTCTAAATCAGCTTTCAATATGAAAACTGTGGGCATTAGGTTATATTATGAATGAGAAAACCTAGGCCTCGGAAATAGGTGGGTTGTCTTAAGTGCAAAGGCTAATTAGTAGCATTCAAGGATAAAACTCAGGTTCTTATAAACTCAAGGATCTAGTGCTTATTTAGACTCTTTATTTGCATAGAGAAATCTAGCAGAACCCAAATTATACTAGGGGTAATTCTAATAACTGCTCATTATGTAAGCATTTACATAAACAGTGTTCATGTTTAATTCTCCCATATACTTCAGATTTAATATAAACTGCATAGAATTTTAAAAATACAATTATTTCATAAGCATTATTCTCTATAGCTAATAGTTCATATAAATAAAGAAAACATTTTTAAAAGATATATGATCCTAATGCTAAAAGTCACTTAAAAAAACTGGTTATAGCATCCTCTTGGAAATACATGGATCATTAATATTGATATTTTAACTATACTAAATACTCCATATTAAAGTGCATTATATATCTTACATACCTACAATTTGATCACTAAAAAAACTTAGTTTTTAAAAATCAGGTGTTCCCAATCCTTGAACCCTCAATAACAAAATTACCTGAAGAGCTAGTTTAAAAGGTGGTTTCCTAGCCTCTGTTCTCAAAGACCCTAATTCCATAGAGAGGGGCTGAGGCCCTGGATCTGTGCCCTTAACCAGCCCCAGGTGATTCCAATATTAGCAAGGTTTAGAAATCATGCGGGATTAAAGTAATTCATGGGAGGGAATGGAAGAAGGAGAATTTGATAATGAAAATCCAGTTTCACATTACTAATGAAAACATCTTAGTTGGACAGATATTCAAGTAATACTTTTAAACTTAATCAAGTCCTGATAGTATTCCTGGACCATCCTACAGGCAGTTCATCTTTCCTTTCTCTCCATCACCCCATAAACAGGTTCTTTCTCCACTCTCTACCTCTTCTGTTGCCTTCAAAATCCCACTACCTGGTTCTCCCTGAACTCAACAAGCCACAAAAGAATTACTTAACCCAGTGGTTGGCAAACTCATTAGTCAACAGAGCTGCAGTTTGCCAACCACTGACTTAACCTGATGGTTAGTCAGGGTCTTTAGCCCATGAGCTCCTTAGGGACAATGATTGATATTTTCATCTTTATCAGTATTTACCAGAGACTGACACATGACTCATGATCAAGAAATATCCAATAAATTAAACCTTAAAAATGCTAGACACTGCATTTTAGTATAATTCTTCAATGTATCAAGATGGGTTTTGCTTTTTCTAGGCACCTGTTCCTCTTACAGATATTTCATCCCCTCACCCACTACATTACCTCTAGTCTTCCCGTTCAGGGCCTCATTCCCTACTCCCCATACCTACCTCCAGGACTGAGCAGCCAGGCTCTGGGAGACCCCCAATGATCCTGATCTGGTACAGTCCCCTGGACAATATACCAGAGTGACAACAGAGTACAGCAGAAGTGATGGGATACCACTTCCAAGATTAGATCATACGAGACCCTATGACTTCTGTTTTTGGTTTCTCTGCCTCTGACCACTCACTATGGCGAAAGCCATGTTACGAGCAGCCCCTGGATGCCTCCTAACAGCAGTCACATGCAAGTGCCTGGAAGTGAGCCAACCCTCCAGCACAGTCAGGTCTGTAGAGACTGCAGTCCAGGCTGACAGCTTGACTGTTACCTCTGTAAGACGATGAGCCGCAACCAGCAAAACCATTCCCAGATTCCTGAGTATCAAAAACTGTATGAGAAAATGAATGTGTTTGGTTTTAAACTGCTAAATTCTGGGGTAATTTATTACTCCGCAATAAGTAACGAATACAAAGATTTGCAAATTCATACTCACTACAACATAAGCTTCTTAAAAACAGCCATGACATGTTATGGTATCTCTGACGGCATCATGTCCACTGCAGTTACTCCAATGTTTGCTGAATTGGATTGATTGATAATTTTTCAAGTCCTAGATTATGTATTTTGTAAGCAGGAGCAAGATATTGCCTGTAACAGTTTCTCTAGTTTTAAAAGTGGAATCAATAATGGTCCCTTACCTCACGGGGTTATTGTAAGGATCCAATAATATAATATTCATAACTGCCTCAGAACAATGCCCACCACACTAAAAAGTGTTAAGCGTTGTTAACTACTAAAAGTAAAATTTCTTAAAAGGAAATGTATCACTCTCTTTCCTTAGTATTGAAACCCTAAAAATGAATTTTTTTAATGTAAGAATTATTTACAAGCCATGTCAGATTCATGAAATAAACTTAGAAAACTGATTTACCTTCAAATATTAAGATAGAATACCAAATAAAGAAGATACTGGATATGTTAATATGATAATACTAATTAATTTAGCAATCTATATTCCTCAAAACTGTTTTCATTTGTCCTAGTCATACTGCAATAAGTTCATAACATGCTCCTAGACTATATTACAAGATTATATTATAAGAACACAAGTAACTGGATCCAGGTAAAAGTTTGGTTCTTTTTTTTTGTATGAAATTTGGTGGAAAATCTTTTTCTATTTCAAAGTTTCATCTACTTAGCTAAGGTCACTGGAATTTAATAGTTTAATGAGAACTCTCTCAAATGTTTTGCTACTGCCACTGTTCACTATATGATTTTTGTTAAAATACTTAGTCATTAAAAATACATAATTAGCTCAGCCAGCATGGCTCAGTGGTTGAACATTGACCTATGAACCAAGAGGTCACAGTTCGATTCCTGGTCAGGACATGCCCGGGTTATTGACCCTATCCCCAGTAGGGGCTGTGCAGGAGGCAGCTGATCAATGATTCTCTCTCATCCTTGATGTTTCTATCTCTCTCTCCTCTCCCTTCCTCTCTGAAATAAATAAAAATATATTTTAAAAAATACATAATTAGCCTATCACAACTGAACAGAGCAAAGATAAATTTGTACTTGATAGTTAACTACTAGTTAACTATTAAATTGTCAAAATCATAGCTTACACAGTCCCAAGACTTATCCAGAAATTGCTTTAGATTTAAAACATGTCATCTGGACCTTAGACTTGGTATTGCCAGAGGATATGGTTCAAAGATAATGAAATGGGAATTTTTAAAACCTTAAGATAAAAAATCTAATTTTTGAAAAATTACAGTAGCTTCATTCACAATACGATACACAACCTTCCAAAAAGCAAACTCCTATAAAGTACAAATCATACCATCACTTATTAATTGGCTCTGTATCGCAAAAGAATACAGGATTTTTTCACAAGTATTTCAGAAACAGCTAATTTTGGAGTCCAGCACAATACTGAAAAGAAGTACTTGTCTTTAAGGCTACATTTACAAAACATAAATACCTGTAAGTGGACATTTGAAATAATTTTACCTACATAAACTCACCTCCAATAACAGAGCAGTTAGGAAGAGGAATTAAATTTAATCGTAGCCTAGGATACAAAATAACACAGAGAGAAGCAAACCGACTTGGGAGCACAGCTAAAGGAAGGTGCCGGCTTTACTAGCATGTGGTGTAAGCAATTCCAGATACCTATAGTAGATACCAATTATTTTCCCTCTTTCTTTCTTTCTTTTTTTTTTTTTTTTTTTGGCTGAAAATATTAACACTGAAGTGGCTTAGTAAGTGAAAAGTCTAAAAGGGAACTACGATAGTGTGCGTGTACATACTGCAAAAATAAGCACATATATTTAATATAGACACACACATATACGCACACACAGAGACGGCTGACTTTCCTCCCAGTTTGAATTCCCAGCCTCCCAATGCTTATTACCAATAGAAAAAGGGGAGCACCTGCCGCCACATTAGCTGCTGTCACTGAGAGAGGAGACAGTCTAAGGCCAGCCTTTGCCTTTTTTCCCAGGGACCAATTATCCCTTTCCCAACACCAGCCTGGATCTGTGTTTATCCAGGGGTTTATGCATCCTGCCTATTTCTAAGTAAAAAATTCTTCTCTAAACCAAATTTGGGTTAGAACACAAAGTTGAGAAAATAAAGGTAAAGCAAAGGAATACATTTTATTGTCTATCATTTTTTAAAGTCAAGTAACCCATGAAACTGAAAGGGAATATACATACTGACTCTAATTTTAGATTGGGGCCATGGTACTAAGAACAATTTAGAGAAAGAAAAACGATTTGAGAAAGAAAGCCATTTATCTCTCTACGTTAGTAAGCTAAAGACCCATCTAACCTATGCACAGTTAACACTTTAGGAATCTTATGAATCACACATTTTGGGAAGTGTTGGATACAGAAGAGAACTGTGGCAATGGTTACTAAGTGACAGACATGGGGGTCTCCAGATATTAATCTGCTCTATATGGAGTCCTCAATCCTAGTGTCTTCCATGAAGGAGGAAAAATAAATAGCAGCCTGAACGTCATAGGATTTCTAAAAGTGGATATATATAAATATGAATCACTAACTTTTACATAGGCAAAAGCAACTTAAAACTTTATAAAGCACTATTATTCAATAATTCTTGCATTTTCTAATATATTTTATTAGATGGGTAGAAATAAATTCCAGTCATACATTCTTGGGTTCATTGGGACAAATACGTACCAGGCTATTCTTAAGTACATTAAGATTAATTGTCCAACAGACCTGCCTGAAAAAAGCCATGTGGGGTAAAAGGAAAAGGCACAGAACTAAGGGTCAGGGAAGGTTAGTTCCAGCCCTGCCTCCATCATTAAGCAACTGTTTGATCCCCGCCATGCCCTTCACTTCAACAATGTGACATTTGATATTTCCAAAGTGAAGTCGCTGAACAACATAACTTCTAGCTCTAAAATGTTGTTTGTCCTCATGATCACTTTTTAAACATTTATTTCTATCAAAGTGATACATACTCAAGACTGCTTTCTAAAGGTCAGTCTCTAAGATAAAAAGGTCAATATAAAAATTTTCCCGCTTCACTTATGGGATAAGATGCAAAGAGAAGAAAAAAAAAAAAAAACAGCTGTTGGTTTGTATAAAGAAAAAAATAGAGCCTGTCTGGTGTGGCTCAGTAGTTGAGCATCGACCCAGGAACCTGAAGATCACAGTTTGATTTCCAGTCAAGGTATTGGCCCAGGTTGTGGACTCGGTCCCCAGTAGGTATGCAGGAGGCAGCTGATCATGATTCTCTCTCATCATTGATGTTTTTATCTCTCTCCCCCTCTACCTTGCTCTCTGAAATCAATAAAAATATTTTTTTAAAAAAAATAGAGATGAGAGGGTGTTCCCCCTTTAATTGGCTTTTAATAACTAGAATTCCTATTTCTCAGAATTCTATAAATCCTTTACACAGTCATTTCTTAAATCCGAATCAGTCTGGTTCTATACTATGCTCCTTTCTTTTACCTGTTTCTCTTCCAAGTTTATTATGGTGACAAAAATGCTTTCTGACTTAATGTTATCATACTTTGAAAAAAGGTAATGATATTTAACTTATTAGCTATCAGATGTAAGCAAGTTACTCTTCACTTCAATGTCTAAATGTGTAAAATAAAGATAAACAATCTCTCTCAAGATTGTTGACAAGATTCAATAATATACATGGAAGTATGGTTAACTAGCACAAAAGCACTTTCAATAAGCATTTGTGTGTTTTAAAACTTTGACAATTATCTACAAAAGTTATTGAAACACCTCATTCCCTAGTTAACAGCACATTTACTCCAAAAGATGTAGCCAAAAAATAATACAAATAGAATGTTTAAATCATGCAACTGTTAAGTATTATTTTTAAAATTCTGTAAATATGTATTGAGCATTTACTATGTGCCAGGTACTATAATGCTAGGGTTCCAGAAATCGGTGATTAAGACATTGATTCCACCCCCAAAAAGCTCATAGTCTATAATACAATTGAAAAATATAATTGAAAACCATATACAAGGAGCAGGATGAAGCAAATGTTTCACTATCTACAGAGCGTAAAGAGGAAGTAGCTAAAAGATCCTGGAAAAGGGGAAAGAGTAGTTTTGCAGGCAAAGACTGGGTTTTTAAAGCCCAGCTCAGCCATTTACTAGCTCTGTGATTTGGGGCAACTGAATTTACCTCTCTGAGCTTCTTTGTAAATCTACTTTGGAGAGTTATTCTGAAGATTAGAAATAATATATGTGAAGTACCTGATACATAGCAGAAATTATTTTTCATTGTTTCATGATTTGTTTTTAATAGACCAAATTTAAAAGCTACGGTGGGTAGCATATCTTGACTAATGATTAAGCTACATATGTCACCAGAACCGAGAATGCCATAAAGAACCACATCAGAATGTTACCACTTCCAAAGTCCAAAGTGATGTGGTTCCTAATGTGGTACACTCACCTGCTGGTGAAACATATTTCTAATCTATTTCCTTCTCCATTTTTACCCTGACAAACAATTTTGCATACTCACACTCTACTTTTTTCCATTTATTCCCCAGGCCCACTTCAGTCCTAGTTTGGGACATTCTGCATATCCTCCAGGAAATGGCAAAGTCCTGTGAGCAACTGGTGATTATTAAGATTATATTAGGAGATAATTAGAGCTAACTCTGGGCTCAAACTACTATTACTAACCTAATGGTTGACTTGCAGAACTGGAAGCTGCTAAATAATGGTTAGAATCTTAAAGTAAATATTTTAAAATATTGTAAAATCCAGCCAAGAGGTTAAGTTACATTTACATTTTCTCTGTTCCCCAAAGCTATTTTTTCTAAATACTCTAACTGATAAAACATTTGAAATACACACAATGAACAAATATGAGGCAAAGCAGTCTATCCCTAAATTCTATTGAATCATTACGTGGTCTTGTCATAAACTTGTCAACATAGTTTTTCAGAACTAAGAACATATTCCTATCTTTAAACCATCATGTAAGGTCAGTTTGCTCCAAGTTAAATAACCACATATTAAAACTGAGGACATCATGAATCAATCCAGAACTTACTTTAATTTTATAGCTTCCACGTTCAAGAAAACCAGTGACTCTAAGTCACCTTGTGGTATATAATTCAAAAAAAAATACAAATATCTCTATGAATAGCCATATCATACCAGTTATATTTACAGTATACTCTTCCTACTCTTAGCCAGTTTGACATAATGCATTTTGAAATACTAAAGTTCTATTAAAATTAGCTGCTTTATACATTTGCAAGAATCAAATCCTGGGCATGTTTTAAAGTTTTTTCTCGGAGGATAAGGCACTGAGGAGTCACCAAACTGCAAAAGAATCTCTTTCTTGTAAATACTAATCTTTAGAGGGTCTTTTTAAAATTCACAACTCGGAGTATTATCAAGCATTTCCACATTAACAAAACCAGAAGTTTCTTCACAAAGCAAACCCAAACACCCTATAAAAATGAGTATTACTGCTCATTTTTACAACTATAAACTGATGTTAATTATTCTAATGTAGTTCAGTCCAATTCCCTCCTGATAGCCTTGAGAATGAAGGGAAATGCATAAAATTATCAAATGTCACAGAAGCAGCAGCTTGAGGCCAGAAGGGGAGAAAGAGAGACAGACAGACAGACAGACAAAAAGGAAATAGGAGAGCGAGGAGATGTATGGTTGAAACTAAAATGCTTATAATCACTAGACCTTGGCCCAGCCCCGGACCCACTGTAATCTACTTAATGTCATCTATCTTTCCAAAAAAAAACACAAAAAGTTAACAACGGGAGCAAATTGATCATGAGCAGGAAATTTAAGTCCTGCGTTCGGTTTGAGATTTGCCAGAAAGAAAAAAGAGCTAAACAGAAAAAGATCTAAACAATAAAAAGCGCTGTGCGTGTACGAGCGTGCGCGCTAGCGGGGGCAGAGGGGGTAAATGAAAGCTAACTGTGCCCCAGTCTCAGCACAGATGCTATTCCGCGAGTACTACGGGAGGCAGGGCCCTGGGCCCTCCCTCTGCCGGGCGGGAGGCGGGGGTCGTGCATTCTCCCCCGCGCACCCTCCAGACTGGGGAGCCCCTGAGCGCGGGGCGAACGGGTGGCGGCCGCCGGCGCCCCGGGATCCCGCGCGGAGTGGATCCAATGAAGACCTCCCTGGCCAGGACCTGGGACCGCGATCTCCCAAGGAGGCGCACACGGGGTGGGGCGGCCAGGAGCACTTCCTCTGCTCGGGAGGGAGGGAAGAAGGCGAGGGGTGGCACCGCATCCCAGTCCCCACCCCGGCGCATCAATTACCCGTGAGGTTCCTCAGCACCGTCCCGTGGGCCCAGAGGCTCAGGACCTGCTGCACCGACAGGTTGATCATGGAGTGGTCACCCCCCTCCGCCTTCATCTTCCCTGGGGGGCGCCCGCCGCCTTCTCCTCGGGCGCCGGGGGGCGGCAGCTGGTGTGAGGCTCCGGGGGCGGCGGCGGGTGCGCGGCTCCTCCAGGCCGCCGCCGCCGGGCAAGGCTGCGGGGCGCCGGGCTGGGCGCTGCGGCTGCGGCCGACGGACCTCCGAGGGGGGCCGCTCAGCGCGTCTCCCAGGCAGCCCTCTCCCCGCCGTGGAGACATTGAGGACGGCGGACGGGGGAGGGGAGGGGGCCCGGCGCTGTCCCCGCGCGGCCCCCCAGCGAGGACGCGGTGCGGAGGAGGCCGCCGCCGCTCCCTCTCAGGGGCAGCACCGCGCCGCGGGGATCGGGCGCGCTGGGAGGCCGAGGTCAAGCCGGGAGGCTTGGAGTGATGGGCAGCCGGCAGGTGCAGCCCCCGACGGAGTCCAACTCATCACCTCCGGAGGGTCGGGAGACCCGGGACCCGGAGGAGGCTGCGGCGGTGGCCCAGGCGGCACCTGCCACCAGCCTGCCCACCCTCCGGCCGCCGACACTCGAGGAACCGCCCCCTCCACCCGCGGCCGCCGGCGGGCCGCTCGTGCGCGCGCGCACGGGTCCCCTCCTCCCTTCCTTCGCCGGATGGGCTGCGCATGCTCAGTCTCCCGCTTCCCGCGACCCGCCGCCCTCGGACACCCGGCCGGCCCCGGAGTCCTCCTTATTCCCCTCCCCGCGCGGAGCTCGCGAGGCCGACAGCGCCGGGAGCCACCCGCAGTGGGGCGGGGAGAAGCGCAGTTGCGTCACTAGCGCCACCGCCGGCTCCGCTGCTGATTGGGTGCTGCAAGGACCCACCCCCACACTCCCCGCCCCACACCCGGGCGCGCGCCCTGGGAGCTGCAGCCCTTGACCCGCGGCGCTCCGGGCGTGCAGAGTGGCCGTCGGTGCTGAAGACCGAGCCTGAAGGGCCACCCCGGCCTACGACCCGGGGAGGAGGGGGGGGGGGGGGCGGGGCGCAAACGGTACTAAACTTCCTGAGATGGTTTCTGTGGTAGTTCAGATCTTTGGCTCCTAATGAAATACTTTTGATAGCAAATGTTTGCATCCTTTTTTGAAAGGCTTAAATATCTCAACATTTTACGTTAATTGAGGGTGTTTGTGTGTGTGTTTTTCTGAGTGAGTCAGGTGAGTTGGATAGGTCGCTACCTGCAGAATATACTTTAAAGCTACTAAAACGGAAATAGACTCCCTTTCTCATTCATCCAGTCCTTCTGGCAGCAAGAACTTGGGCCTCCTGTGGTTCCAGGCTCCCAAATACTTACTGACACAGGGCTCGCAGGTGTCCTATTCGGCGCCATTCCCTGATCTAGCTCTTTTTGCATTGCAGTATTCTTTTTATTTAAATTGTAAAAACAAACAAATTTTTAAAAAGCTTTCGTTATTTTTCTCCCCTAGGACTTAAAACTTTCTTCCCATTGTTTGCTACCTTTTTTTCATGCCCAACGGTTAGCCTGAGGAGCTATCTAAATTCCAACTATGACAAACTAAACTCCTTGAAGTTTGAAACCTTTTAACTTGAAAAATAAAAATTAAGTTTTGGCCATAACATAAATATGCACTAGCCACTGCCATTCCCAACTCTATCCTTTTCAATGGCTCTGCCATCTGTAAAGAAGATGTACAAAGGGAAGGGAAGTTCATGCCATAGCAAAAGCAAGTATGCTCGGTAAAACCTGTAGGGTTGAATCACCTGTACGATGGTACTTTGGTGACCACTTTTAAAACAGTAATTATACATACACTAGAGGCCCGGTGCACGAAATTCGTGCATGGAAGGGGGTTGTCCCTCAGCCCAGCCTGTACCCTCTCCAATCTGGGACCCCTCAAGGGATGTCCAACTGCCCGTTTAGGCCTGATCCCTCCTAAACGGGCAGTCGGACATCCCTCTCACAATCCAGGACTGCTGGCTCCCAACTGTTCACCTGCCTGCCTTCCTGATTGCCCCTAACCGCTTCTGCCTGCCAGCCTGATCACCCCCTAACCACTCTGCTGCCAGCCTGTTTGCCCCCAACTTCCCTCCTCTGCCGGTCTGGTTACCCCTAACTGCCCTCTCCTGCAGGGTTGATCACCTCCAACTGCCCTCCCTTGAAGGCCTGGTCCTTCTCAACTGCCCTCCCTTGCAGGCTGGGTGCCTCCCAACTGCCCTCCCCTGCTGGCCATCTTGTGTGGCCATCTTGTGTCCACATGGGGGCAGGATCTTTGAGCACATGGGGGCAGCTATATTGTGTGTTGCAGTGATGATCAATCTGCATAGTACTCTTTTATTAGTTAGGATAGAGGCCTGGTACAGGGGTGGGGGCTAGCTGGTTTTCCCTGAAGGGTGTCCCTGATCAGGGTGGGGTTCCCTTGGGGCATGGGGTGGCCTGAGTGAGGGGCCTGTGGTGGTTTGCAGGCGGGCCACGGCCCCTGGCAACCCAATCGGAGGCCCTGGTATCTGGAATTTATTTTCCTTCTACAATTGAAACTTTGTAGCCTGGAGCAGAGCCAAGCCTGGGGCTCCCTCTGAGGCCCGCAGCCATTTGTGTTGGGGTTATAATTGAAACTTTGTTGCCTTAAGCGGGTGGGCCCGACCAGGGTGTGCGGAAAGCTTTGCTTCCCCTGTTGCCGGTGGCAACCCTGGCCTGCTCTCTCAAGCTCCATTCTGCCGCCATTTGTTTGAATTTGTTTACCTTCTATAATTGAAACTTTGTAGCTTGAGTGGAGGCTTAGGCCTGCAACGGCGGGCAGAAAGCTTGGCTTCCTCTGTTACCTAGGAAACCTTGCTCTCTGTGGCTGTAGCCATCTTGGTTTGGGTTAATTTGCATACTCGCTCTGATTAGATGGTGGGCGTGGCTTGTGGGTGTGTCGGAGGTATGGTCAATTTGCATATTTGTCTATTATTAGATAGGATATTTATGTATGTGTATATAGTAGATGTATTGGTGTCACAACACACACAAAAAAGGGAAATTATTGTATCACTAATAGGAATTGGACCCAAACAAATAATGTAGAGTTTATCTTCCTCCCAATATTTAGAATTATCTAGATCTTAATTAATTAAACATTATAGAATATCAGACTTAAAATTGGCCTTAGCATTTTTCTAATTCATTTTATTTAATAGGTAAGGAAACGGATTCTGAAGAATTCAGTTTCTTGACAGAGGTGACACCACTTCAGAGGCTAGTTTATGAATTCCCAGTCTATTAATTCTTTCTAGCAACCACACTGTGTTTCTTAACTCACTATTACTCCATAACTTTAAGATTCTGGATGTGGAGGTGCAGGTTATGTAATGGTGGTATTAAGAGAGTCGATAGTATATGAGTAGTGGTATTTTAAAAAATCACGCAACCACATCCAGTGAAGTGTTCATAGCAAACTCTGAGCAACAGCTCATTAAACTCTCACATCAGGAACTTTCAGTTGGTTTGGAACAATTGGTATTCTCAGTATTGTACACTATTGTTTAAAACATAGCATTCATGCACATTGCAGCGGTATTTACAATAGCCAAGATCTGGAAATAGCCCAAGTGCCCATCAGTAGATGAGGGGATAAAAAAAAAAAAACAAAAAAACTGGTACATTTACACAATGGAATACTACTTGGCCATATAGAAGAAGGAAATCTGACCTTTTGTGACAGCATGGATGGATCTAGAGATTATTATGCTATGTGAAATAAGGCAGTCAGTGAAAGACAAATACCATATGATCTCACTCAGATGTTGAATCTAATGAACAAAATAAACTGATGACCAAAATAGAAACAGAGGCATGGATACAGAATGACAGATGTCAGAGGGGAAGCAGCATGGGGGGACTGGATGAAAGAAGGTGAAGGCATTAGAAAAACACACGTATACATAACACATAGACACAGAAAACAGTGTGGTGATAGCCAGAGGGAAAGGAGGGTGAGGTGTGTGGAGGTGGGCAAAGGCTGGGGGAGAGGACTGACAGAGACTTTGCTTGGGGCAATGGGGACATGATGATGTGTGCAGATGATGTCTTATTGAGTTGTGCACTTGAAACGGGTATGGTTTTGTGAACCAATGTCACCTGAATAAATTCAATTAAAAAAATAAAATAAAATATTCAGAACCTGGGACAGTGCCTAGCACATGATGTTCAATAAATATTTGCTGAATGAATGTCATAGAAAGTCAGCATTTTTCTTGTTTCACATATTTTTTTAAATGTAATTTAAGCATTGATTTCAGAAATGAGAAAGTAAGACACAGCAATGAAGCCTCTGGTCCAGCAGCTATCAACCTTTTTCACCTCGTGGCACACATAAACTAAGTACTAAAATTCTGCGGCACACCCAAAAATACATTTTTTGCCAACCTGACAAAAAACAACATGCTAGGATTATTTTGATTCATTCACACCAAATGGCCACTGTTGTGTTGGCTGTTGTCATTTTTTTTTGTTTTTTTTTTTTGACAATTTAAGGGGAAAGAGGTCAGTGCCCCTGACTAAAATCATCTGGGATTGCATGTTTTAAAAATTCTGGCGGCACACCGGTTGAAAATTACTGCTCTAGTCCATAATGCACTTTGATAACCCAACAACCTTCCCCCTGCTTTTCAGTTTCATTCAATTTAATAAGTATTTATTTGGCATCTATTACTTATAATGTTCTATGCTAGGCATTATGTATAGGATTTGAATATTAATAAGTTCTCTACTCTCTAGGCTAATTCATTGCATTTAACTTATATTAGGCTAATGATACCCACTGTGTTGGAAGCCAGTACTCTTAAGGGAATTGAACATTTTCTAACAGCCAGAGCTATAAAACACAAAAGTGAGTTAATGCAAATGAAAATTGTGTAATTTCTTTCTTTGCAGATTTTAGATATTGCATTAATACAACAATCAAGGAATGCCTTAGTCACATTCCTGCCAGAAATCAGGGAACACCCCAAATGACTCCTAAAAGTCTCTTTCAATCCTGTGCCCTTCAGTATAAAATAAGCAATTTATGAACAGTTCCTGGTTTATTTCTTACACACAACTGAGGGTTCACTCATAAGTCTTATCCATCCTATTAAATGTGCAGATAGAGCCCAGAATAAAGCTTTTAAAATCAGTTAGACTGCACAATGATATTGATCCTTAGAGGAAATGTCCTTAAAGTCATTTTTTCTCCACTTTATTATCTTTCTTGCTGTACGGTACTATATAAGAATTGTTAGAGGCACCTCACCGTCACCAGAGAGGTGTTACTGGACAGCCCCTTCAGTCAGTGGGAGAGGGCTGTTCCCAACCTCGATCCTCAATGAATTTATATGAGACACTTTGACTTCGTTGTGAAAAGTCAATTAATTAAAGCATGCACCTTCATTGAAAAAGCAAAGCAAGCAAGCAAACCTATACATCTGCCTTACAAAGCACAAACAGGCTCTCAGCTAATCTGTAAAGCAGGTTGGATGGGGGTCCGAGGTGTTATATACCCCCTGTCTATAAGTTTCAAAAATCATTTGCTGAATATTTTGGTACAGATTAATTCTCAAGCCCCCCCCCTTTATTTATTTACTTGTTTGTTTATTTATTTATTTATTTATTTATTTATTTATTTATTTATTTTTACTTTGCTGTGGCCTTCCCAGAATTCATGAGCAGCACCTGGCAACTTTATCATGCCAAGCCTTGAGACTGCTGGCTTCTCTGCTTAGGAAGTAAAACTGCCCTTTTTGCCTTTCCATTTTCCCCCTTCCCTTTCTGCATTCTCACACTAGAGAGGTTTTTTAACCATTTGCTCTCCTGTCCTTGGCTGGGGAAGATAATGGCTTGCTAAGTTACAGGGTAGCTGCAAATTGCCTACACTGTTTGGCCTTGTTTTAACTTTCCTGTCTCAGTTTCCCTATTCCTCCTGCCCTGGAATCCTGTAACAAAATGACAGAAGTAAGAGGAAGAAAGCCATGCATATCATTCCAAACTGTGTATTGTGCTGAAACTTACATGTTGAAATGTTTCTCAGAACACCTATTAGTGTCAAGAGACATTTCCATCACAGTAAATCAGAGAAACAAGGTAAAGAGGATTTTCCTTCTGTGATAACTCTGACTCTAAAAACGATTTTGCAAACTGACATCAGAATTAGAAGAATTCCAAATTGCCCACCTACACTGTTTGAAAAACTTAAATTTCTGGGACTAGGAAATATAAAGATATGTCCTGTTTTGTCTCCTCGGTAACATATGGTACACCTAGGGTACCAACTAATGATATGAGGCTTCGGAGGGATCCAGCCCTGCCCAGAAAAGGAAGGAGAGCTGCTTTGTAATGGCAGTGGGATAGGACCTCCACCCACAGTCACCCAGAGTCAGGACATGTGCCTCTAGCTCCATTTTCTACTTCATTCTTGTGCTCTCCCTCCATCTATGTATTCATACCACCTACCTACCAAATTCTCCCAGCTATCACCCCCTTACAGTGTAGCTCCTGGTTTGTTACCCCAAGTCTAAAAACGAATACATTATGACCCACCTAGAACCCAGTCCTGGCAGGAACAAGAGAGGCAGGGCCAAACCATGCAGGTACATTTAAAGTTTATGCTCCATGTCATGTATACTCACATTTATTTGGTCAAAGCAGAAAGGTCAAACCCAAACTGAATAAAATAAAGAAATATATTTGGTCTACTGGGAAGAATGGCAGAGGAGAATAGGTGGAAGCAACAAATAATTTGAACAATTAATGCAGTCTAACACAGCTGAGTGAGATCAGTCTACAAATAACATATTTCTATTTCTTTTTCTTTTTTTATAGTTTGGGCTTTATGAATTTTAATTCTATATTTTTTTTTAGTGGATAGATACTCAAATAGGTTAAATTTTAATTATGATTTTACTTTTCAGATTAAAAATGTCAATTTGTATTATAGAATTCTTTTAAAATTTAATTTAATCTTGCCTAATGTTAAGGTCATGACTTTAGAAGAAATATTAACTTTATTTTTGCTTGCATTTTGCCAAGTATATCTTTGTCAACCTTTCTGAATCACTTTTAGGGAATTCTTATGTTGAATTTTACTTTGTAATATAATGTTCTATTTTTATTTTAATTTAAACTTTCTATTTGTTGATATAATAAGCATGTAGTATTGGCTATATTATTCTTTCTATTTTTGTTGCTTCTTCTAAAATAGTTGGTATGGTTTGTGTTGCCTTTCTTTTGTTTATGTTCATTATAATTTGAAAGGGCTGGTTCCACTTTTATTTTTATGGTAATCTCCACTACCCCAATCTCCCCTAAACAGAGTGTAGCTGTTGACACACTCGAAGCAATTCAAAAGTATATACTCTCTGTTAACTCTAATCAGATTACAGTAGGTTATATATTTTCTACTCTTTACCTCTACTACTCAACACCTGGTCTAATCCAAGTCTGGCTGTTTTACCAGATAAGAACATTAGGCAAGCTATTTAACCTCACTGATCTTCAGTTTCCTCATCTGTAAAATGGGAAATATCTGTATTTCATATATATTATTCATTTCTATCCTATATAATAGAGAATATGCAAATTGACTGTCACTCTGCCACAAACATGGCGGCACCCAGAGCGGAGGTGAGGGTTTCCATAACACAAGATGGCTGCACCCACAGCAGAGGCTGAGTTCCCGTAACAAGCCTTAACGAGCAATCAGCAGGGACATGAGGCTGCTCCCCCCATTCCCCCCCCCCTGTGGAGCTTGACAGTTAACCTCAGGTCGTGCCCCCCAACCCTGGTGCCAGGCCGGGGGACCTCATGCCAAGCCCCCCACCTGGCAGGGCTTGATGGGGGACCTCAGGCCACGACCCCCACCCCAGCACCAGGCTGGGGGACCTGAGGCCGTGCCCCCCGCCTGGACAGGGGACCTCAGACCATGGCCCCTGCCCGGCAGGGCTTGACAGGGGACCTCAAGGTGTGCCCCCGTCCACCCCAGTGCTGGGCCGGGGGACCTTAGGCTGCTCCACTTGCCTCGGGCCGTGGGACCTCAGCGTGGCTTGACAGGGGACCTCAGGCCACGCCCCTACCCAGTGGGGCTTGACAGGGGACCTCAAGGCTGCGCCCCCCCTGCCTGGCAGGGCTTGACAAGGGTGGGACTGGCCAGTCTGGATCTAGCCCAATGGGGGGGAGGGCAGCCAGGTCTGGGTCTCACACAATTTTGAGGCGCACGTGGGTGGGCGGGGACTTGACTCTGGGTCCCATGGTGCACCCCAGACTCTGACAGGAGGAAGATTTTCATATACATTTTACTAATTTTCTTTCATCTCTGACAATTCTATTATAGAGAAAGAGCAAATAGCAATATTAAAATATTTCCTCTAATTAATCCCTTTTAATGTGCATGAATTTCATGCACCAGACCACTAGTATTATATCTTTAGAGTGGAGTCTGGAGCTATAAATACTCAATAAATGCTAGCTTTTATTATTGTTTTATTTAAATACTAGAGGCCTGGTGCACGAAATTCGTGCATGGGGGGCGGGGGGAGGAGTCCCTCAGCCCAGCCTGCACCCTCTCCAATCTGGGACCCCTCAAAGGATGTCCAATTGCCCGTTTAGGCCTGATCCTACCGGGACATCCCTCTCACAATCCAGAACTGCTGGATCCCAACTGCTTGCCTGCCTGCCTTCCTGATTGCCCCTAACCGCTTCTGCCTGCCAGCCTGATCACCCCCTAACCACTCCCCTGCCAGCCTAATTGATGCCTAACTACTCCCATGCCAGCCTGTTTGCCTCTAACTGCCCTCCCCTGCAGGCCTGGTCACCCCTAACTGCCCTCTCCTGCAGGCCTGGGTCCCCCCAAACTGCCCTTCCCTGCAGGCCCAGTCACCCCCAACTTCCCTCCTCTGCCAGCCTGATCACCCCCAACTGCCCTCCCTTGCAGGCCTGGTCCCTCCCAACTGCCCTCCCTTGCAGGCCTGGTCCCTCCCAACTGCCCTCCCCTGCTGGCCATCTTGTGGCGGCCATCTTGTGTTCACATGGGGGCAGCCATCTTTGACCACATGGGGGCAGCCATCTTGTGTGTTGGAGTCATGGTCAATTTGCATATTACTCTTTTATTAGATGGGATTAATAGATTTTAAAAACTACATGGGAATGCCAACTTCTAAAGAATATTCCTCCTAAAGAACAAGCAAAGAGAACTTGTGAAGAATTCTATTGATGGACAAGTATCTACCTCTATTTCCCCCTGTTTTGCTTTTAACATAATATATTCAGATGGCTGAAGTGTGTTCAGTAAAAAGTCACCTTTCACCCCTGTTCCCAAGCCACTTAGTGCTCCTCAGGCAACCACCATTATTAGCTTCTCTGTGGATTCTTCCTGAATTTTAGCTACTTCAGATATATTTGTAACTATGAAAAATGAGGAAATCAGCGTATTTAAACTTCCTCCCCTCCCCCCTTTCTCTCCCAACTGCTGCCAGTTACACAATATTATTTCATCTTGACATTAAGAATACTTAAGGAAACTACAGCATATTCCTTGAAGTTTTTGTTGTTACTTTTGTTTTATACTTAAATGAGAATTTAAGCAAGTATAAAATTAATAATGCAGGGTCCAGTTTAGGGCAAGATAGAGTGAACATCCTTCATCCAGTGTCTCCTATGGCACATGCCACTGAACTTAGCGTGCAGGGAGGAATTTGGAGAGGAAAGAGGAGCTGGTCGGTTGGGGAGGAAGATGAGAATTGGAAGTGCCGTCAAACAAGCCATTAGTGTCCCATGCCTTTTTCTCTGTGTCCCCTCGGCTGGGCTCAGGACAGCAGAGACTGTGGACATGGACATAGGTGCCAACAGAGAGCTCCAGGGGAAGTCCTCTTGTTTGGGCTTGAAGAGAAGGAAAAAGGACTCCCAACAACCAGAGAGAGTGGGGAGAAATCACTGTTTTGTGTGGGGTTTTTTGTTGTGCTCATTCCCAGCCCCTAATGTGCTATAGCTGAGGCAGCTGCAATGAGAGTCTACAGGGAACAGCAGGAGGCTAAAACTCTGAGAGAATTCTTCTCTGGTTGAAAGAGCTGTGGCCCCAAAAGGATGGGACAAACCCTGCCAAGGTCACCCAGCCTAATGCCATCTGATCCCCAAAACCTAACTGCTACTCCTCCAAACTGCCCTTTTGTTTTCATAAGACTTTTGAGGCTCAAAATTACAGAGGCTATAGGAGACCTGCTTGTTGAATGACTTTTGTGACAGAGACATTAGCTGTTCACCTGAATCTCTTCTTCCCTTCCTCCTGGGCACCCAGCTAGATACCTTCCCCAGCCTCCTCTGTAGTTAGGTATTGGCTATGGACTGGTCATATGTGCTGTGTGCCGCTTCCAAGCCTGATGTATAACCACCCCCACCCAACTGTTCCTTAATATTCTTTCACTTTACTGATGAAAACTGGGAGGGTGATACCAAAGTACCCCCGAAAGCCACATGTTGAAGATGTCAAAGCTGCCATCAGCCCAGGTTCTTGCAAAGGTGCATGGAACCGAGCACAGAGCACCCCTGGTGATCTGGAACCAGCTTGAACTTTCTCAGTGTTGAGCTGTTGCATTTTGAAACTTTGGTTTCAGCAGTTTAACTAACCTAAGAAATATTTTAATACTGCTCTATAGGAATAGATTATTTTGTATTTGATGTTTCTAGTGATCCTATTTCCTGGAAATCTGTTGGTGAATTCAGTTTAGTTATCAAATCTAGGTGATTCTATCAGACCCAAACAATTCGAGTAGATCTTGTTTACCCACAAAGTCCTGCTACCCAGGCAAAAATCTTGCAGCTAACAAAGGCCATTTTCTAGATAACTCATCCAGACCACCTTCTTTCTGAGTGTCTAATTTTCTTTGCCACATACAGAAAGATTGTTGCTCCATAACTCTACTCCATCTTAAATTTCTGTTTAATTAAGTTATATAAACAATCTATCATAGATTGAATTCAACTGGAAATATTTTGTTGCATTAAATAAATAAAATTCTGAGCCCTGTCTGGGCTCATTTGGTTAGAGCATCGTCTCAATATGCCAAGGTTGTGGGTTTGATCCCCAGTCAGGGCACATACAACAATCAACCAATGAATGCATAAATAAATGGAACAACAAATCAATGTGTTTTTT
Source organism: Eptesicus fuscus (assembly GCF_027574615.1). Classification (NCBI taxonomy): domain Eukaryota; kingdom Metazoa; phylum Chordata; class Mammalia; order Chiroptera; family Vespertilionidae; genus Eptesicus; species Eptesicus fuscus. The sequence goes on from NC_072481.1 coordinate 84,135,750, forward strand.
TCTCTCTCTCTCTTCCTCTTTCTCTCTCTCTAAAAAAATCAATAAAAAAATTAAATTCTGAACTTAAGTTTTCCAATGGCCATTTTTTATGCCATCTTAGATAATAAAACTTTTTTTAAGTTCATAGAGTACATATCTGGGGTAACTGGAAATATAATGAGAACATCTAGCCCATTATAAAAGTATGAAATTGAAGCCAACTTTATAATTTTTATTATTTTTCTTTCATTATATTAATTATATGTATTAAGAAATAAAAGACCAAGCTTAACATGGGTTTAGGGGAGAACAAAACATACATTTGAAACAATAAGGAAACAAATGACAAACAACCTGGGACTGAGTACAAAACTAACATTGTATATATTATATGTACATGTGCCGTATATGTATATATTATATGTGTATAATTTATGTATTATTATAGTTGTATACATAATATACAAATATTATTATAGTATGTATTATACTGTAAAATGTATAACAACATATTACATATTTTATTATATTACATAATATATGTGTGTGCTCAGTAAATATGTTACATATATATAACATGTATTCTCAGTTACTGTATATGTGTGTGTGTGTGTGTGTGTGTGTGTGTGTGTGTGTGTGTGTATTCCATTAATGCCAAGAGAATTGTAAGAACAGGCTAGGTTGAAACAGAGCTTTGCTCATAGCCAAGGTCATGTGACCCACTTCCAAGTTGGAGAAAAGGTTGTATCAACTAGGACACTCAGCTCCCTCTCTTAGTTTCTTCATCTTTCTTGATGACCAAAAGAATGGAAGACAGTGTTTTAAAATCAACTCAACACATATTGGTTGAGTAAGGCACCAAGTTGGGCAATAGTTAAATTGATGTCTTGTCTTAGAATTAGGCCAAGGGTTCTGTGTAACCAACAAGTTGCACAACAAAATGCAACTTCCTCTCTGCTTTTCAAAATTTGGCTTCCAAGGGAGGCTCCTCTTTTATTTCAACCTCCTTATAGAGGGTGTCCCAAAACATGTATACACTGTTTTTTCTGATAGCTCAATTGTTATCCTTTTCTTTTCAGATTTAACCCATTGGAATTAGTAACTATTCAAAGTGTGTATACATATTTTGGGACACCGTGTCTTTGTCCTGGATTTCTAAGCTCAAATAAAGTACAGTTTAGTATTTTACTGTGAAATATGATACATAAAGTCCAGTAGAAAGATGAATAAAGAATTTAATTGACTCGGTAAAGATTAGGCAATGAAAAAAAAGTCTTGGTTCATGTGTTCTAAGAGGCCCATTTTTAACAAAGTTAATTTTTTTTATTGATCATTTTTCATCTGTCTGGGATCTCTGGGAACATTACTTAAAGTCAGCACAGATTAAAAGAAGACCTTTTGCCTTTTCCTTGTCCTCCTTCCTTTCTGAAATTCTGAACATAATACAGATTATCAAGCATTTGAAATCATTGTTTTTTCCTTTCTATTCTTTGTAAGCCTTTGAAAAATAAAGCCCCTCCTCATGCATTGTAAGGTTTAATATATAAGAAGAAAAATATAAATCTATGTATTTCAATTTACTTACTTTGAAATTGCTGAGTGGGCATCAATTAGAAATATACTACTGAATAGTTCATTACTTCAGTGAGTAGCCAGTTAGGGCTAACCACTTAGGTATCTGAGAAAAGACTGATATATAATACATACTTTTTAAAAGTTATCTAAAAAAGCTTGCTTTGTTTGAAGTCATCCATTATTTATAACAACAATATTGGTAGTCTATTTGAATTCAGAATGTTTTCTCTCACATTTGGGTATTTAAGACTAACTTTGATAACTATTTGGTACACTTTAAAAATGTCTTCAATAGAGCTATTTGTAATTTAAGCATGGATTTGGTGTTTGGAAATGGAAGTTTCTTGGTGCCTTGTCAGTTGAGTGACCAGTCAACTGGTCATTATGACACACACCAACTACCAGGGGGAAGACGCTCAATGCAGGAGCTGCCCCCTGGTGGTCAGTGCACTCCCACAGCGGGAGAGCTGCTCAGCCAGAAGCTGGGCTCAGGGCTGGCAAGTGTAGCTGCGGGCTCCCGCCTCCGTGGCAGCGTTACCAAGCAGCAGTAGGTGCAGCGAGGCCAGGGTGAGCGGAGCATGGTGCCTGGCCCCAGCTTGGGCTCCTCTCAGGCTGCCTGTGCTTTGGCACTGCTACATCCCTCAGGGGGTGTCGGACTGCCGGTTTCAGCCCGATCCCACTGGGCCAAAACTGGCAGTCCAACATCCCCTGATGGGTCCCGGATTGTAAGAGGGTGCAGGCTAGGCTGAGGGACCCAACCTGTGCACGAATTCATGCACCGGGCCTCTAGTGGTAATAATAATGTTATATTCAAAATGACTTAACTAAAATGCCCCAGAGTGCCACCAACAATGTTGTCTTCTGAAAAGTGAGGTCATTCAAGAAATGCACGTTGAAGCAGTGGCCACTTAACAAGTAGATCATCAATGTTTAATGCATTCAATGGATAGTCCACAGGAAATACTCAGTAATTAAGTGCTTCATATATCATATAGCTTTTCCTCCATATATAAAATACAAGGTTAAAACCCATTTTCAAACTTTCTCTTAGATATTTTCAGTGGTTTCTGAAATACTTTTAGAAAGCTCTGGCTTATATGTATAGCTTGATATATGTACCTACCATTATATTAAGATCATACTTTCTATCAGTATTTATATTAAGCAAAGTTATTCAACCTCTGGTCTTTTAAAGTATTTCTCGGTTAGCTTTGAGGTGTTTTCATCCAATTTCTTATCTCTTATTCTCAGACTTCATCAAGGAAGGACATACGGGGCCTTCAACAATGTGAAGTGAGACAGATGGGGAGCTTTGTATATATGGATGGAAGATCTAGTTCTTTTCTTCTGTGTTCTGGCTTGATATGACAGTGAGGGATTGGATAAGTCCCTTTGGTACCTGTTGGCATGATGTTGAATGTAAGCTGTTCTAGAACGGAGTCTGTGAGAAATAAGCATTTAAGAACTATGAAGTACTAGTCTAAGAAAATATCTTTAAGGTACTGAATAATGTGCTTCACTGTTGGAACACAAAGTATTTCTTTAGAGTAATTCTCAACAGATCCTAGATTGTCTTGTTGAGCTCAGGAATTTCCCAGGAAATTTTATTTAAATATCAAGTTTTGTGCCAAATCCATGGCTTTTCTTAAATCAAAGCACATGTTAAACATAATCTTAAAGAACTGTCTTATAAGTACTAGTTCCACAAATCATAGATGCACAGAGTCTTTGGCAATAATGTTTACTTAGCTAATCAGGCATTTCATCTTCTAAGTCAGCTTCCGTATATTTCTTCAACCATTTCTGGCTTCTGTCCAGATCTTGCAAGAACCTGAAGACAGTCAGATTGGATTGCACTGTCTGGATTGTAGCCCACCAGCCAGCCAGCCCACTTTTCCCCCTGCTCCCCCAAATTCAGGGCAACCTGCCTGCCTGTTGGTAGTGGGGAAAGAAAACCAAACTAGGTGGCCAACTTGACAAAACTAATGGTTTAATTTTCTTTCCTTGAAATGTCCCTGTCAGATTTAGTATCCGGTCATGCTGGTCTTATAAAACATGTTGGGAAGTGTTTCCTCCTCTTTTGTTTATATAAGTATTTATGTAAATTAATACTTTTTTTTTTAACCTGTGACACCATCAGACCCTGATGATTGTATGATTGTACCTGAGCAAACAAATCCAACTTCTTTAATAGATATAGGGCTAATAAATTTTCTATTTTATCTTATGTCTATTTTGGTAAGTTGTATTGTTCAGGAAATGTTTCTACTCATGTAAGTTGTTGAATTTATTATCAGAAAGTTGTTCATAATATCTATAAGATCTATATTTGAACATTTTTTCTGATATTTATACTTCCAACTTTTTTTCTTGATCAGTATAACTAGAGAGTGTAAATTTTGTTATCCTTTACAAAAATACCTTTATATATGTCAATATTTTCTATCATTTATCTGCTTTCTATTTCATGGTTTTCTACTCTTTATTATTTTCTTGCTAGAGTTACTTGGGATTTATTTTGCTCTTCTTTCTTTAGTAGAGCCTTACATGATTGCTTTTATTCCTTCATTCTTTCCTTATCTAGGCCTTTAAAAGCTATGCATTTTCCTCTAAGCACTGTTAGCTGTATTCACAAATTTTGATATGCTGTATTTTCATTATAATTCAGTTTGAAATATTTCCTAATATGTCTTGTGATTTTTTTCTTTGGCCCATGGATTATTGTGTTTCTTTCATTTCTAAATATTTTGGATTTGTTACCCTATATATCTTATTGTTATTGGTTTCTAATTTATTTCCATGTTCAGGAAAACATAGTTTATTATTTCAATCATTTTAAGTGTACTAATAAGACTTGTTTTATGGTCCAGCAAATGGCTTACCTTAGTGAACATGCTATATGCACTTGTAAAGAATGTTGATTCTGCAATCTTTTGGTGTAATGTTCTATAAATATCAATTAGATAAAGGAGATTGATAGTGTTATTTAGATCTTTTGTCCATTTTTTCTATTAATTGCTAAGAGAAAAAGCCAATTATCATTGTGGGATTTCTTTCTTTCTCTTTTTAATTTTATGTTACTTTTTCATCTAGTGTATTTTGAATGTCTTTTATTAGGCATATACCTTATGTGCCTATGTATGATTCTTAAGTCCTTTTGTTGTTTATCCTTTTATTGTTTTCATACAGCTCAGCTAATCTCTGGCAATCCTCTTTGTCTTGGCATCTATTATATCTCCTGTTAATATAGCCACTCCAACCTTCTTAAGTTTCTTATTTACATGATATATCTTTTACTATTATTTACTTTCAACCCACTTGTATTTTTATAATTAAAGTTCATCTCTTGTGGAGAGACTATGTTGGGTCTTGCTCCTTTATCAATTCTGAGAATTTCAAACTTATAATTGGAGTGTGTAGTCTATTTACATTTCATCCAGTTATTGATATAAATGAATTTAGACCAAGTATTTTACTAGTTGTTTTCAGTTGGTCCTATCTGTTTTTTGTGTTGTTTCTTTGATTTTCTGTTCCTACTTTCTTAATTTTTTTAATGTAATTTAATCTTTTTGAGAATTACCTTTTAATGGGTTTTGGCTTTTTAGTTATATCTTTTTGCATTGTTTCAAGTGGTTGCTCTAGGGGTCACAATATGCATCCTTAATCTTTCACAGTCTATTTAAATTTAATATTGGATCATTTCACATAAAGTATAATAGTCTTTCAAAAATATATATATTTAAAACTCTTCCTTTTGTTTTTTTAGTTGTCATATATTTTATCTAAAATATTTTAAATCCCATCAAAATGTTATCAATTTTGCTTTAAACAGCTTCCTCCATATTTCTAAAATAATTAGGAGGAAGACAATGATCTTTTATACTTAGCCACACATTTATCATTTTTGGTATTTCATTCTCTTCTGAAGATTTAAGTGTCCTAACTATCATCATTTCTCCACCTAAAGAATTTATTTTGCATTTCTTTTGTACTGAAAGTCTGATGATAAAAATCCTCTTAGTTTTCATCTATCTGAAAATGTCTTAATTTGTCTTCATTCTTGAATGCTATTTTCACTGCATTTTAGAGATGTCATTCCATTGACTTCTTGTTTCCATTGTTTCTGAGAAGAAATCATTGTTAATCTATATCATTCCACTGCATGTAATAAATTAATATGTGGTTAATCTGTGGTTGCTTTCAAGAGTTTCTTTTAAACTGTGGTTTCCAGAAGATGGACTGTGATATGCCCAGAAATAGTTTTGATTTTGTTTGTTTATTTTCTTCTTAGAGTTCAATTGAACTTGCTAGATGAGTAAAATCATGCCTTTCACCAAATTTGGGGATAGTATCATATTTTTTCTCAAATATTTTTTCTCTCTCATCTCTTATTCTGAGACTACATGTACACATATATTAAACCATTCCTTGGTGACCTCATAGCTCTTTGATATTCTTCACTTTTCCCAATCTTTAGTTTTTTCAGCTTAGATACATTCTATTGGTTTATCTTCAAACTTCAAAACAGAATCATAGCTGGCAACCTTAATATTTCACTGACAGCTCTAGGCAAATCAACCAAACAGAAAATCAATAAAGAAATATTGAAATACTAGACCACACGAACATAATTGATTTACAGAACCTTTCATCTCAGAACATCAGATTATATATTCTTCTCCAGTGCACATATGTTGGGTCATAGAACTAGCAACAAATTCAAGAAGATTGAAATTATACTAAGCATATTCTCTAACTATGACAACTTGAAATTAGAAACCAACTGCAAATATGAGGAGATTAAACAACATACCACTAAAAATGACTGGGTCAAAGAAGAAATAAAAGATGAGATAAAAAATATATAGAGAGATAGCCCAGCTGTGATGGCTCAGTGGTTGAGCATTGACCTATGAACCAGAAGGTCACAGTTGGTTCCTGGTTCGGGCACATGCCTGGGTTGCGAGCTTGATCCCGAGTGTGGGGCATGCAGAAGGCAGCTAATCAATGATTCTCTCTCATCAGTGATGTTTCTATCTCTCTCTCTCTCTCTCTCTCTCCCTTCCTCTCTGAAATCAATAAAAATATATTTTTAAAAAGATATAGAGAGACAAATTAGAATGACAATACAACATATAAAAACTTCTGGGATGCAGTAAAAGCAGTAATAAGAGGGAAATTTATATCATTACAGACCTATCTTAAGCAACAAGAGAAATAGCAAGTAAACAACCTCGTATCACATCTTAAGGAACTAGAAAAAGAAGAACAAAAGCAATAGCAGCAGAAGAAAGGAGATAATCAAAATTAGAGAATTGAATGAACTTGAGAACAAAAAGTCTATACAAAAATTCATAAAACAAAAAGCTGATTCTTTGAAAAGATTAATAAAATTGACAAACCCCTGGCTAGACTCACTAAGGAAAAAAGGGAACAGACCCATATAAACAAAATCAGAAATGAGAGAGGAGAAGTCAACACCAACATCACAGTTGTACAAAGGATCATACTAGAATATTATAAAGGACTAGAGACCCGGTGCACGAAATTCGTGCACTGGTGGGAGGGGGGGGAGTGGGGGTGTGCCCCTCAGCCCAATCTGCACCCTCTTCAATCTGGGACCCCTCAGGGGATGTCCAACTTCCAGCAGTCGGACATCCCTTTCACAATCCGGAACCGCTGGCTCCTAACCACTCACCTGCCTGCCTGCCTGATTGTCCCTAATCCCACTGCCTGCCTGCCTGCTCGCCCCTACCTTGATCTCCTGCCAGCCTGATTGCCCCTACCTTGCCCTCCCCTATCAGCCTGATCACCCCAAACGGCCTGTGCCTTGGCCCCCCGTCTGGCCTCCCTCTGGAGGCATCACCCCCATAACCCCAATGCTGCTGCCACTGCAGCTGGTTATGGCTGCCTGAGCCTTGGCCTTTGTAGCCACTGCGGCTTTGTCTGGAAAGATGTCCGGAAGACAACCACTCTAATTAGCATATTATCCTTTTATTAGTATAGATTTGGGGACCATTACAACCACGCAGAACTTGAAGAAAACACATGGCCCTGGTCAGTTTGGCTTAATGGAGAGAGCATCGGCCTGTGGACTGAAGAGTCCAGGTTTGATTCTGATCAAGGGCACACATGCCTGGGTTTCGGGCTCAATCCCCAGTAGGGGGCCTGTGGGCGGCAGCTGATCAGTGATTCTTTTTTTTTTTTTTTTAAATATATTTTATTGATTTTTCACAGAGAGGAAGGGAGAGGGATAGAGAGCTAGAAACATCGATGAGAGAGAAACATCGACCAGCTGCTTCCTGCACACCCCACACCGGGGTATGTGCCCGCAAGCAATGTACATGCCCTTAACCGGAATCGAACCTGGGACCTTCCAGTCCGCAGACCGACGCTCTATCCACTGAGCCAAACCAGTTTCGGCTGATCAGTGATTCTTATCATTGATGTTTCTATCTCTCTCTCCCTCTCCCTTTCTGAAATTTTAAAAATATATATATATTTTAAAGAAAACACATGATCTTCACTTTGGGCTTTGTCATCTTACAACATCCTTTGTGCAGTGTTTTAACTTCCCTCAACTTTCCTTTACCCACCTTTAAAGTGCAATCTATTTTGGGGAAGATGATCAGGAAAGTGATTCCAGTGGGTAGAAGTTTTTTTTGGAGGGGATGGGTCATGAAGATATTTAAAAATTGAGCATGGTGATGGTTGTACCACTCTGAATTTACTTTAAAAAACCAGTTCATTGTACACTTTAGGTGACATGTACAGTATATGGGTTATATCTCAACAAAGCTGTTCTTTTATTTCTTTTTAAATAAAGACCAGTCTTATAATCAGTTGCAGATGTTTTCAGAGGCCCCTCAAGATTTGCTTACCATGTCCCAAATCACGGCTGTGATTCCCAGTTGCCTCCAGTCCTGGTGGATCTGGATGGTGTGGTTTGCAAAGGAGAAGGTGGCAAGAGGCTTATGGAATTTTGGCAACCCCATTCCCCCGGTCTCCTCATAGGGCACCAGGGCCATTCCCACTGTGCCAGCTCTGCTCCCTTTAACCTGTTGGGCAAAAGAATCCTGCGTGCTCTGGCCAGAAAGTGCATTCTTTCTTAGGTGGCCCGAATGCTTTTTTTAAGGTCGTTTTATGGATTCAAAAGAATAAACAGAGATGTGGAAAGCTTTTGTCAAAATCCTTTTACATGGTTCTTCCAGTCTCATGGGAAATGAGATGTGGCTCTGAATTCATCCCAAAGTGTGTCTTTGGGCAAAAGCACCCAGAACGGCACAACTCCTGCAGAATGACCCACACACTTTGCTGTCAGGACTCAGGGGGGCTTGAGGGTGAGCGAGGTGGCGGTGCCAGCACAGGACCTGGGAGAAGGTAGCGCTTTCTACACTGCCCAGGCCACGTGGACTACAGCAGTACCCGCCCAGGTGGGCAGGGTGTTTCTGCTGTTTTGTTTTGGTCTGGCCTCCACCCCGTCAGCCACGGACCTGTGCCTGCACTGAGACTGAATGGTCTGATGGCCCTACTTTTTGGTGGACAGTGGATGCACTCCCAGAGACTGGCAGTTAGACTCTGGTGGCTTCTGAGTCCCTTGCGGGGAGAGCCCGGCCCTAGGTCAAGAACAGACTCAGGCGTCCTCGGCCAGGAGGCCTCCTTGGGCTAGGGGCCGCCAACAGTTTGAAGGCTGGCCATGACCCCAATCCTGGCAGGGGTCTCCTCTGGGGCGCTGGCAGGCCTGGGCTAGGGCTGCGGGCAGTTTGGAGGCCGGTCACGCCCCCAATCCTGGTGGGGGTCTCCTCTGGGGTGCTGGTAGGCCTGGGCTAATGGCCGCCCTGGTTTAGAGACTGGTCAAGCCCCCGATCCTGGCGGGGGTCTCCTCTGGGGCGCTGGCAGGCCTGGGCTCTGGCGCAGCAAAGGGAGAGGTTCCTGAACCTGCTTCCCACACACCTAGGCTAGGATACATCTTGTAGGAGGCGGCTTCAATGCCGGGGGTCGGTGACCAGATCCTCCGGAGCCTCGCTTTCTGGGCTGCAGTCCCATGTCTCCCAGTGCCCCAGCCTCGGATGCGCCCCCGCAGTTGCCCCCACCACCAGCCACCTCAGCGCAGGCCACAGCAGCTAAAGCCAGCCTCTTGGAAGCCAGGCCACCACACCCACCACCCCTAGTAGCTCTCTGCTGCTCGCTCTCTGTGTCCTGTCCACTGGGGTGGGGGAGTGCTCCCAGCCCAGAGGCCCTCCCTCCCTCGGCAGCCTGGCTTGGGAAGCTGGCCTCATGCAGCATCCCCACTCGGCCACTATGGGTGCAACACGGACCCCACGGAGGCCAACCTGGAGAACACGGACCGGAGCTCTGCATCCAGCTGCTGCAGATGCCCTCATTGGTCAACTACCTCCCGATCCTTCCACGGGCCCCATTGATCCCTCTCAGCACCAGCCATTTAGGCCAGGGTGGCGATCGCCCAGGGACCCCTGGGGAGCGCCTGGCTGGGCCCGGACACGCCCCCCCGGGTGGCGATCGCCCCGGGACCCCCGTGGAGCGCCGGGCTCGGCCCGGACACGCCCCCCGGTGGCGATCGCCCTGCGGACCCCCGGAACTAACAGGATTGCGCACAGCCATCTTGGTCTTCCCAACGGCCGGATAGGCCACCCGGAGTCCCGCCCCCAGCCTCTGGCAGGCCCAATCATGGGCATAGCGGAGGTGCGGTCAATTTGCATGTTTCTCTATTATAAGGTAGGATTATATGCCACCAAATTCAATAACTTAGAAGAAATGGATAAGTTCCTAGAAATATATAACCTTCCTAGACTAAATCATGAAGAATTGGAAAATCTAAATAGACTGATCAGCAGTGAAGAAATTAAAACAATCATAAAAAACTCCCCAAAAATAAAAGTCCAGGATCAGATGGCTTCACCAGTGAATTCTACCAAACATTCAAAGAAGATTTAAAACCTATCCTTCTCAAACTCTTCCAAAAAATTGAAGAAAAGATCAGACTCTCTAACAGATTTTATGAGGACAATATAACCCTAATACCAAAACCTGGCAAAGATAACACACAAAAAAAATCTGCAGACCAATATCTCTGATGAATACAGATGCAAAAGTCCTAAACAAATACAGATTGAATACAACAGTACCTAAAAAAAAAAAAAAAATTAATACATCACGACCAAGTGGGGTTTATTCCAGGGGCACAAGGATGGTTCAACATATGCAAATCAATCAATGTAATACACCACATTAACAAAAGAAAAGATAAAAATAATATGATCTCATCAATAGATGCAGAAAAAGCACTTGACAAGATACAATATCCATTTATGATTAAAACACTCAATAAAATAAGAATAGAAGGAAAGTACCTCAACATAATAAAGGCCACCTATGATAAATCCTCAGCTAATATCATACTCGATGGTGAAAAATTGAAAGCTTTTCCTCTAAAATCAGGAACAAGACAAGGATGTCCACTCTTGCCACTATTATTCAACACTAGAGGCCTGGTGCACAAAATCTGTGCACTGGGGCAGGGGGTGGGGGGTCCCTCAGCCTGGCCTGCCCCCTCTCACAGTCCAGGAGCCCTCAGGGGATGTCCTACTGATGGCCATGGGGAGTGGACCTAAGCTGCAGTCTGGCCTCCCTCTGCAGGAGGCGACCAGGCTGATCAGGGAAAAATGCTGTCCCCATTACCCTGCTGCTGCTGACACTGCTGGCCATGGCAGCTGCGAGGCCTGAGCCCCGGGCCTTGCAGCCCCCGGGGCTCACGGCTGCCTGAGCCCACAGCTGCCATGAGCCCCAGGCCTCGCAGCCACCGGGATCATGGCTGCCTGAGCCCATGGCTGCCATGGCTTTGTCCGGATGGACGTCTGGAAGACATCTGCCCTAATTAGCATATTACCCTTTTATTAGTATAGATAGTTCTGGAAGTCCTAGCTAGAGCAATAAGGCAAGGGAAAGAAATAAAAGGCATCCAAAAGGGGAGGAAGAAGTAAAACTGTCACTTTTTGCGGATGACATGATTCTGTACATAGAAAACCCTAAAAACTCCACCAAAAAACTATTAGAAACAATAAACAAATACAGTCAAGTTTCAGGATACAAAATCAATGTGCAAAAACCCATTGCCTTCCTGTATACTAGCAACCAAACTTCAGAAAAAGGAATTTTAAAAACCCATAATTCCTTTTGCAATTGTAACCAAAAGAATAAAATACATAGGAATAAATTTAACAAAGAATGTGAAAGACCTATATACTGAAAATAACAAAGCATTATTAAAAGAGATTGAAAGAGACACAACAAAATGGAAAAATATCCTGTATTCATGGATTGGAAGAATCAACATAGTTAAAATGACCATATTACCCACAGCAATATACAAATTTAATGCAATCCACATCCAAATCCCAATGTCATTTTTTAAAGAAATAGAACAAGAAATCATCAGATTTATATGAAACCATAAGACCCCAAATAGCCTAAGCAATCCTGAGAAAAAAGAACAAAGCTGAAGGTATCATGCTACCTGACTTTCAAATTATACTACAAAGTTGAGAATCAAAACAACATGGTATTGGCAGAGAAACAGACACAAAGATCAATGGAACAGAATAGAGAGCCCAGCTATAAAACCACATGTATATGGAAAGAAATTTTTCGACAAAGGATCCAGAAACACTCAATGGAGTAAAGATAGTCTCTTCAATAAATGGTGCTAGGAAAACTGAAAAGCCACATGCAAATGAATGAAATTGGATTACAGTTTGTCCCCTTGTACAAAAATTAATTCAAAATGGATCAAAGACCTAAATTTAAGACATGAAACAATAAGTTACATAGAAGAAAATATAGGAACCAAACTTATGGACTTTGGTTGTAGAGAACATTTTATGAACTTGACCCCAAAGGCAAGGGAAATAAAGGCAAAAATAAATGAATGGGACTATATCAAACTAAAAAGCTTCTTCCCAGCAGAAGAAACTGACAACAAAACAAAGAGGCAGCCAACCAGATGGGAGATGATATTTGCAAACAGTAACTCTGACAAAGGTTTAATTTCCAAAATATATAAAGAACTCATAAAACTTAATATTCAAAAAGTGGGCAGAGGACCTAAAAATACACCTCTCCCAAGAAGACATACAAACAGCCAATAGATATATGAAAAGATGTTCAACCTCACTAGAAATTAGGGAAATGCAAAACCTCACCCCTGTTAGAGTGGCCATTATCAACAAGACAAGCAATAACAAGTGTTGGAGAGCTTGTGGGGAAAAAAGGGAACCCTCATTCACTGCTGGTGGGAATGTAGACTGGTACAACCATTATGGAAAGTAGTATGGTGATTTCTCAAAAAATTAAGAATAAAGCTACCATATGACCCAGCAACCCCTCTCCTGACTATATCCCTGAAAATCTCAAAATCATTTATTCACAAAGGCACCTCTATGTTCATTGCAGCATTATTCATGGTGGACAGGACATGGAAACAACCAAAGTGCCTTTTGACAGAGGACTGGATAAAGGAGATGTGGTACATACACACAATGGAATACTATTCAGCCATAGAAAGGATGAAATAGCACCATTTGCAACAACATGGATGGACCTTGAAAATATTATGCTAAGTGAAATAAGTCAGTCAGGAAAAGCTAAGAACCATATGATTTCACTCATATGTGGGATATAAAACTGAAACTTATGAACACAGACAGCAGTGTGGTGGTTGCCAGATGAAAGGGGTTGGGGGAGAAGGAGGGCCTAATATAGGGTGACAGGAAAAGATGACCTTAGGTGGTGGGCACAGGTGCAATATACAGATCTTGTAACATAGAAACCCACACCTGAATATGTTCATGTTGACCAATGTCACCCCAAAAAAATTTAATAAAAAATAAAGGTAGTCTCAGTGATAGATTTAGAAAATCATCAAGGAATGCTGAAAGTGTAAGTAAAAAAATTGACAAGAAATAGAATATTTTCATACCCTCAATATCCACCCACCAATAAATTATTAATTATGAAGCAGGTTCTAATGATTCTATTTTCCTGGAAGAAATACAGAAAGTAAATATTAAAGACATTTTGTTCCTTTTTACCACCTTCATTCAATTTGCAACCATTAGTGTGTTCTCTGTATCTATGAGCTGTGGTGTTTTTTTTTTTTTTTTTAAGATTTCACATACAAGTGAGATCACATGGCATTTGTCTTTGTCTCACTTATTTTACTTAGCATAAGGCCCCCAACTCTGTTTCAAATGGCAAGATTTCCTTCTTTTTTATGGCTGTCCATATTTATTTCATTGTATATATATCTACATTTTCTTTATTCATTTATTCATAAGTGGACACTGTCTTGGCTATCTTATATAATAAAACCCTAATATGCCAATCAACCAAAGCGTGGAATGACCAGTCGCTATGACTCACACTGACCACCAGGGGGCAGATGCTAAATGCAGGAGCTTCCCCCTGGTGGTCAGTGCGCTCCCACAAGGAGAGTGCCGCTCAGCCAGAAGCTGGGCTCACGGCTGGCGCAATGGCGGGAGCCTCTCCCACCTCTGAGGCAGCTCTAAGGAGCAGCGAGCCAGGCTTCTGGTTGGCAGCGCAGCGGCAGTGGTGGGAGCCTCTCCTGCCTCTACAGCAGCGCTAAGGACCCTTGGGGGATCGGGCCTAAGCTGGCAGGCGCTTAGGGTCCCAGACTGTGAGACTGCGCAGGTCAGGCTTAGGGGACCACCCCCGCTCTCCCCCAGTGCACAAATGTCATGCACTGGACCTCTAGTTGTATATAATGCTACAATGAACATAGGGGTGCATATATCTTTTCGAGTTAGTGTTTTTATTTCTTTAGATAAATACTCGGAGTGAAGTTGCTGAATCATATGGTAATTCTATTTTTAATTTTTTGAGGAACTTCTGTACTTTTTCCGTAGTGGCTGCACAAATTTACAATCCCACCAACAGTGTATACGAGATCACTATTTTCCACATCCTCGCCAATACTTATTTCTTGTCTTTGTGATAATAGTCAAGCTGACAGGTGTGAGGTGATATCTCATTGTGGTTTTGATTTGCATTTCCCTGATGATTAGTAATGGTAGGGAACTTTTTATATGTCTATTGGCCATCTGTGTGTATTCTTTGGAAAAATGTCTATTCAAGTCCCCTGGCCATTTAAAAAAATTAGATTGTTTGGGGGTTTTTGCTATTGAGTTTGTAAGAATAATTTATATATTTTGAATATTTGCTGGGGCTGACCAGTGACGGATGAATGGATTACTCCAACACAACTATTTGCTGTGAAAGAGAGGGCTAAGGGGCTGCCTGGCTAAAGAAACTGGACAGCCTCGATTGCCTGCCTCATTAAGCTTTTATTGTCGCAGTTTGAGATAAAGTTTATCTTTTACATACAATCAGCAGGGTAAGTAATATTGGGAGGACACATGTGTTTGTAATGTCCTTTAAGCAAGGACACCCAAAAGATTAAGCATAAGGATTCCAGTAAATGCCTGAGGGTCTGCTCGTGCACAGACTTATTTGGAAAGGTCAAGGAATAATTAGGGACACTGCCTTCTGCACTCCCCTAAATCGGAATTCTGATAAACAGAGCAGGCGGCCTTCCACACACTTCCCTTTTCTCAGAATGTCCTCCTTACAAACTTTACAACCAAGTCTCATGTGCTCCCCAACAAATATTAACCCCTTATCAGGTATAAAGTTAGCAAATATTCTCTCCCATTTGTTAGGTTTTCTTAACATTTGGCTGATGGTTTTCTTTGCTATGCAACAGCTTTTTAATTCAATGTAGTCCCACTTGTTTATTTTGGCTTTTGTTGCCTTTGCTTTTAGTGTCAAACCCATAAAAACCTTTCTAAGACTAATGACAAAAAGCTTGTTGCCTATTAAAGAAGTTTTATGAAGTTATGTGTATGTGTATGGTGTAAGATGGTGATGTTTGTGTATGGTGTAAGATGGTGATCCAGTTTTATTCTTTTGCATGTTGCTGTCGAGTTTTCCCAACACCATTTATTGGAGAGGGTGAGGCTGTCCTTTCCTCGTATATTTTTGGCTCTTTTTTCATAAGTTAACCAACCATATATGCGTGGATTTATTTCTGGGCTCTCAATTACATTCCATTGTTCTGGGTCAGTTTTTTATGCTAATATACTGGTTTGATTATTATAGCTTTGTAATATAGTTTGAAATCAGGAGTGCGGTCTAGCAGCTTTGTTCTTTCTCAATATTGCTTTAGCTATTGCAAGTTCCTTCTTGAAGGGAGATCTGAGTAGTACCTCTCTATGACTTCCCTTTGGGAATAATTTGTTCTCTGCTTTCTACCAAGAAGCTGGTGTGTGTGTGAGTGTGTGTGTGTATGTGTGTGTGTGTGTGGCAAAGATTTATTTCATTAATGAGGGAACCAGCATGATGACAATGATTGTCCAATGAAGGAGAGGAAGACTTGTTATAATATAGACAAAAAAGAGTGCTGCAATAAGAATGTAAGTTAAATTGAAACTAATTGATGTCCTTTAAGACAATAAAACCATAATTTATAAGATCTCTATTTTCTACTGGACAGAAATAAATTGCAACATATTGATCTTTTACAAATTAACATTAACTTTACGGAGTCTGGCCTTAATAGTAAACAATCAAATTTACTTTCCCCTAAAACAGTGATTCACAACTGGGGAAAATTTTCCCTCCTTCCATTCTCACCCCCGACATATTTGACAATGTATGGAGGCATTTGGAGTTATCACAACAGAGGAGAGGAAGGAATGCTAGTGGCATCTGAGGGGTAGAGGCCAGTGATAGTACCAAACAGCTTATAATTCATAGGTCAGCTCCCACAACAAATAATTACCTGGTCAGAAGTGTCAAAAGCACTGAGACTAAAGACCATGTACAGATAACACAGCAGATGGCTTATGAGACTAAGCTTTAGTATGATGCTGAAAGGACATAGGAAGCAAAATTTTAAGGCCTCTCAACCTCTTTCCCTTAACTGTAAAATTGGGTTAATGATAGTTGCAACCTTATATAATTTTGGGGAGAATTAAAGAAAACAATTGTGCTTGATTGTATTTTTATAAATATGGCCACACAAATATATACCCCATCCCCTGTGGGGGTTATGTTCCCTCCTCTTGAGCCTGAATGGGTCTCTGTAGCCGCCTCTCCCACTAGAACTCAGTGGGTCATGCTGCATGGCTTCTGGGGTTAGGTCATAGAAAGCAATGCAGCTTCCATGTGGCTCTTTTCTTTGGGATACCAACGTGGAAGCTCTGAGCCAACATGCTTGAAACTCACACAGCATGGCTATGCTGGAAAATGTCACAGAGAGACCACACAGAGACAGGGGAGGTGCAGATGTGCCTACCCCAGCTCATCCAGTCTTATCAGGTCTGCCTCCAGACACATGAGCCAATAACGCTTTGCCATGCCCCAGTCACCACCTAACTGCATCCTCATGAGAAACCTCCTGTCAAAACCACCCAACTTAGCTGCACTCACATTCCTGGCTCACAGAAACTGTGACAATAAACGGAGACTATAAAGGATTATTATTTTAAGCCACTAAGTTTGGGGATGATTTCTTCCACAGCGATAGATAAGCAAAACAAAAATACCCACACAGTCGTTTCACAATGCTTGGCTCGTAATAAAGGCATAATTGGCCACTTTTTTTTCTGTAGGTTTAATATTTTGTAGTTTTAGTATTTTCAATGAGTATTTAATTAGTAATCAGCATTTAATCCTAGTTTTACGGTTTCCATACATTAGAGGGCTCTCTATCATTGATAGAGGGCCCTGATACATGCAGGTGCAATTTCCTTACTTAGGCACCAGGTGGAGCCAGTCCCTAATTTTTCACTGTCCCTTTTAGAGGCCTACTTTAGAATCAATACACCAGTATATCTAAGAAAGATGGATTAGATAATGATATGTAAGCACATCATAAAAATAAAGCTTATTTTGATGAATAAGACTGCTCCCAGACTAGATGTGCAGACCAAAGACAAGAACCACTCCCATCTTTTACGTTTCATTTTAGATGTGGCAGAACAGGTATATTTTTTTTAATCTCCAAAAAGAAAGGATCTGCAAGCCTATGCCATATCTAGAAACATGGAAAAGCAGTCTCCATATTGCAGTTAGCTTCTGGTGGCCAGAGATTAATTCTGAATACTGTCCTACAGGGTACTAAATAACATTTGCACGACCACTTTAACTTATAAATGTTTAATTCCCGTCTTTTTCTAATACTTTATTTTGAATATACAGGATTTGATAGTCTAGTGACTGTGAAAATGGGCAAAGATTATGATTTCAGGAAATCTGAGAACCAAATCCCTTAAAACAAATGGCCTGAACCAAACACAGTGTAAGTCTCCCCCTTTCCCAACAAATTCAAAGCAGACTTTACCCATCATCATTCACAGTAACCTGAGAAGGTTGGCAACCTGCACTTATGATGACAGTCTGCCAGTCCCTGTAACTGTTGAAGGCTGCCTCGTATCCTGAGATGGCTCAAATATAGCTGGGCCTTTACTGGAGCAGTGGTCTTGAAAATAAAGGAGGTTTTGTGGTTAGCTTATCTGATTAGAGCATTACACTAAGAGGTCAGGATTTTGCAGCCTGGTAGAGTATAAATAAAGGGGCCTGGGAGGGGGGAGAATTGCCCTCTGAAAGGCCGATTCTCTAAGAAGATCCTGTTACTGTGACTCAATCCCAACGCTAGCTGACCTGCCATCTTGTTGATCGACCACAATGAGAACTGAGGGAGAAATGACTATTTGATAAACTCAAGCCCTACCTCATGCTGGGGATTAAAACAAAATCAAACCAAAGATAAATGTATGGTAAGTCCGTAGAATGATGTTTCTACCCAACATGTGTTTATAAAGGCTGAGATTGACTTTCAGGTATAACTTACAGCGATGTGTCATCACGCTGTGATCACAAGATTTACATTAACTTACTTTCCTATAATATACTAGGAAGAGCAAATGCTGTCCTCTTTGGCTTCACCACAAATTGTACTATGAGAGCACATCCAATCCCTCCCAGCTAGCTAGTTCTGGAAACTCCCAGGGAGTTTCATGCACATGCTACTAAGTCAGAAGCCCTCTTCTTAGCCCTCTTGATTCCCAAAACTGCCTTGTAGCTCTGAAGGAGCAGTGGTAACATGCTCACTGCACTCTTTAGGAGGCTGCTTGGCAGTGACAGCCCCTACCACTTCCCACCAATGGCTGCTACTTCATCCCATGCTCTCGGTAGCCTATCAGTACCTGGACTGGACTATGCTGAGAGGTAAGGAAGTTGTCCTCCATTCACAAATTACCTTCTAGCTGATTGCCTTTTTCTGCAATGTTTTAAATCAGAAGTGGATTAAGGCAGGATTTAGAATTTTTAGGCAGGGTGGAACTTTTCAAATGGGTATGTTTCCAAGGGATGGAGTCAGTGGATGGAGTTTTCTAGTATGATGGCCCCTCTAGGGAGGAGGCAGTTCACGGAAATGGGAAAGGGAGGGGCAAAGCATAAACTTAAAACAAGGCCAGCAATTGTAAGTCTCTGTCCTTTTCTCTGACAAAGCAGCATATTTTATAGTCTTTCCCTTCCACCTGCAAATGTCCTCCAGAGCAGGCCAACCTTTCTCTTTCTGCCTTTCTAGACTTCCACTCAGTTCCCTGACCTATGCCCCTTTTCTGTAATTTTGTAACAAGGGGTCTTATAAAATTATTCATCAGACATGGGTTTGTTTGCTTTTTGTTTTTGTTTTCATTTTTTGATATAACAGGGGGTGCTAATGAACTAGATCAGACATTGACCACCTTGGTGCCAATAGTTTCCTCAAGGACACTGCAATCACCTTTTCTTGCCCAGCCTCCTTTTCCTTTTCCCTTGAAAGCCCTAACCAAGCTTCGCTCCACCCTGGCTTGGTAAAGCTGGGCTTGCGTGTATCAATTCTTCATTAGGCCTGCCCACTAGCTGTTTCAAACTCTAATGGTATAGGAAGACTGGTTCGGGTAGGTATGGATATATTTTGTATTTATCCCCTGTTGCTTGAAAGTTCAAATGTTGACAGCAGCAGGAAATGGAAAAGCTAAACATGGTGGCATTTACTAGAAGAATCTGTTGTCTGTAGTTATAATTATGAGGCGATACCAGAGAGAGAGTGTCTGGACCATATGTGAATGCTGACCAGAGTAACTCTGACATAAACAGACAACTTCAGTGATTTTATTTACACCAGGAAACCTGGTTTCATGTGCTATTCGCATAGGGATCATCTCCATAACTTTATATAAACCAATGTCATGATAAAGGGAGGAGAACAGAGAAAAGCATTGTATCTACTCCAGCACCCTGCACCTTTCTGCCTGCTGCTAAGAGATGTGTTGTAATGATCACCATCCAGAGAGGAGGCTCTTTTTTTTTTGGTTGCCTAATCAGGAGACCCAGCGGTTGGAATCCCAGGCAGGAGTTCTGCAGGTTGGGACAGCAGAGGTACTTGGAGATGATGTGGTTACCATGTCTCTCAAATTATTCTGGGTAGGCCATTTTCAAGTTTCCTATACTTTATGCTGCCCCATTCCCAGTTTTATTTCACAATTTGAGGGGAAAGTCTATGAGGCCCAAATTGCATACCCAGATAATCCCTCCCCAAACCTGGAGCCCACTGATGCCCACAATAGTAGGCTCAGCTCACACTGGTTCCCAGACCTACCTTTAAGCAACATTAAACCCCAAACCTACAAATGTAGTGTGTAACTCAGGATTTGGTGATGAACCAGATTCCTACCTGCTGTCTTACACCCTTAAACACCCTTACAATAATTTGGTCTGGAATTGAGTGAGGCCTGAGCACTCCTTTTATCTTCACATCAGTCCTTGAGGTGGGCACTTTTACCATCTTTATCTTAAGAATGTGGATTCTGGAGCCCAAGAAAGATGACACAGATTCCCCAAATGAGTGTCAAACTGGCCTTCGACAATGAGCATTATGGAAATTACACTCTATGCATCATGCTCCATCTTGTGGCTTATGCTTATAGTCACAGTCTGGGCTTTAGCTTTGACATTTGTCCGAGCTTCTACCTGGTCATCTATCTAATCCCACCTCTTGCCAAGTTCTTCTTTGGGTATTTAATTATCCTGGTGGCCTCAGCCAGTACCCACTACACCAGTTTCATCTTGCTTGGCCTTCTATACATTGTTTTGTTTGTTTGTTTGTTTGTTTTAAATGTTTTTACTGATTTCAGAGAAGAAGGGAGAGGGAGGGAGAGATAGAAACATCAACGATGAGAGAGAATCATTGATAAGCTGCCTCCTGCACGCCCCCTCATTGGGGATCAAGCCCACAGCCTGGGCATGTGCCCTGACCAGAATTGAACCGGACCTTCTGGTTCATAGGTCGATGCTCAACCACTGAGCCACACCAGCAGGGCTATACATTGTTCACTGGAATTTCCTATTGCAATTTTCCCTTCCTCCAGGGACACTTGACTGCTTATGGTGGGCCCCCAACATCATCTGTGAGCCTTTCATGACTGGAAGAGAACCTTGGACACAGAAGAGAGCAGTCTCATAATGTTCCTTGTTTTCTTCCTGAAATCTCTGTTGTCAGCGACCCTGCCTTTGTGTGTGTCACCCCTCTCCCACACATCTTGATAAAAGCTGGGGTTAGATCCCCAACCTGAGAAAACATAGCCATATCTCATGTATCCAAAGATCTAGTCTGGGCATCAATTGTCCTGAAAGCTATTTCCAATGAAAATATGACAGAACTGGCAGGAGTTAAACTAATAAATGAAGAGGGAGGCTGAAAGTTCATCCTTGTTGTTTCAGTATGCAATTTGCAGAGATGCAAATGAAATAATATAGACATGGCCTTATAACATGTTTGATTAAGAACACTATTTTGGCTACTTCCAGGGTAATAGGGATGGAGAAGAAGCCTTAACATGGGAGATATTACAGAGGTAAAGTCAATAGATGTTAGCATCTAATTGTATATAAGAAGTAAGTTTTGAGTATCTGTACATTGATTCCTTCATTCATCTAAGTCCAAACTGTGGTGTTATCTAAAATTCCTCCCCATTACTCAGTCATCACAAACATAATAGGTGTACAAAAGTAAATTTATTGAACTGAATAAAATTAACACACAAAATGCTACATAGATGTTGAGTGGTAGGGCGAATTAGGATTCATATCCAGGTCCATTGACTCCAAGGCTTTCCCTGAAGCTTGCTGAAGCCAAGGGGAGGGGCTTTGCAAAGAGGGTAGGCCAATAAATGATTTTATATGGTGCAGCAAGTTGGAGGAGAAAATGACAAATGGATATTAAACTTGGGAGTTAAGAAAAAGGTGAGCTCAGAAGTCAGAGTGCAGGAATTTCAAGGGTCAGGACATCAGGGAGGGAAGGTGAGAAAGTGAAGGCATGAAGATAAACTACTCTTTTGCTTCTTGGAAAGAAAGAGGTGAGATATACTGGGAATACATAGTGAGGTTCCTACTAGCTGTATTTTCTACTTTTGTGAAATCTTAGGCTAACCAAGTCCTTGGTCATCAATTGCCTTACTTAGAACCATGTGGTCTTCTTGGCAGGTTGATAGGACCAGAGACAGAAAACTGACAGGAGTCAGCCATCTCCAGGCTAAACAATGACCAATGGGTGGTCTGCCAGAAGAGCTCTGTCCCACAGAGGCATGTGTGCTGACTGATGACTGGCCGATCCACTCATTCTTCATGTTAAGGAGTTAGAACCAAAGACACTAGACAGAGCTTCAAGTAGCAGCGGGAACAGTACAGGTAGAGACGGAAGGGCAGATCACTTTGTCACCGGAAGTCACTTGAACAATGGATATCTTCCCTAAAGAAACAAAACGACAAGAACCTTGAAACTCCATAGTATCTTGGACAACGTTTCATTTTCTACAAAGCCTTGCTGGGAGTGGCTGAACTCCTATCTTCCTTACTTTCTCCTGAATCCTTATGAGAATATAAAACAATTCAAAAAATGACTTAAAGAGCCCAAGCACAATTTCTGATAGAATATAACACCTGAAGGCAGAGAAAGTGGGGAGTCCTTAAAAAAGTAATTCTAGAAAATTCTCTTTGTTGCCAAGTTCCTAAGAGTTTCTAATAAGCCCAGGCTCAATGGTCCCATCATTCGGAAAGGTAATTCAGATTTACCCACCTACTCTCTGCGAGTGTTCCCCTGCCTTACAGAGTAGCTTTAACTTAAATCGGTGGTCGGCAAACTCATTAGTCAACAGAGCCAGATATCAACAGTACAACGATTGAAATTTCTTTTGAGAGCCAAATTTTTTAAACTTAAACTTCTTCTAACGCCACTTCTTCAAAATAGACTTGCCCAGGCCGTGGTATTTTATGGAAGAGCCACACTCAAGGGGCCAAAGAGCTGCATGTGGCTCGCGAGCCGCAGTTTGCCGACCACTGACTTAAATGAACTAAGACTATGGGCCACCTGAAAGAACAACCTCAGTTCCTTGCAGTCTTTTATAAAAACAGCAGGCTGACTCTCTCCACATTAGAACTGGGAAGATAAGTTGATGAAAAGTCAGTAATTGAGAGAGAAAAATCAGAGCACTCTAGAACTAAAAGGTATCTTGCAAACTGTTATGGGCTGAATTGTGTCCCCCAAATTCATTTGTTGAAGTTCTAATGTCCAGTACCTCCAAAGGTGACTGACTATATTTGGAGATGGGACCTTAAAAGAGGTGACTCAGGTAAAAAGAAGCCATGTGTATTGGCCCTAGGCCAATAGGACTGGTGTCCTAATAAGAAAAAGAGATTAAGACACAGCCACACATGAGAGGACACACACAGCCCAGAAGCCTTAGTGCCTACACCACCCCTGAATTTGAATTCTGTGGAATCCCAGAAAAGAAAAGGAAGGATGGCAGAAAGAGCAATGATACAGAGTTAGAATCTAGTCCCTCATGTGAAAGGAATGGATGGGAAAGTAATTCTCTGATTTAATAGCTTCTTGTGAAATCCTATGACTCCAGGGCTACCTTATTAATGACTTTTTATTGTTTTGCATTCTTATTCCTATTCCCAGCTTTGCTCCTAAGTGGGAAAAATGATTGGCTATAGACATTCCAAAGTGACTTCAGCATGATTTCAAATATGTGAAACCATGTTGGACTAATGAGCCTAAACTTAACCAAGGAGATTTTATTCTTTCCTTGGTATTTACATCTCTGATTTCTTGATTGTCTTCCAGAACCTCCTCTGATGAGGGAAATCTAGTATAGCTGGGGGATTCTTGGTGGGGGACTTTAAGTGATTTATAATTTTATTTTATTTTATTTTAGTTTAGTTTAGTTTAGTTTAGTTTAGTTTAGTTTTAGTTTCTGTTGTTTTTTTCCTGAGCATGTGTACCTTTTAGCTTTTTGTTTGTTTGTTTTTAGCAGTGGGGCCTCAGAATGCCAAACTAATTTTCTCTCTCAATCCCCTGTTGGTTTCAGGTGTCAAGCTTTGAAAAGCACAGCTCCGTTCTTTTCAGGGAACTTGAAGACTCATTGTCTTGTAGCCTTCCTGTCCCCTGCTACACTCTTGTTGTCATATCCCAGGGTGTTCTAAATCTCTGATTTCCCTCCCTGAGTGGTTGTCTCTCCTTTATTTTATTTAGAGATAAAGCAAAGCTTTTGAATCTGAATGAAGCCTGACTAACTGAGCTTAGTATACTGGGAAGTATCTGGATAATCCTGAGGTCAAAAAAAGGGGGAAATGCCTAGAGGCTAGGCATTTTTCTCCACAGTTCTATAGGTGAAATTCAAGCTTCCCCACTTTGTTTCCACTGATTGGTGTGATTGACACAGCGCCAAGCATTGTGCTGTGAACCTGGTGGCTTGTGACCTAGACTGCCTGTCACAACAGCCAGCATGTGGCTGAACTACTGACCAAGGCTACACACACTATGTTATCAGTCTACACAGACTATCTGTTACTATTCTGCTTATGAAAGCTCCCAATCAGAAATTTGGTTGCTGTGAAAATGTACTTTACATTCACTACTAGCATATGGAGAAGAAATTAAAGCAGGCCTGGTTTATAAAGACCAATAAATAACACAAAAGGTAGCTTCACTTAAAAGCAGGATCCGAAACAAAATATTCTAATCAGAGTTTTCATGTTAGTACCATAAAATAGTTTAACTCCCATAAAGGATGCTTTAGAGAATATTTTAATTTAAGTTCCGACCCCTGAAAATTTTTCTTAGTTATGTGGTTACCAGTAAATGACATGTGACTTAATTAATATTAAGCTTTCCCAACTAGCTGTTTAACAATGGTAAACAAATGCACTTTGCTGCAATTAAAAATAGAAACTCCTCATACTGAATTTCTTTCACATTAACTACTAGTATATCCAGATACTGTAATAGTCACTTCCACTTAAATCCTTATTAATCTATTGCTTGCCCCCAAATAAAGTGGATATAAATTAAAGGAAGAAACTGCCTTCTTTGGATTTTATTAATCACAGGCCTTCAGGGAAGGCAGGCAAAGTTCTTGTTGCTTCTATCTGCAATCACTTAAGTCTCCTTGGAGATGTTTCTTCAATGCCTGGCTCAATTTTTTGGAACTCTGGAGAACTCTGGAGAGCACAAGTGATAAATACTTTGGAAATGAAGATCAAAAAGAAAGCATTAGGAGAACTGGGAATGTTTAGTCTAGAGAAAAGGAGAATACGTGGAGACTTATTTTTCCTAACTGTCATAAACAGGACGATAGAAATTCTTCTTTTTCACCAAAGAACACAGAAAAACAAGTGAATATAGGCAGAAGCAAAGGATTTGACTTTAACTAATGCAATTCTTTTAATATTCATATATTAAAATAAATTATATATATATATATATATATATATATATATATATATATATATATTAATATATTATATATATAGTAGAAGCCCGGTGCACGAAATTCGTGCACAGGAAGAGGGGCCCCTCAGCTCAGCCTGCACTTTCTCCAATCTGGGACCCCTCAGGACCTCTGGCTCCTAACCGCTCACCTGCCTGCCAGCCTGATCCCCCTAATTGCTCTCCCCTGAGAGCCTGTTCGCCCTAACTGCTCTCCCCTGCTGGCCTGGTCCCCCTAACTGCTCTCCCCTGCCTGCCTGATCATCTCTAACCTCCTCTGCCTTGGCCCCACCAACATGGCTTTGTCAGGAAGGATGTCCAGAAGGACATCTGGAAGGTCATCCGGAAGATGTTCAGTCTAATTAGCATATTACCCTTTTATTAGTATAGATATGAATAGAATGCTTAGGAACTCAGGAAATAACCCTAGAATAATTTCTGTTTTAAAAAATACTTTTAGCCTTAACTGGTTTGGCTCAGTGAATAGAGCGTTGGCCTGCGGACTGAAGGGTCCTGGGTTTTGATTCCGGTCAAGGGCACACTGGGTAATGGGCTCAATCCCCAGTGTGAGGTGGGCAGGAGGCAGCTTACCAATGATTCTCTCTCATCATTGCTATTTCTATCTCTGTCCCTCTCTGAAATCAATAAAAATATATTAAAAATAATTAAATAAAGATGTAGCTACTCTTCAATTAAAATATATATATATATATTTATATTGATATTTTAGAGAGAAAGGAAGGGGAGAGAGAAAGAGGGGAGAGAGAGAGAGAGAGAGAGAGAGAGAGAGAGAGATCAATTTGAGAGTAACATATTGGCTGCCTCTTGCATGCTCCCTACTGGGGCTTGAGCTCACAACCTGTGCATGTGCCCTGACCAGGAATCAAACCAGTAACCTTTCAGTGCATGGGACGTCTCTCAACCAACTGAGCCACACCAGCCAGGCCTACCCTAGAATAATTTCTTAATCTGGAGATTAAGAATGTAGCAATATCCTTCAAGGTGAATAAGCATTCATGTTATTCATATAACACAAAGTCAGAAATATTTTCCATTGATAATTGAAATAATAATGGTGTTTACCTCCAATAGGGATTTAACATTCAGCACACATTGATTGAGTGCCTATTCAGTGTTAGGACTGAAGAGTTCATGATAGATAACAGATACAGAGTACTTGCTCTAAGTGCTTTACACACAGGAGTTAATTTAATCCTCACAACAGCCACGTGAAGTAGGTGCAATTCTTTTTCTATTTTTGAAAATGAGAAAACTGAGGTGAAAATATAATTCATATCTTGAGCTTATAAATAAAGGAATCAGGATTTGAACCTGTATTCGTAGGATCCTCTGAGAAGCAAACACCAAGGTGAGACTACACATACATGAGATTTATTAGGAGAAACAACTACGAAGGATAAAGAGGAAGAAGCAAGAGGGGTGGTCAGGGAAAAGCTTCAGACCAAGATGCAGGTGTGATATCTGTAAAGGAGAGAAGGCAGTAAGGGTTGGGGAGGAAGAGCCTCAGACTGTGCAGATCTGAGAGAGTCTTGGCCAAGCTGAGGGGCCAAGACTGAGCCCAGTTGGAAGAACCCCTCATCAAGCATGAACAGCCAAGTGTTAGTACCTACTTGGTCATTGACTGAGAGAGTCTAAAAGAAGTGTGGTTTGCCACAAATGCCGTGGAGGATCCACAGCAGCCATTGGGGGTTATGCCCCTACATTAGGCTCTCTTGTACACTGCAGGGTACACTATAGACCTGCAGGGTACACTACAGAGCTCCAGCTGACTGGCATGAGTCTCTGCTTTTAATCATTGGTTTGCTGCCCTTCTGAGCTACGTTTTGGAGAAAGTGTATAGCGAAAGATGTAATCCTGTAGCAATGAAAGGCTGGAGTAGGAAAAAGGGACACTTCCTTATAGATCTCTGGGGGCTCTATTCACAGAGCACAGTATGAGCAGTGTCCCAAGCGCCCTCAAGGCAATGACTCTGGTAGTAAAGAGCTGGATAGTAATATTCTAATCTGAACATACCTATAAATTTTGCTCTAGGACATTCACCTTCATCCCATAAAATTTCATAAAACTTTTTAAGCCAATATTTAAACAGTTCTTTAACACTTACTAAATACAAGGCACCATGTTAAGTGCAAAGAGACATACTAAAATCTAAAAGCCTGACCTTTCCATGCTCTGGTTTACCCAACAGGGAAGATGTCATTAATATAAATGAACATATACTTAAGAGGACACACAAAAAGTGCCACACAAGACACAGATATAATGTTATGGAAGTTTAGGGAAAAGAGAAACTACTTCCTTTTGGAAAGACTGGGGAAGCTTTCATGAAGGAAAAAACAATGGTACTGGTTCCTCAAATGCAAATATAGTGGCTGGGAGGACCTTAATAATCATCCCAATAGGAGAAGGTAACAAAAGCCTACCACAGAACTAGGAAGCCAAACATTAAATGACAATATCATGATTCTCATAAGATATAAGAAAAATCTAAAGTTCAGACCCCCTGTAAGTGTATCAATCTTTTTTTAAAAATGAATCTTTATTGTTCAGATTATTACAGTTGTTCCTCTTCCCCCCGCCCCATAGCTCCCCTCCACCTGGTTCCCACCCCACCTTCTACCCTTACCACCCCCCACTGTCCTCATCCATAGGTGTACGATTTTTGTCCAGTCTCTTCCAGCACCCTCCATACCCCCTTCCCTCCAAGAATTGTTAGTCCACTCTCTTTCTATGCCCCTGATTCTATTATATTCACCAGTTTATTCTGTTCATCAGATTTTTTATTCCCTTGATTTTTAGATTCACGTGTTGATAGATATGTATTTGTTGTCACTTTCTTGTTCATAATTTTTATCTTTACCTTTTTCTTCCTCTTCTTAGAGAATACCCTTCAGCATTTCATATAATACTGGTTTGGTGGTGATGAACTCCTTTAGCTTTTTCTTGTCTGTGAAGCTCTTTGTCTGACCTTCAATTCTGAATGATAACTTTACTGGGTAGAGTAATCTTGGTTGTAGGTTCTTGCTATTCATCACTTTGACTATTTCTTGCCACTCCCGTCTGACCTGCATAGTTTCTGTTGAGAAATCAGCTGACAGTCGTATGGGTACTCCCTTGTAGGTAACTAACTGTTTTTCTCTTGCTGCTTTTAAGATTCTCTCTTTGTCTTTTGCACTTGGCATTTTAATTATGATGTGTCTTGTGGTCCTCTTTGGGTTCCTTTTGTTTGGGGTTCTGTGCACTTCCTGGACTTGTAAGTCTATTTCTTTCACCAGGTAGGGGAAATTTTCTGTCATTATTTCTTCAAATAGGTTTTCAATATCTTGCTCTCTCTCTTCTTCTGGCACCCCCATAATTCGGATGTTGGTACGCTTGAAGTTGTCCCAGAGGCTCCTTACACTATATTCATATTTTTGGATTCTTTTTTCTTTTCTGGTTGGGTGTTTTTTGCTTCTTTGTATTTCAAATCTTTGACTTGATTCTTGGGATCCTCTAGTCTGCTGTTGGATCTCTGTATATTATTCTTTATTTCAGTCAGTGTATGCTTAATTTCTAGTTGGTCTTTTTTTATATCCTTGAAGGTCTCACTAAATTTCTCAGAGGTTTCTAGAAGATTCTTGAGTAACCTTATAACCGTGGTTTTGAACTCTATATCCAGTATTTTGCTTTCATCCATTTCTTTCATTTGTGACCTGTTTCTTTGTCTCCACATTTTGGCTGCTTCCCTGTATTGATAGAGTGGCTTTGTGTGCTAGGTGTCCTATAGGGCCCAGTGGCTCAGCCTCCCCAATTACCTGAGGTGGACACTGTTGGTGCACCCCTTTGTGGGCTGTGTGCACAGTCTTGTTGTAGTTAAACCTTGATTGCTATTGGTATCACTGGGAGGAATTGACCTTCAGGCCAACTGGCTGTGAGGATCAGTTGTGCCTACAATGGGAGAACTTCTGTGCTGGAGACACCCTTATGGGGCAAGATTTGCTTCAGTGGGGCTTTGGCGCTCACTGAGTCTGCCCCCTGAGTGTGTCTCTTATGGAAGTGAAAAGTTGTAATCTGGATGGTCTCACTCTGACCACTGGGTACACTGGCTCTTGGATCTCCAAGGAGGTGCAAAGTCAGCCACTGCCTGAGGCCACCCAGCAGGAGCTACAGAGAGATCTGCAGATTCCTCCTCTTTTGGGGGGGTTTGGAGGTGCCCAGGTGAGGCCCAGCTGTGAAGCAATGTAAGCTGCTGTCCAACCTTGGGCCTTCTTTTGGAGTCTCTGGGGCTCTCTGACCCAGCTGCAGTTTGTTAGGTTTTAGATTGCAAAAGGCCAGGCCATTCATATGCAAAAGCCTCTGTGCAAAGCTTGGGTGGGGTCTCAGGGAATCACCAGGGTGGACTAAACAGCAATGGCTGACCATCAGCCCTGCCCTGAAGAGGTCCCTGGATCTCTGTGTCCTGTGGCACCATGCAGGAACAATGAATGCTGCAAGCACCTCTGAGAGAAAGCCGCCCTCATGTTCCAGCCCAATGCCAGACAGTCCAGTTTCTCCCCATAATAGTCTGGGTCCCCAGAGTCTTGCCTAGAACTGAAGTTCAGAGCAGTCGGGAGCCTGTATCTCCCTCCCAATTGAAAAAGACAACAGCGTACTCAGTTGCCAGCTCTTTTCTGCGTGTGCCTCCGTACCTCCACACTTCACTTCCGCACCTCTGCACCTCCTCCCAGTCTCAGTGTGCTTTTCTCTTTCCTTCTAGTTATATAAATTCCACTCAGCCAGCCTTCCCGTGGTTCTGGATGATATCTGTTTTGTCTTTTAGTTGTAGTTTTGAAGTAGTTGTGCGAGGCAGCAAGTTCAGGTGTTTACATATGCCACCATCTTGGTCAGTATATCAACCTTTTTATTATAATCCCATATAATAAAAGCTTAGGTGGCATCATGTGTGATGTCATCACAAGATGGCCACCATAGATGGCCAGCAGGGGAGGGCAGTTGTGGGCAATCAGGCCATCAGGGGAGGGCAGCTGGGGATGAACAGTCCAGCAGGGGAGGGCAGTTTGGGGTGATTGGGCCTGCAGGGAGGACAGTTGGGGGTGACCAGGCCTGCAGGGGAGGGCAGTTGGGGGCGACTGCCTGGCAAGGGAGGGCAGTTAGGGGAGACCAGGCCAGCAGGGGAGGGCAGTTGGGGGTGACCAGCCTGCAGGGGGGGGCAGTTGGGGGCAACTAGGCTGACAGGGGAGGGCAATTGGGAGCCATCAGGCCAGCAGGGGAAGGCAGTTGGGGGAGATCAGGCTGGTAGGGGAGGGCAGTTGGGGGTGACCAGGTCGGCAGGGGAGGGCAGTTGGGGGTGATCAGGCCAGCAGGGGAAGGCATCTCCCAAGGGGTCCCAGATTGTAGAGGGTGCAGTTTGGGCTGAGGGACAACCCCTCCCCCCTTGAACGAATTTTATGCACCAGGCCTCTAGTCCTATATAATAAAAGGCTAATATGCAAATAGACTGAATGGCAGAACAACCGGACAACCGGTCGCTATGACGTGTGCTGACCACCAGAGGGTGCACGCAGAACATGGCGGGCGTCAGCCACAGCAGGATGGTGGAGCAGGTGAGCTGGGGCACCAGACCAAGGTGGGGCACCAGTTGCTGTCATCTGGGCAAGCCTCCAGTGGTTACTGAAAATTCTTTGCTCCCATGCATCACGGTCCCGCCCGGTGCTTGCACCTGCTGCCAGTGCTGGCCCCACTCATACCCACTGACGGTGCAGAGCGATTGGGGCCAGCGTCAGCAGTGGATGCAAGCGGGGCCAGTGCCAGCAGTGGGTGCAAGCAGCAGCTCTGACATCAGCAGTGGGTACGAGTGGGGCCATTGCAGGCAGGGGGTGTGAGAGGCGGCTGCCGGCCCCGATTGCCCCTCAGGGCCTCTCCACCTCTCTTCCCTCTCTTTCTCCCAGGGCAATGTTGTGAACCGCCTTGTAGAATTCAGGCCACAAGGAGAGGCAATATGAGGGTGTTTGAGCCAGAACTCTAGCTAATTCATGGCCATCTGCCAGCATCAACCTCCAGACAAGGGGCATGAACAAGTCTTTAGATTATTCCAACTGACATCATGGAGCAGAGGCAACCTATTCTACTATTTCTTGGACACATTCTTGTCTAACAGAATCCATGAGCATAATAAAAGATTGCCTTATGCCTCGAAATTTTGTGGTAATTTATTACACAGCCATAGTTACTGGAATGCCATATATCCAGCAAAATAACAAGTTGTGAAGCTAGAGTCTCAGGTGACATGTCTATTGATGTTGCTAGAACTTGATTCAGGCCTCTGAGAAAGATAACCTTTTAGAAGCAAAGAGGAAGAAGTATTAATCTTGAAAGGCCCTTAAAATCTTTGAAGTTTTAGGTTGCTAATATTCTATAGTATTTATTGCAAGACTAGAGTTCTGGTGCATGAATTCATGCATGTGTGGGGTCCCTTGGGGTGGGCTGCAGAGATTGGGCCCCAGCTCGCTCCCCCAGCCTCACAGCCCGGCAGCTCTGCAGCCCCACCTGGCACCCCGCCTTGGCCTGGCACTGCCCCCTCACCTGCTCCACCATCCCGCCTGCAGTGTGATCAGTTGGGGCTGAGCCCCCCGCCCAGCTCCCTCAGTTCCTGGGAGCCTGGCGGTGGCCCCGCTCCCCACCACAGCCACTCTCATCAGGGCCCATCAGGGATGGCAGCATCTCCACTACTGCCTGCTGCCAGTGCCATGTCACCAATGCCTGCCATGTTCTGCGCCACCCCTGGTGGTCAGCACACGTCATAGCAAGCAGTCGAACTCCTGGTCTCCCGGTCCAACGACCGCCTTAGGGGACAACTTGAATATTAGGCTTTTATTATATAGGATGCCTCTCAATTCAGGGTCCCGTGGCCTGGCATTCTGCTTTTTACTCTGGTTAACAAGGCAGACATTTAGTGCCTGATATAGGTGACAATCAATATCAGTTTCATCTTAGGTAACCACATGCAGAATATTGATTAATACTTTTTACAGAGAGGGCAGTTTGCTAAAGGTGACTATAATTTGGGGGTTTCAAACTTGTTAGGATAACTAACATACTCTGTATTACTGTTAAGAAAGGACTCCTCTCCTTTCTTTCTCCCTTCCCTCCCTCATTTTATTCTCCTTTCTTCTCCATCCCTCACCATCCTTTCTTATTTATTACTTTCTTTTTGAGTGTGTCTATCTATATGTCAATGTCAAAGGTAGACAAAAAAAGTTAAGGAAGACAGAATCAACTCATTTTTTTAATTAAAGTTGGTATAAATGTATTATCTAGTTGGTTTTTGAAAAATCATCTTTTTAATTTTCAATTACAGTTGACATACAATATTATATTAGTTTCAGGTATACACTCTAGTGATTAGACATTATAAAACACTAGAGGCCTGGTGCACGAAATTCGTGCGCTTGGGAGGTCCCTCAGCCCAGCCTGCACCCTCTTGCAGTCCAGGAGCTCTTGGGGGATGTTTGACTGACAGCTTCGGCCCGCTCCCCATCAGTTGGACATCCTTAGCACTGCCATGGAAGCAGGAGAGGCTCCCGCCAATGCCCCTGCACTCGCCAGCTGTGAGCCCAGCTCTATACCCATTGAACGACAACTCCCATTTCCTATACCCTTGGCTCCTGGTCATTTTGGTTTTTGTTTCTATAAATTTGACTACTTAAGATACCTCACATCAGCGGAATCATATGTTTGTCGTTTTCTGATTGGCATATTTCACTTAGTACAATGTCCTCAAGTTGCATCTGTGTTGTAGCATGTGACAGGATTTCCTTGTTTTTAAAGGCTGAATAATATTCCATTATATGTATCTACCACATTTTGTTTATCCATTCATCTACCAATGGGCACCTGGGTTGCTTCTACCTCTTGGCTAACGCTGCAATGAATATGAGTATGTGAATCTTTTTGAGATCAGGTAATTCATAGAAATCCTTTTCTTTAAGTTCAGTTTCTAGAGATTAATTTTGGTTTGGTTGGGCAACAGTGTTCCTGTCTCTCTGTACGCCTTACAAACTGTTGTTGAGCTTCGGGCATTTGAAAGCCTGTACAGACGGGCTTCATGAAGGGGAAGGTCTGGACCACTCAGCATGACGGGAGATGCTGGGGCCTCACAACCTCTTCTGAGGATGGACCTTCTGTGGGCTTGTGTGTCAACCTCCCAGTTAGAGAGGTTTGCCTGCTTCTTCTCTGGAGCTCCCACTCCCTTTCTTCCCCTGGTGACGGTGGTCATTTTAATAAAGATGAAGGATTCATTCTGAGAGGCAATTTGAAGAAAACAGGAGCAGACATTTATTGTGTTGTGTGCTCTATACTTCACATACAATAGTTTAATTCTTATAACAACCCTTCCCAATGGGTATTATTCCAATTTAGAGATCAATGAGCCTCAGTGATGAATTAAAGAACTTACTCAAGGTCAAAGGGTGGGACCAGGGTTAAGAACCAGCAGATTGGATGGCAGTGGATTAAGATGAGTCCAAGTCACCCTAGCCGGTTTGGCTCAGTGGATAGAGTGTCGGCCTGCATACTGAAGAGTCCCAGGTTCGATTCCAGCCAAGGGCTCATGCCCAGGTGTGGGCTCGATCCCCAGTGTGGGGCATGCAGGAGGCAGCTGATCAATGATTCTCTCTCATCATTGATGTTTCTATCTCTCTATCCCTCCCCCTTCCTCTCTGAAATCAATAAAGAAATGTATTTTTTAAAAAGATGAATCAAAGTGTTTTATTTATTTTATAAAGTTGTATTTCTACTTTTATTTTTTTCTCCTAAGTCTGAGAGCCTTACACACGGGTTTGTATGTTTGTGTAGCAAAGACAACTGCTGAGTAGGGGACACTCAAAGCAGTTTTTAGTTTTGTTTTTATTATCCTTAAAACTAAGCATTTAGTTTTAGATCAATAAAAGATGAGTTTCTGACAATAAACAACAGTCTAATAAAGACTAATAATGAGTGATTTCCTGCTGGTTAAGATAAGCATTCCTTACTAAGCTTGCTCTCAAAGAGTTCATTTTGGTGGCTGTGACCCTGGGCTGGATGGGTGTTGCAGACTAGACGTTTCAAGAGCAAAGGGTGACTAGCAGGTGTGTTTTCTAAGCAATATCCTGGAGCTGAGCGGAATCAGCACAACACACTTGGGGAATTTAGAAGCCACATAAAATGAACTTACAACACCAGGGTTAGAGAATAAGTCAGTTCTGAGAGTTGGGGATACAGCTCAAGTTTTAGATTCAGCTTGTAAAACCTGAAAAACTCTCTTTATAAAGAAAAACAGAAGCTCACAGTATTGTTTCATTACCCACCGGCGCTTTTGAGCCATGAACTTTCCCCCACTTCAGAAACTTCTCTGGAAAATTCATTTCATGCTCGTCTACTCCAGTAAAATCCTTGACTGAACTGTTACAAAACAAGAGACTTGGCCAAGGAAATGAGAAAAATCATCCGATCGCACCAGCCAGTTGGCCTCCTTGAGAGCCCTGTGCCTCTGACCTGTGGTTTACCTGTCATCTTAAACCATGACCTTCTCCCAGCAGAGGGGCCATTCTGATTGCTCCTGTGCCTGATGATTGGGAAGTTGTTACAGAGCATGTATTACATTCTTTGACACACTGAAGACTAGCTCTTAGACTGAGAGAAGGCTGTAGGTTGTCAGACATCAGGATTCTGCAATCATCAGTGCCTGATACATAGTCTTGGGACCTACTTGGTAACTGTCCAAGCCTCAACTTGTTTGTTTGTTTTTTCCTCTTATAAGGGTGTTCCTGCATCGATTACCTTATTGCTGCTAATGTGACTCTTAAATTAATGTGATGAAACATTCCTGTCTCCTCTATTAAAGAATTTTACCCAGCAATCCATATATGGATCCTTAGCCAGTCACCTCCCTATTCTCCACCACACTTGTATTCTCACTCTTTCATTCTTAGAATGTAGTCTACCTTCTTCTTGCCCAAGGAAAGGCCAAAATTTTCAACAATATAGTGAGTGCTGCTATTTAGCAGGAATCGTGCTAAGCCTTTGGAATATAAAGACCAATAAAGTACGATGTCTTCCCAGCGTACGCTTTAGTTGGGTAGAGGGAGACAGACTTGAGAACAAATAAGGGCAGCAAAACCATATATAGGTAGATGTGTAGGACAAAGGGAGAGGAGGAGAGGAGTCATCAATTCCACTAAGGTAGGCAGGAACAGCTTCATAAAGACCATCTGAATGAACTTCCCAAATCCCCTCTCCTTTGCTTCTGAAATCATCAGTAGCTGTAGGTATTCTTACCATCTATCTTACTATCTTAGAAGAGGACTCTACTCCTTTCTAAGTCTAACCTTTAAAAATAAACTTCATCTTCCAATACAAAGTGAAACAAAAGAACTACAAAAATATTGTAAAGCAACATAGAAACAGTAAGAAAAGAAACATCTCCCATAATCAGCCAACTATTTAACATGGCTGCCATCATCCAATATTTATATATTTAATCTTTTTTTTTCCTATGCATGTTTATATAGTTATAACCATAACCCCTTGTATTCATGTTTATCCTTTATTCCTTCCTCAGAAACCTGATTCCTTCCAACACTACATCTTGACTGTCTTTCCCATTGGAAAGGCCCATTCACTTACCTGCTCACTTAAGTCTCAGCCTTTCTATAACACAGGAAGCCAAATCATTTCCTTAGCCATGCTAGACTGTTATTAGTCTTCAATGGGCCAAGTCACATTTTTTGTTGATCCTTTACTTCTTTCTGCAGCTTTTCTCCCTTGACTACTTTGGTGGTTTGTTCTTGAAGTTGCTTTGGATTTTTTTCCTGTTTCTCTGATAACTTTTTCCAGCTCCATCTCTTTCTTATATTAGTTCTTCTCCCTCTGCCTACCCTTTAAAGACTGGTAGTTCCCATGGTCTCACCTACTGCCAACTTCCCTTCACTTATTCAGGGCTCTTTCTAAGGCTTTGCATATTCCCTGATGCTTCTAGATCTGTATTTACACCCTAGACTTCTTGCCTGAATTTCATCACCAACTGCACCTTACTACTAAGTATCTTTACCCTCGACACCTCCAATGCAGCGCTTCCAAACTGGATTCTCCTCATTCCTTAGCTTAGTCAAAAGTATTACTACCCGCGTAGTTCACCATGCCAGAAGAATGAACACCATTCTTTTTCCTTGTCCTCTAAGTTTTTCCTGCAAAATGTGTCTCAAATCCAGTCTCATATTCACTGCCACTTTTTAAATCAGACCCTGACTATTTCTTATCTGATCTACTGGATAGGCTAGTATTAAAGGCACTGCTTTCCATTTCTTTTTATGATGCTTTTTCTTTTATACTTTTTCACAAATTATATTTCTTTAAAAGACAAGAGATTTCTAAAAATTGTTGCCTTAATTAAAAATTGTTGATGATTTTCTATTGCTTGCAACAAAATTCAAATTTCTAACATAGCACTCAAAGCAGTGTGTAATTTGTACCCAATCTATTTTCCCACCCTCACTTCTTTTCTACCCATTCCCCCACTCAGCTTCCGATGCAGCCTAATGCCATTGCTGCATGCTGTTCTGCAGCTCTGAGCAGCCACGAATTCTTACACTCCCAGGTCCTACTGTGGTT
The DNA here is from genome assembly GCF_027574615.1 of Eptesicus fuscus. Taxonomy (NCBI): domain Eukaryota; kingdom Metazoa; phylum Chordata; class Mammalia; order Chiroptera; family Vespertilionidae; genus Eptesicus; species Eptesicus fuscus. Next base: position 84,172,864 of record NC_072481.1, read on the forward strand.
CTCCCTCTACCTAGAAATGCCTTGTACATTTGTCAAAGTCATATACATGTTTCTAAACCAAGTGTAAATGACACATTCTGTGAAGTCTTCCCAGACCTGGTTTCCTCCTGGACCTGGGCAATCAATCACTCTCTCCTCTGTTCTCATACCAGAGTGGTTCCCAAACCTGGCTATGCATGAAGGTCAACTGGAAGCTTTGAAAAGCTACCGATGCCTGAACTGTACTTTGCACCACTTAAGCCAGAATATTTGATGGTAAGCTCTGTGCATTAGCAATTTTTGAAATCAGATTTCAGATACTCAGAATTTGTTAAGTTCAAATCTTGATACATTATTCATGGGAGGCTGTCATCACTGTCCATGCATATCCCTGTTTTAATTAGATTTTAATAATACAACAAATACAGGTGAACCTACCACCTGATTTAAGAGCCAGAGCATTACAAGTAGCTAATTATCTATGTGCTTCTCATCTAGTCACCCATTTGCCTGCAGCAGAGGTAACTGCTACCGTGTAATTTTTTAAAAAATATATATCTTTTTATTGATTTCAGAGAGGAGGGGGGAGGGAGAGAGAGATAGAAAAAACAATAATAAGAAAGAATCATTGATCAGCTGCCTCATGCACACCCCACACTGGGGATAGAGCCCACAACCTGGGCATGTGCCCTGATTGGTAATTGAACCGTGACCTCCTTGCTCATAGGTTGATGCTCAACCACTGAGCCACGCCAGTTGGGCTACCTTGCAAGTTTTGTGCCTTTTGCCACAGTCTTTCCGCAGCAAGTGTTCAGGAATCTGGAGAAGGGGCTGTGACTAGACAAGAAATGTAAATTTGGAAGGCATGGGGGAAAGCCAGGCGGAAACTTAGCTCTAGAGACTAAGCTTCCTGAATCTCCAGACTGGACCCACGACTTTTTATTCACACATTTTGCCCTTTAGCAAAGCAGATATACATACCAAAGGTAAGGTTTGGTAAATAGTAAAGGATTATCGGGTTAGGGGAATTGCACTCAGCTATTTGGCAGCAGGTAATATTATGCAGATCTTCAGCCCTTCTGAAGATGTCCATCAGCCTTCTGACGAACTTCTCGCATTTATTATGCTAACTACTATCCTTAGCCACCAGCACCTTTGCTTTAAAAATGTTGTTATAAACATATATAACAGTATATATATTACTCAGTCTTGCTTGTTTTTGAACTTTATAAAATCCATATAGCTCTCCAGGCATTGACATTTTTCTAAAACTATGGTGACTCTCATGCACAGCCAGGGGAGAGCCACTATCAATGCCCTTTCTACATGGCCTCTACTCCAGCTGTCCCCAAGGGTCACTGCTGTGAGCCATCTGACTGGTCTTCCTTCGGCTCTGGTTTTGGGAATTCTACCTCATGCTGGCCTTTCTGAAGACAGTTCCTCAGGCCTTGGTCTCTAATACATTCACTTAAAGTATTTTGTTCTCATCTAAGCATGCCTCTGCATGCCCCTGACTCTGAGTTTTGGCTCTGTCATCCTGTGCCCTGTCTCTGTTGCCCTTTCAGTTTGTTCTTTTGTCCTCACTCCATCCATAGCATTTATCCTTAATAACAGCAGAGGAGAGCTAGTGAAGTTGCAAAGATCGGTATATGAAAAAAACATATCTAGGAACAAAACAAAAAATGTTCCCTGCATCTTTAGCCTCTAATGACAGGGAAGGCAGAGGAGAGTTTAGTGAAACCACAACTGCACAGAAATGGAAATTCATTCTCTCTGTAACATGTGATCCA